>NW_017280376.1:0-767 GCF_001594065.2 Cyphomyrmex costatus | reverse complement strand
TTACCCCCCCGGCACTGATGGTGTTCTATTGTGTCGTTATTCGTTTCTTCATTTCGGTTCACCTTTTTAGAATCAATTCTCAGATCCATCCTGAATATTTTTTTCAATTTACTTTACTGTAAAGTTCCGTTATATTAATATTGTAGTTTACACGTTCTGGATATGTGTAGACACTTTTACTTTCGTACTTTTCCACCTAAAATCATGAAAAATGTAAAGCTTTAATAATATCAAATTTTAATAAACTGACAGCTGTCACTAACAAGGAAGTAACAGAAAGCTGTGTCAAAGTTAGAATTTGTAATAAAATAAGAGATATTTAAAATTAGAATGACACCTTTGACGTTGGGTAATTGTTAGATGATATAATTAATTTTATGCACTAGTATGAAGGTTTGAACGTATAGATTAAGAACTAAGAATACGGTTGAATTTCAAATAATTTGTTGACATATGATGATGTCGAGATCTTGGGAACGACTAATCCAATTTCTTCATGTGTGTACATATTATATCCGTACATATAAATACGTGTATGTACATATGTATATGGGGCATTCTTATGAGACGCGACGAAATCGTTTAAATTTCACAAAGATGTTCTACAGAAAAATTAAACTCATATTGTCAGAAGTTGCATGAACATGAAAAAACAAATGCCTTCCGATTAATAAATTGTTCAACAAGCTCATTTTGATAATTATAACCTATTTAAAACATAAAATTATTATTACTCAATATTTCCTTATTCGCTAAAATTTTCCGGT
>NW_017280375.1:2294323-2294684 GCF_001594065.2 Cyphomyrmex costatus | reverse complement strand
TTATTATAAATTCTTAATATTTGAATTATTAAAAATTACTCTAATATTAGAGTAATTTTTAATGAAATCTAAAAGCGAGACATATTTTTACTCCTTTCAGTTCAACGAATATAAAACATACATTTTAATAAAAATATTTATTCATTTATAAAAATAATGAATTTAGATCGCCGAAATTTGAGATTGATACCACTATGCGACGCGTTAAATGCTACTCTCACTATTTCTTTGAACCCGAAAGAGAGGAATTACGCAAACTAAGTATTTGTCGTTTATCGTAATACTTAGTTCGCGTAATTATAGATTTAATATTCACTAAGATCTGATTGCACCA
The DNA here is from genome assembly GCF_001594065.2 of Cyphomyrmex costatus. Lineage (NCBI taxonomy): Eukaryota > Metazoa > Arthropoda > Insecta > Hymenoptera > Formicidae > Cyphomyrmex > Cyphomyrmex costatus. The sequence goes on along the minus strand of NW_017280375.1, from coordinate 2,294,350 downwards.
ATATTACTTTGATATAATATATATATA
>NW_017280375.1:2265360-2293201 GCF_001594065.2 Cyphomyrmex costatus | reverse complement strand
CTTTTTCCTGTTACCGTCGAAATCGTCCGTACATCTGTTTTCGGTTTGAAAATTACGTCTCTTGCATTTTTGACGTATTTTCTGCTATATGATTTCCCCCTGTCTTGATAGGATTAGAAAATAAATGTAGCTAAGTAGTTTTCTCAAACCATAAATGAATGTACTGACAAGTGTATAAGCGATTTTGACGGTAATAGGAAAATAGCCGGCATTGCCTCTTAGATTTTTCTGCTAATGTCAAGAAAGCTAAAATAATTCTTATGTCAACTTGCATCGCCAAATAGAATGCACTTGTTACAAAGCCTATCATTGTGACAAAATTGCTACTTACATATATCATTAAAAAATCTACCAAATATTTTATATTTAAACTTAAGGATTTTTCGGTTTGTTGAATAATAATGTGATGTTAAAGTTGAGATAATTTCAAATTAACAAAATTACAATAGTGAATGTCAAAACTGAAAAATGTTCGAATTTTTGAAATAATTCATAGGTATAGGTAATGATGTAACAAATCTCCACACACATTAAACCAAAAATTGAAATGTATGTTTAAAAATTGATTTTATTTGCGATATTTTACAGTAAATAACGTGCATTAATATAAACGAGAGATATTACAAAAATATCTAATGAATACCTTATAATCCTTTAAAATAGCTATGAAAAATAAACAAATAAAATGAATTATCTATATCACTTTTGCTCTGTTTGAAAAATTTATCTTTTGACTGACACATCTTTGTATATTGCCTTAATGGTCAAAAAAATATCTGGTTGTGTCACTTTTGCCAAAAAATGGGAAAAATTATTACATCATCCAATTCGTTTTATTAACTATTGAACATTTGATAACATCTTATATTTTTGATTGAAGAATTCGGCATATAAAATTGCTTGACATTGGCAATGAATATTTTACATAGCTCCAATTTATGATTTAGATTCTTGTCGATATTATCACTCCAACTGATTTAATAACTAGTGTTTAAGATATTTTTTATAATTTTTTTCTGCGTTTATTGATTTAAAAAATTGTGTGTTAACACCGCTAAAGAAAACTCTGTGAGTTAGAAACGCAAACAGTCCTTTTTATTAAGCAACATAATAAATTAATTTCCAACATCTTTATTATATTAATTGCTCGCTTATTGCCTTTATTCTTATTTTATTGTTGTTACGAGCTAGATAAGTTTTACTTGTTTTTTATACGATTTTACTTGTTTCTTATACGATTGCAATCAATTACAAAATACAATTATTAGAGCAAGTTAAATTATAAGAATTTTTATGAAATAGATGTCATAGATGTTAACGAAGGCGACCCAGAATTAAGGTTAAGCTTATCCAGTTTCTCATCAGCTTTGTTGTTTTTCAGGTCCTATTGCGTATACAGAAATTTGTTCCATTCATCAATTCTTGGATGAGCTAGATGCTGTAATGAACAAAAAATTAAGTACAATATAGTACAAATCATTTAGTACACAATTGTGCCAAATAAACAGTCAAGAAAAATTTTAAAGTATCATTATATGTACCTTGGCGACGTCATAGACCCATATTTTGCCAGTATCATTTCCGACAAGTAACATGCCCGCTTGGCGTCCATGATACTTTATTCAGAGCAGGACATCCATCAACACTGGCGGTAGGTACCTCCGTATCTTCATTCAGATTTCACAAATCTAATCTGCCCGAATCGTCAACAGCGTCATTATGTTCAAAAGAGTAGAGCGGTTTGTTCTCTTTCAGGCTCCAAAGTTTGATAGTTCAGTCGAGGGAAGATGTCAGGAATAGATGGGAGAAGTCTATATCGTCTTGCACTGCATGTGCGTTAATATTAGTGACAGGTCTTTAATGACCTCATATATTTCTGTCAATCCAGCGCAGCTACCATGTCAACAGGCTATTCAACAAAATGTTAAAATGTTAGTAATTTTTACAAATTATTTTTCAACATTTTCACATACATGGACAACTGCACTTACCTAAGTAAACAGTAATTCCGTCCTCACTTCCCATGACGAAATTATTAACCGTGCGAGAAGGCCAAACACATAGCGGCGATTGCTTTAGATTACTTCGTGTGCAATTCCAATGTCTCTTGCGGTTGTGACAGCATGTCCATGAGTATAATTTGCCGTCTGTCGAAATGCTAATCAAATTGTGTGCGATTTGTATACTGATGCTACAAAATAAATGATTTCTTCGTTCTCGCGTTCTAAACTTAGAAGCTAAAATCTTAATTAGCTAATTAAGCTATGTTAAAAAATGATAAGTTACTTACAGTATGTGCTGTAGCAGACAAAGGGGTACGTTGTATATGGGAATCTTTTTTTGTACTCGGTTGTCCAATAACACGATTTGACCAAAGTAAGCCATGCCTGCTATATCTAGGATCAAGTTTGGATGGAATCTTGCAAACGTAGTTGATATAACGAGTGACTGACAGTGAAGGATAAACTCTGGAGTTATTTTTTTGAATTTCATGTTTCAGATGAAAAGATATACACCGTTAAGAACGTCGTCATTATTGTTGTACGAAGCCGCTAAAAGCTCGGGGAACTGCGATGACCAATTCATGGAGGTTACACAACGATTACAAGACCATCGCTCACAAATGAACAAGCGATTTAGCCATAGTCGTCGATGACTCTTCTCATTCCTGCAAATTCAAAATAATCATGTTATATAACAAAACGTGTTTACTCAAGTAACTATACCCTAGAAACAAAAAAATCTTTTAATATAATTAAATATGAAAATTTGGTCAAAGCAGATCTTAGTGCTTAAATATTTCTGTATGAATTTATATACATATGTGATTCTGTAAATTTCGCACCAAAATTTTTTTCCGTTTCAAACGCCATCATGAGTATAATCAGAGTTTTAGCATTTTTATTAAATTGACAAGCAATTTAATAAAAGTGTTATTATACTATTTTGGTTTAATATTTTTTTATGCTAATAAAATCTTCATAAAGAATATTAGTAATTAGATATTAATAAGAATTTTTTAATCTGCGAACAATTTATTACAAAGTCTTTCAATTTGTTGTTTTCTACTTACATTCCGTCTTCGCCGTCCATATAGTGTTAGCATAATCGGTGTAGATATCAACCGATTCATTCAATTTCTACAATTCTCTTTTTATAATTCTGCTATAGTGTGATTTCTCTTCTTCGCTAAGTTCCCATACTACAGAATTAATAAAACAAAATTTTTTATTAATAAATAGAAATGAAAAAGATCGATAATTTGCGCACCTTCTTTTTTAGGATTCTCTTTCTCTTGCTCTACCTGTGTAACAGTAGACTGAACCTCCTTAACTTGCGGTAATCCGTGAGAAAATATTCCTGGTGGAAGTTTACTCTGGAAACCGTCCATGTGCGGCAAGCTATTTTTTTCATCTTTGGTTTGGCCATCATCAAATGTCAAAACTGTGGTGAATAAGCTGGTTCCGCTACAAGTTGAATATAATTACTTAGCTATATACTATACTGATCTACATATTTATTCAAAATTGCTAATATTCTAATAAACCTATTAAATCTTTTAAAAGTACTTATATGTAAAAAGAAACTAATTATTTTTCGGTAAACACAATTAAAACACTTTAAAGAATTAATAATTAATATAATTAATAACTTTAAAGGATATATATATTTTATAGAGCACAATATATAATTTATTTTTTTATCTTAAATTTATATTTATAAAAAAAGTCAACACTGTGCATTCTGTTGAAATCCTAACATTTTTGTACTTGTTTTTATATTTCAAATGTCAAGAGATAGATAGATAGAGAGAGAGAGAGAAAAAGAGATTACATACTAGCGTGTTTTTAGAAAAACAAAGATAAAAATTATTAAATATTTGTTTTTTCTCTTCATGATAGAGCGATATACGTTTTGTAATTTAAATTGCATAGATAACTATTGACTTGTAAATATTTAATAAAATCTTATTTCGAAGAGGAGCAACATTTAGAAGCATTAATAAATGCTATGTTAAATAATTGAGATGCCATAATAAAAAAAAAACGTAAAGTTTCATATCAGGAGACGCGGTATAGTGTGTGTCTGGCCATGTTAAAAAACTGAAAGAGAAGTTTCTTATCCGCAGCTGGGAACAACATTATAAGTGTGAGCCTAGTTAACGTACAAAATTAAATACATGTACGAAAGGTGGACTGTATCAATAAATAACGTTGATTTTACATTTTTCTATTTTATGATTTTTTATTTACGTCTCTCCACCCTTTGTTCGCATGCAGTATCAATAACATGTTGAACGATGTGAATAAAATTGAATATTAAGGACGATATAAAAAAGTAAAATAAGAAATTATTAATTTTCCCTTTACCAATAATTAGTAATTGCTAATTACTACAATAAATTAATTCTTTAAGGATTCTGAGTAATCGCTGCGACTACATTGGATTGTGACGTCATAAACAAATCTGGTATGCTTTTATAAATAAAGAAAATTTAGGTAAAACAAAATAATAAGATTATCTGTAAAAGTGGGTCAAAAGCTGTACTTCTCTTGTCAGCCAGTAAATAATCATAAAAAGCATGTAAAGTGCGTTTACTAGCGTTTATTCATTGTGCATGCATAGCCTATTTTTATTTCGATCGATCGTTTGTCTTTGTCTGTTTAACGGACCGATAATCATGGACATAGGGAAGATTCGAACCAAAGAATCATGGACATAGGGAAGATTCGAACCAAAAAGTCGTGGACATTACCGACACGATCGTGAACATTGGCTACATAGTTGAATGTCCACGTTTTGTGGATATAGAGGCGCTTCAAAATAAAGTTGCATATAGCGGGCATGGCCGCTCTCAGGCTTCTCTCTGATTTTACTTTCATTTGGCTTGTTCTTTTTGCCTGCACCGTCTGAACTGGTGCAGACAGCGCAATAAGTTGAAGTGAAATAAACGTATATCTATTTGACTTCAACTTATTGCACTCTGTGCACCAGTTCAGTAAAAAGAACAGGCCTATTATGTAGCCTTTCTGAGATAAATTATTACAAAAAGGTGCTGAACAGCCAACCATTTTTATTTAAAAAGAAGTACTTAAGAACATCTTGAATCTTGACCAACGTCTATGAATTCCGCCATAATGCATAATGCATAGTGCATAAGAGAATCAGCCAATCAAAATGCTTCCTCTTGTATAAAGTAGGTGGAAAGGAAGGATTCTGATTTGTTGATTCACTTATGCATTGCATTCACTACCGAATTTGAAGCTTTGCAGAGCGCCCGGAAATAAAGCATTGAGCGATTTTGGGCGACTTCAGATTGGCGACTGTATGTGACTGTATGCACTGGATAATCTGGTTACCCTGTCTATTTGCAATTTGTTGGTGTCAGTGGGTGTCAGTCAGTGTGCTGAAAAATAAGAGGTTGACTGATCTGTTTATATACAATTCTTTCTTTGAAAATTAATAAAAATGGTAAAATGTATAGTGCCAGGGTGTTTGATGACAAATTATGCAGATAAATATAAAAATAAATTTCAGAAAAAATTGGAACAAAATATAAAAATTAGTTTACACAGGTAACAATAATCATATATTAATGTCATTATTGTCATTAATGTATATCTTTCTCTTATTAACCTGGTGTGAATGAGGTGGGTAATTGTTACACCAACTATACATGAAGTGGGTATCATATACCTATATATTTATTTAAAGATTCTGCTTATAATATACATATAATAATACTATATAATAATACTATATAATAATACTATATAATGATTTGTTATTATATATATTATATTACTTTCTCTCTCTGCACCTGTCTCTTCAGCTACTAAGAGAGCAAAGTTCCTTAAAATACAACAACAAATAAAAATATTTAAACAATATCTGGGTATGAAATATTCGACCTCATTCACGCCGGGTTAATATAAAAAAATACTGTCATTGATACTATTGACATTTGTTTCTGTTAACATTATCGATTTAAAATAAAAGAAAATTAGATTAAAATTATGATAAGTATGTATGTCTACTTCTTACTGTCAATAGGTTACCAAAAGATATAAACAGAAGGAAATTATGGCTTCAAAATATTGGATTAAATGAAAATATTGACTTACAAAAACATGCATCAGTTTGTTCTTTACATTTTAAAGAAAAAGATATAAACAGAACATTAGATAAAATTGTCTTACGTGAAAATGCTATGCCTTATGTATGAAACATAATATTCTACCTTTAATTGATATTAATTATGTCTTTTAAATAATATTTTTGTATTTTTAGGCAGATCCTTTTGACAATGCATATAGTCAACAAGATAATATTAAAAAGGAACATGATCATTTAAATTTGTCATTTTCTTTTATTGATTGCAATTCAGATCAACTTTCATTAGAAACATCATTTTCATCAGTTGATTTACATTGCACAAAAAGAATAAAGATTGAGAATCAGAATGACAATAATTATCAAAAAGATAACATCAATAAACAAATGCTTCTCGATGAATTCGCTAGAGACTTCCTTGCTTCCGATGAAAAACATTGTATAAAAAGATTAAAGATTGAGAATCAGAATGATGATAATCATCAAAAAGATAACATTGATAAACAAATGCTTCTCGATGAATTCACTGGAGACTTCCTTGCTTCCGACGAAAGATCGTTACTAATTGGTTAGTTAGAATTTTTATACAATTATGTAATTTTTGTTTATAAAATATTTATTGTATATATTTAGAAATTTTTTTAACATAACTTTCAATATTGTTTTTAGATCAATTTCAAGAAGATTATAATGCAATGCTCAATGAAAAGATTTTTATTGATAGGTGTACTTCTCCGATAAATTTGTCTGAAAATTTAAATTTAACAAAAATTCATCGCTCAACGTCAGTTAGTCCTCGACATTTTCAAGATGACAAAGATGATACTATTAGATATTTAAAATCTTCTTTGGAAGAGTATAAACGAAAATCTCAACAAACAATAAGGTGTTTAAAACGTAAAATAAAAAGAAGTAAGTCTATAGTGGATTTAGAAACTATTATTGGATCTTTAAAATCAAGATTGAATAAAAATAAGTTGGATGTTTTAAAGCAAATAGGTAAGTCTATAATAAGGATCTCTTGAAAAAAATTATTTTATAATTTGAGAATAAAACTATTAGTATAGATAGTACTTTCTATTGTGTTTTCCAGGAAAAGTGGAATAATTTCGATTAGAATCTACTCTGAACATTTAATTAAAAAAAAAAAAAATACCCTAATCTTTTATGGTTTTATGTCACACGCGTACATGTATTATATTTTGTTATGTATATACAATCCATGGAGTAAAAAGCAGACCAAACTGAAGCAGCTGGTTATGATTTCTGATAATCAAAACTTTTTCGCTAGAGTGAAAAGTGAAAATTTTCTGTACGTATATATATATATACACACACACGTACATAAATATATGAAAATGTTCACTTTTCACGTTTTCATCCTAGGAAAAAATAAAAAGGAATACATGAACTCTAATTATCTACGATTTTATGAGATCATGGGTGTTTACGACAAACCGGATTTCTAATCAACCGAACCTTAGAACATATATAAAGCCCATTCTACATTGGTCGTATCGTAGGCGTCGCAGGTCACAAATTTGTTGCCACAGCCAATCCGATGTGCCGATAGAATACGACCAATGTAGAATGGGCTTAAAACGTTAATGGGACGCTCAGGCTGAAGCCAACATGTGTGTGAGAGAGAAAGTTAGGGCTGCGCACAATAGGAGAAATATTAGGAACAGATATTAAATATGAGAATTTTAACCTATCAGAACTGTGTACTGTGGAATGTGCGCTTTCTGACAGGTTAAAATTCTTATATTTAATATCTGTTCCTAATATTTCTCCTATTGTGCGTAGACCCTTACAGTGGAACTAAAATTCGTAATGCACATGCTCAGTTCCGTCCGTCAATCCATTCCGATTATCCAATTGTAGTTCTACTCAACGTTTACGAATAAATTTAATTAATAAAAGGGTGCGTAAAGACAAACAGGTATGTTAACTATTATTCTAATAATTAATATTGTATATTTTATGTCGATAATTAACGATAATCGATGACGAAGGCTGTTCTAGGAGAAAAGTGCGGTTCTTATTGGCTATCATTACTTAACCACACCGCAACTGTCGGAAACGATGTGATTGGTCGGCTCAAGTGATCAAGTCACGCAAGTTACATTGCATGTGACAGCACCCTAAAGTCTTAGCAAACTTCCGTAAGATTGGCCGTCTTTAAATGATATTGTCGGTGGTGGTGTTAATACGCTGTTGGATTTCAAAATACGTTTTTGGCTTTATTGTCGTTGTCAACAAGAGACCGTGTAAAATCTGTGCTAACTTTGATCGGAAGAACCCACGAAATGTCAGATGGTGAGGATGATTTCATGTGCGAGGAGGAAGAGGATTATGGATTGGTAAGTTTCTCTTCAGAGACCCACAGAGTCGTGATTTCACAGAATGTTCTTTCCGGCTCATGACGAGGTTATGATTTCCGGAATTCTCATATACACGGCATTTAAAAATAGTCCGAGAGATACCACGACAGTTCCTTCTCGATGAATCTTTCAGGCTCACTGTTCGACAATTCTTCCATTATATTTTTGCGCAATCCCCGACCATTGGGTTGAGTTAGGTTATGTTTTGCAACTTAAATTAAACATAGTAACTATATATGCTTTTCTTTTAAAGGACACACTCGACACAAACATCGTTCTATCTTTGTTGAATGTCGAAAAGGATAAAATGACGTTTGTATCGAGTGTGTCCTCTAAAAGGAAAGCATACTATATATAGAATACACCCAACATCTCAGATTTTAATAAAATTAGGTTCATTCGATGCGTTTTCACTCAATAAACTATCCTACTCGTTTGGAACATAAATGCTGGAAAGTTGCCACAGTATTTTTGTTTGGAATCAATAAATGATTAAATGAATTGATTTCCTAACTTGAATAGTTGTTAGTTTTAATGATTAATATTTTGGTTTGTGGGACAGACCACTGTGTTTTTCTATCAAATTCTTTTGTTTTGAATGAAAGCGCATCGAATGAGCCTGATTTTATCAAAATTGGAGATGGTTGATGTATTCTATATAATTACCTTAAACATTAATGGTATTTATTGTTATATTTATATTTATTCCTATTGACCTTAAATCCCTAATCACTCATTTGTTTTAGGAGTATTCTGAGGATTCCAACTCTGAACCAGATGTCGATTTAGAAAATCAATATTATAATAGTAAAGCACTTAAGGAAGATGATCCAAAAGCTGCTTTACAAAGTTTTCAGAAAGTATTAGATTTGGAAGGTGGCGAAAAGGGAGAGTGGGGCTTTAAGGCTTTAAAACAGATGATCAAAATTAACTTTAAACTGGTATTTGAGAAAAGATGTCAGTAATATTTGTAGATTTTGTCTTATATAAAAATTGAATATAATGTTTTTTTCAGTCCAATTATAAAGAGATGATGTCAAGGTATAAGCAATTGTTAACATACATTAAAAGTGCAGTTACTAGAAATCACTCAGAAAAGTCAATAAATTCCATATTGGACTATATTAGTACATCAAAAAATGTGAGTACATTCAATACATATTATGTATTTATATATAGTATCTTGTTAAATTTTTCTATTCATTAATCTTTCATGTACAAAAAAAGTTTGTCTATAGTTTAAAAAAGTAACAGATATTTTCTTTAAGATGGAGTTATTGCAAGATTTCTATGAAACTACATTAGACGCCTTAAAAGATGCAAAGAACGATAGGTTATGGTTTAAAACAAATACAAAATTGGGAAAATTATATTATGATCGTTCAGATTTTAACAAATTGGCGAAAATACTGAAACAACTTCATCAAAGTTGTCAGGTGTGTAAATAAATAACATGTGACATTGCATATATTATGTATATATACATGTTTTTTATTTATCTTTATACATATATTTTTTAGACTGATGATGGAGAAGATGATCTGAAAAAAGGAACACAATTATTGGAAATTTATGCCTTAGAAATACAGATGTATACAGCACAAAAAAATAATAAGAAATTAAAAACACTTTATGAACAGAGTCTTCATATTAAAAGTGCTATTCCCCACCCATTAATTATGGGTGTTATCAGAGGTAATAACTTCTAGAAACAATATTTATATTGTTCTACATTGTTCTAGTATAACTTTTAGATCATACATGTATACTTAGAAAAGTAAAGTAACAAAGTATTATTTTTTTTTTTAGAATGTGGAGGTAAAATGCATTTAAGAGAAGGTGAATTTGAAAGAGCCCATACCGATTTTTTCGAAGCCTTTAAAAATTATGACGAATCTGGATCACCAAGACGTACAACGTGTTTAAAGTACTTAGTTTTGGCTAATATGTAAGTAGGATTATTTATTTTTTGTCATTAGTTATTGTTTATCATCTACATTATATTTATACAATTAGTATATATCTGTAATATATCATTTCAGGTTAATGAAATCTGGTATAAATCCATTTGATTCACAAGAGGCAAAACCATATAAGAATGACCCTGAAATTTTAGCAATGACAAATTTAGTTAATAGTTATCAGAATAATGATATTAATCAGTTTGAATTAATTCTAAAACAAAATAGGAACAATATTATGGATGACCCCTTTATTAGAGAACACATTGAAGATTTATTACGCAACATACGTACACAGGTATATCCTTTAAATTTTCTTTCTTTACATTCTCAACTTTAATTAATACTAATATGATTGTAATAAAATTTTTATTTTATAATTTACCAAGGTATTTGAAATAAAACACTTTGTATGCTTATTTATATAACATAGTAATGTTTTATTAAAGCATATAACTTTTTTCAGGTTCTAATCAAGCTAATAAGACCATATACTAGAATTTATATTCCTTTCATAAGTAAGGAACTGAATATTGACGTTTCAGAAGTGGAAAGTCTCTTGGTATCTTGTATTTTAGACAATACTATTCATGGTCGTATAGATCAGGTAATAATTTTTATAATCTTACAATATTTCTGATCATACATAGTATAACTCAATATTTTTTACAGGTAAATCAAGTTCTTGAATTAGATAAGAAATCAGTATGTGCCGCACGTTATAATGCTCTCGATAAATGGGCAGGTCAGTTGCAATCTTTGCATACAGCCATTGTGAACAAAATGTCTTAAACGGCATAGTGCATGTGATCCTGCAATAAAAACAATCTAATTTTCACTTTGTGTATAGTATTTCATAAAAATCCTATTCAAGAAAAAAACGAAATCTATTGTGATAATAAATTTAGCATTTTAGCACAAGAGTTATATTTTTATTTCCATTAAACAAATTCTATCCTAAATAAATTAAAGTGTCAAAGTGTGAATCGATGTAAAAATAGAGATGCAGATATCAGGAAACTTAGATCAATAAATGATATGTACTAGCTTTCTTATTTGCTAAATTTAACTCATTTTGTTAACTTCTATTATACATTATCTCAGACATGATAAAAAAACCAATGTTTTACAATAAGCAATATTTTAAAATTGGTATTAATCAAATCATGATAAATCTTTTAGGTCTACAACTTAATTTTCAGCCCTTTTTAACAAGTTTCGATGTAAAATGATAAAAGAATGAATATTATCTAATCAAAGTAATCCCCTTTATTTTCTACATAATTTCGTCATCTTTCAACATAGTTTTCATTACTATTTTTTGTCTGATTCACAGTACCGAGACCTATTATCTTATTTTTTTAAAGCTTAAGGATGACTCTTCAAAACGACTGTATATAATTTTCTAAAAGAACTTTTTAAAAGAGAAAGAAAAAGTTTCGAGTAATAATACAGATCTCGCGTGAATGTTCGGCATTTTATTACAGTCTACAAGTTATGCGGGATACTTGTAGAGTATTTGAATAATACTATTTGAATAATATCGATTTAATAATTATCAAAATTTTTGGTATGGAAACTGTGTGCTGTCATCGCAAAATTATAGAAAGTCGAGCTAGGCTTCGGCTCGAGCGGGACATGGCTTGATTCAGTCAAGACAATTTAACTGACGGCGAGAGTGTAGACGCGCTGTAGAATCTTCTATAGAGAGAAGGGCAGGATGATAAAGGATAGAGGGTATATGTGCGAGATACCGTTGTTCTATGTTTTCCTCTCGCCTACCACCGTACTCTATCTGCCACAGTTACCACTTCTCACACGTTCGTATACGCTTAAGTAAATCCCGAGGGGAACTAACAAACCTTGGCCCAGACGCGCAATGTACATATGTATCTTTTCCAGAATAATTCCACGCTTGATTATCAGTGATATAATTACACTAATTACAGAATAACATATAAAATGTTCTGCAATCCGAAGAATACAATATATAGTAGGGCAGTTTATTCATAGTCGATTCTTATTATATATTTAAGACTGTATTATACTTAAGACAGAGTAAATATATAATAAGAATCTCGACTATGAATATTGCCCCTATTAGTCTTAAGATGTCAATTAGAAGACTATATTAACATCTTATTATTAAGACGTTACTTAAGACGGGTCTTAAAATAAGAGTGGACGGAAGAATACTTCTCTATGATTATATAGTCTAATTAAAATTCAAAGAGCGAATATTATTCAAATTTTATGTGATTGTAATGCTCGAAATAATGATATCGTCCTGGTTTCTGTGAGACCTGACAACAATTTCATTAAACTTTACGTTAATTTGACATTACTAAGACATCACTTGTTATTTGAACAACGATCGATATACTTATAATAGAATGTATAGATTTCTCTGTTTCCTTATTTTATTATTCTATATAGACTGTTCCAAATTTATTGCCAACGCTACAAATGCTACTATTTGTGTTATGTGTGCCATAGATTTTCTGTATATAAACAGTCAATTTTGGATCATAGCCGTACAATCCTATTAGACATAGGTAAGTATATGTGTTGAGATATAAATTTTCGATTTTATTATTCGTTAAAAGTTTATGTAAATTTTAGATACCGAGCATATACAATATGTAAATTAAATTATGCTGTTCAAAAGCATTTGTATTGAGCGTTCAAAAATTACTGGTAATGACTTATCTTATTCCAGTGTTTGAAAAAAAGTTATCTTTTGTCGAATAGTATAATAAAAGCAAACACACTCTTTACACTTTCACCATTTTTTTTCCTCAAATATTTTCGCAACAGATGAAAGAAAGAAAACAAAAAAAAATTTCTCTATACTTTTTTATTTCATATATTCTGTCTTATTTTGTTTCTTTTCAAAGGAGATCCATCAATCTCTTCGTAATTTTAATTGTACAATTATATTACATTTTACTGGTCACGCAGTATAAATTACCGATTGCTAGAAAAACGGATTTATTCTCACAATTACACTTATACAATTAGAATTATGTTACTGTAACATAAAAACAGATTCCGCACTCTCTACAGAAAGAAATTGAGGCAAAAAGATTGAACGATAAAGGCAATCAGTGCGCCCATGTATGTACTTGTCCGCTTTGAACAACATCAGGCGGATCAATTCCATTTTGCTAAAACTTGATCGCAACATATGCACACATCTAAAGACGATGTCGCAAGCGAATACGGGCGGCATACGGGATCTGCTATGAATATCGCAAAATCAGGCGATTTTGTGCCAGTGGGGTGCTTCTTGCACACCATGTGGTGCTTAAATGACGGTTTACTTGTGTACGCGAGCAGTCAGCTCTCTATATAAGTATTTTTCCAACACCCTGCTGTACACATACACCTGTACTTATTCGGGCACGCGCGCGCACGCATGCAGCGCAAATTGTTAATTACCTCCCATTAGCCTATTAGAGGCGCGTTCGATTTTAATTAGCTTGAGACTAATTTTATTGCTTTCTCGTTAACATGCTGCGGTCGTATAAGGTCGACCCTTTTTCACTGCGGACCCGACCACGTACGTGCATATTACGCACGTGACGCGTGGAAGCACGCCGTACACATACGTCCTAATTTATGTTACTGCAAAACATTAAATTTCATTACATCGCTCCATGCTGTTAGAATCTTTTTTGCGTTAATTTTTCGACGCAGCGCACCGCACAGAATCATTTCCTTTTATTTCTGAGTTAACGTTAGAGAGAACAGTCTGACTGAGAATTTTACGTCGCTGAATTTCTCGATTAAGTCCACCGTATGCATTTTTGTAATGCAGCGCGGATATGTATAATGCAAATATATATTTGATTTTTAATTAAATCTTATATATGTATTTTTTTTCCTCTATACAATATAACCAAACGTTTGTTAATGTATCAAAGAGATCAATGAGCCCATTTGAAATGTCATCTATATTTGTATTTGTTGCGGCATACATGAACATATAGCCGTTTCACTGTAATTAAGTGCCAATCTTGAAATGGGTTTGCAATCAAGTATTATTCATATAGGTTTCGCGGGCAATTGCCACTGCTCGTAAACTACCTGCTAAATTTGTTTACGCTTGTCACAAATTATTTATTACGTAACGTTAGTTACTTTATCAAGCTCGACAGAATCGCTAACCCAAATACAGGGGATATATACTCTGACAAATAATGACATCGGCACGAGCCAAAAACAGGCTAAAATGCGCATGTACAAATTATTAAATTTGTCCAAATTGACGCTTATCGGGTGAATAATAAATATCCGTTTCTGTTACTGGCAACCATCGATACAATAGCAATTATTCAAACGACGGATACGAGGGTATAATTTAATTATTGCGTACGCCGGAATTAAAACAATTTTTTAACAGATATGTGATAATTAAAAAGAACATGCATACGGACACTTATTGAAATATATATCAATAAAACGTATGATACGCATTAAAACAAATATATGTAACGGATAGTATACAAATTTTTAAATCAAAATGAAAAGTTGAATCTTTTAAGAAAATTTGAGAGATAATAATACTAAAAATTTAATTTATAAATGACCGTAAATATCAAAACGAAGTTTTTAAATATAATATTTAATTGTAAAACAAAATTGTATTGTATTTCTTAGATATTTCCGAATAGATTTTATGGTAAGAGATCGAAAATTAACAAAAAAAATACCTGTTTTTCAAATTATACTTTCACATAACTAACTAAAGTTAATTTTTCGTAAATATAGAGTATTGATTAAAGAATTCGTGAAGCATAACGATAATTCGGGAATGCCCAACGTAAAAATATAGTTTATACAGAGTATAAACAAAATAAATGAACATTTAGGAAATACACTACTTGTCTCCTTAGAAATAGAGATTGACTTATCATTTTTTCTCGGTAAAATTTTAGATTAAGGGAGCTCCCCCTCCCAATAATCTTGATCTTGATAATTAGAACCAATGATATTAGAAATAAACCGTAATGGTCCAGCTGGATCTTGGGTGCTTCTATATAATTGCGTGTAAATTTATATGTAAGTAGATTTTTTATCTGAGCGCGCTGAATTTTTTCAGACTTGAAACGCAAGCTCTGCTAAACTACCGCAGTAATATCACGAGTTAAATTGACTAACAATTTAACAATTTTTCGATTTGGAAAATAACTTTAGAAATACTTAAAATAATGAAGTAATTGTTATTGTATTTGCGTACAGTATGTATTTTTCTGTGTGCGCAGGAAATATGAACGGAATTATCCATTCCTCGTGGACACATTGTAAATCCTGCGCCTAAGCGCAGACAACCGCTCCGTAGAGCGGCAAGGCTGATTTCGGCTCCATTTCAAGCATTGTTATTCAGTCTACGTTTGCGCCTATGTAAATGTTGGTTAAGCCCACGCAGGCTGGCAGAGTCCCTCAGATTCGCCCTATATCATAGCTGTGTGGGAAGACTATAATCCCGCTGCCTAGTAGTTTCCTTCTTGCCCGTGCAACGTTTAAGGCGATATCTCTGGAAGATCTTACTGTCCATCTTCTTCAAAAGCTTATCCAAATATAGCGAATAGTAATACAAAATCAAGCTTAATAAATTCAGACAAACAGTCGTTTTCATTAGTATTCATTAATAATAATAATTTTATAGTTTCTGCATAAAAAAAATAATGGGATAAAATGCATATGAAGGTATGCAAAGTAAGAATTGAATCTCATTTTGTGTGTGTGCGCGCGCGTGCAGTTCGAATTCGAATAAAATCGAATCGAATCATAATGGATTCAATTCGTTTTTGAATTTGATAAATTTGAAACCGAGTAAGTTAAAACGTACTTAGTAAATACTTTAATTTTGAAAAAAAAAAACTAGTTCTGTCTCTCCTTTTCGGCCTTCTCTCTCTCTCTCTCTCTCCATCTTATTATCTTATGATGCAGCTGCAACTGTATCATCCAGTAAGTAAGTATATATTGCATGAAACACGCCACTTCACTCGATGTAGTCACATTACATTAACGAGCAAATTTCATTATCTGTGTCCTAACTTGATAGAGAGTAATGCGAGTTAAAAAATGAAATCTCCAAAGTATACTTCAAAGTTTTAAATCTTCTTCGATGGTCT
Source organism: Cyphomyrmex costatus (assembly GCF_001594065.2). Lineage (NCBI taxonomy): Eukaryota > Metazoa > Arthropoda > Insecta > Hymenoptera > Formicidae > Cyphomyrmex > Cyphomyrmex costatus. Next base: position 2,276,602 of record NW_017280375.1, on the reverse strand, counting down.
AGCGCTGTACGCAGATAAAGAATTCGGTAAACAAATAAAAGAGACGCTTGTTTTATTGCGATAAGTTTCTGCGTTTTCTGTTTTTATTATATGTGCTATCATGAAGAATAAATATTCTATCTCGTCACAAAATCGTCGATAAAAGTCGTCAATCTTTACACGTGAATTGCCAGATGAAACAACAAACAATGCAATTAATGCGGAGCTTTTATTCATATTTAAATTATAAAAAACAATTACAAATAAATAACTAAAAAGAAACAAAATAAAATATTATGATGTACATAATAATATAAAATATTATTGAAAAATTAAGTGAGAAATTTATATTGTTAGTTAAAAAATCAATTATTTTATACTCTCATTATTCTTTTCGTTCAGTTATCAAAATAATCATCCGTCCTATATCAATCGATTATTACATCAATATTATCAGGAAAAGAATGTTCCTCAGGATTCGGACATGATTGAGATTAATTCTGTTAATTAATCGCCGAAGAAATGTGGTAAAATGAAAAGCGCCCATTATTCGCTACAAGATTGGTGACCGGACGAAGGTGCCACTCTTGCGAGTACTCTTCGTGCCCCTTCCAGTCGATATAGCTCGTCGGAGCTTCATTCATCTTAAGAAATCCCCTTGAAGTGGCCTTCTTTAAATTGAAACTCAAATACACACCTTTAAAGAGCGAGCGAAAGAGCCCTTGAGGCACCGTTGAGCCCATTCGAGACGGTTATTTTTCACGCCGTGGCCGAGAGACTCGTATCACTATAGTGTGATTAGTGGGCACCGCTAGTACGATAAGGTAAGATAATTGTTACGGGAAATCAATTCCGAATCGCATAAATATGCATTACGCGTTCAGTTATGCTCGGGAAAGATTGTTATTCAGACCAATATAATTATTTGCACGAATACGCACTATAAAAACATTTCATTAAAATTGTAACAAAATTGATGGATAATTTTAAGATCCACTATTAAAGATGTATATTTACGGTAAATAATTAAATGTGCGTAGAAAATGAAATTGCCTACAAAAGTACACTTTTTTTTCATGTTGTATACCTCTTGTACAAAAACCTAAGTTTTGCGTGAAGGCCTGAAGGATCTTGAAGCTGAAGCAGAAAGTTTATTCATTCGTTGCTAATCAACTCAAGAGAGTAATTGAGAGAATCGTGGATGTGGTGCACGAAACATCACCAGAACAATGTTTAGTTGCGACACGAGCTGTTCGTACTAACAGCTAGAGATACAATGCTTTCGTTGTTGCAAGAGGTCAACATTTTGAACAATATTAAGAAAGTGAATAAATAAGTGTACATGAATAATGTAATAAATAGAATAATAGATATATAAATGAAAATTATGTTTCGCTTTTCTTTGTGATTCTCCAAAACAAAGGAAAAATGATCTTTAAAAGATTTTTTACAACTAGTTTATACACTCCCTACACACTCTCAAAGTTTGGCCATTTAAATTTGACAACATTAGTATTATATTATAATTATCTCAAAAACTATAACAGATCACATGATTGTTGAGGTAAAGTTATTCAGGATCAAAGTGTTATCGATTATAATTAATCTAACCATTTATCTAGATTAAAACTGATCAATATATTCTCCTTGTTGAAATTTTTAATAGATCGTAATCTATTTATCTAGATTAAAATTAATCGACATATTTTCTTTGGTGAAATTGTTAACATATCCATAAAATGCATGATGACTAATTTTTTTTATTACGGTAATAATAAAAAAAATACAATAACAAATGACATGAATTTTATCACGCTAATTCATTAATCGCATTACACTACAACGAAATGTTCTTTAATCATCATTAATAAATGAATTAGTTCAAAGTGCAAAAAAAAAACAATTAATAAGCTGTTTAAGAAAATTAACTTTAATCATAAAGTTCATTTTAAAACTATATGTATCCTTTTGTTGTTAATATTGTAAGAAAAATAACAGTAAATAACAAATCTGAATTAATTTAAATATTAGGTAGCATTAATCAAAGATATCGCTAATAAATTTCAACCTCAAGTTATTATATTAGTAAGACGAGAAAGAGAAAGAGAGAGAATGTTTCTTACAAACATATTTATTATATAATATTTAACACACGGTACATATAAACAAATATTTTCACACATCAATATTATTATATTGAATATTAACATATAAGATTTTGTCTCTTTACAAACATATACATCCACATGTACCTAATACTAGATCATATATAAAAGAATATGTTTTATTATTTAAATATATATTTTTTTATTTGATTTGATCATCTTCTTTTAATGAGATTGTTTATGTGGTATTGCCTGTAATATTTACATTGCAAACTTTCTCGGTAATTAAAAATTGTATTAAGATTAATAAATATGTAGTGATGTTACTCACTATCTAAAATTAAAATTATATATAAATAAGCAATCCACGATGTCTAAAATTTAAAACAAATAATCATTTACTCACCGCAACGAGAAGGGTTGCGTCTAATACAAGACCTTTTGCGGAAAATGTATTTTTTCGTTGCAGTACTTGCAAGGAAAATAGCTGCAACTATACAAAACATCAGATTATAAAGAGATAATTAAATACAACATTAAAAAGTAATTACTAACTGCGCAGATTTAAAGTCTGACACACGAGATATCTTCAGAAAAATGTACAAATCAAATTTTATTGTTTTACTTACTTCATCTTTGATTTGTTCATCGATAGTGTCGTTCAGTATTTCATGAATAGTGGTACCGACTCTCATGGCCTCATCCTTGCCTGTATCACAAACCCATCCAATCAATGACATTTTTATGGATTGATACGTTAAAGACGATACCAGTAATACATTAAATAACGCGTGATCTATCCCCATGTCAAGTCCCCAAAATGTTATAAAATAATATAGATAAAAGGTAAGCTCAGCAAAAGTTATAACTATAGTAGCGAGTAGTTGTAGACTGAAAATCGTATTCAACATGTGTACTGCGTCACTGATCATCAAATGTTCTTTTTTCAAAGCTTTCAGTTTCATTAGTAGGAATGGATTCCTTTGCTCGTGATAAATTCTTCTCAAAAGATGTGATTCGTCGTTCACCACGAGCTTTCGAAAATTTGTCAGATTATCATTAATTTTCTTAAAACAAGCTTTTAATATGCATACACAATTCATATACAACATATCCATTTGAAATATTATCAAGGTGATGTACGGTACGAGAATCGTGTCTATGTTACCAAAATCTACTGTAAAATGATAAAATACCATTCGTCCGACTACAAAAAAGAAACCAAAAATATCTTTAGTGTGAATCAATCTAGATAGCTTTCGATACGAATCAGGAGACAGTCTCAAAGAGATTTCTATTATATTTTGGAGTAAGTGCATCCGAGGACCGTTCATAATGTATGTAACAACTACGATAAAGCCGCCTAATATAAAAAAACAATTGCGTTCAAGAAGCATAGGAACGTTCCTATACTTGATTGCTTCAGAAATGTCAATCCAATACAGCATTATTAGTGCATAAATACAGAAAACACAAGTAACGACAGTTGTCAGAACACAGCGCTGTTTTGTCGTTTCAAAAGTTGAAGCGTTGATGCGATATGGAAATATTCCAAGTATGCGGCAAAAGGTGAAGCAGGGATACATAAGCGATTGAAAGTCCGTAGCATGGAACAGCTGCGATTTTTTCCACATTTTGCACATAACACATTTTTGAAATTTCATATTTATTATTATCGGTAGAGTAAAAGTTTCCAGCAATTTATATCAAATAACAACTTAGATTACACTGTCCAAAAATGATCACTCTTCACACCTTAACGTTAACATGAGAATTTCTTTCTATATGTAACCTTCAAGATTATTTGGTAAGAATTTTTCATTGATCTATCCTTGCTCATTCTCCATTTACAACTGCAAGCACTTGCAACATCGAAGCAATCTAAGCGGTCAATTGTTAGTCATGAAGTAACCATGGTGCTTTTCGATCGGTAATCATCACGTTTTGATGTGCAGAGTAGGAGAGACTAGAGACAAACGTAACACGGGAAATGTAAATAAATAATTAACTTAAAATATGTATTTCTATAAAACATATTTTTAATGTTTTATTAAATTTGCAATTGAAATTACTCCTCGTTAATTAAATTGGGCTCAATTTAAGAATACAGTAACAGGTGTTAACGAAGACTTTCACGGAACCTTTTCAATACTCATTCAACATCGTGACGTTTACACGCTATGGTTGGACGTTTTTAAAAGCTCTCACCATTTAAGAACTATTGATATCTTACTATTGATATTTTGCTATTAACATTTTCGACTTATTGTTAGTTTTTTATGTGGAATACATAATGCTTCTCCAGTTAGTCCGAATCATCAATAATTATGTATTATTCTGCTTTATTGTCCTTTATCGTTATCTTTTATTTATATAAACTGTTTATGTATATATATAATTTTATATATAATTATATATCCTTTATTATCCTTCATTATTCTTATCCATTATTTATAAATTGTAATAACACTATACATCCAATAAGGAAGTTTATTTTACATTAAAATTATTTTATTTGTCGTTCCTGTACGTTTTATGTCAAATCCAATTATATTTTATTATAATTATATCGGAAACATTTATATCAGATGACAGTTCTTCGAGTAGAAGAAAAATGTAAGTTTTTAACTTTTTTCCAATTTTAGTACAAAATATAAACAATATAAAAAATAAGAAATTATTCTATTATAAAATTGAATCGCAATATCTGACTTTTCGCTCTTTACGAGACAGGTTTATCATTATTGTTGTTTATTACAACACGGAGCGGATCATGCGTGGCATTTTTACTGATTTCTTTCATATTATTATTATCACATAAGTATTATCGCGCCGACGCTGTCGCTCTCTCGTGATCCTCTTTCGTCCTATTACTACTGATGCCTGTTTATACGAACGCAGGGCCAAGGCCCGAGCGTAATTAGGATATACCTCCTGGAAGACGTTCTACCAGCACGGCGCGCTGTGAAAAATACATACCTTCGCTGACATAAGGACGTTCCACCGACCCATACCGCCCGCGGACAAAATCCTGTCACTTTAAGTGAGTTACACCTCATGTCCTCATTTCTCCCTTAGTTTCCCTTATTTATCGTGGCCTATGTATCGTTATGTTTTTATTTATTTGACCGTAATGCCAGGAAATGAATGCACGCGCTCGGAAAACTTTGCATAATCTGAAATTCAAATTGTGATTGACCGCCTGATCCGAGAGGATGTCCTTCTGATTTGAACGACGCACCGCGTTCGTTCGTATACGGCTGCGGTCGTCGCTTGCTCTCAAATCCGATTACGCGTTTAAGTCTTGCGCTTCGAGATACTTATGCATCTACCGTACACTCCCGCCTTTAACGTTCATTACTGCCTTGATTGTACGGTAGACGCGATGAAGCGTGTGATCAACCACGCGATGAGATTACTCGTCGGATTATGCGAATGCGACAGCGCGGCAATATGCGCGCACTAATATGTTTTGCAGAATAAACGTTCTATCCTCCGATAACGATGTAACGCGCGAATAATATTCCGCGGCACTCGCGCGATCAACAATATCATCAATGTTGCTTCGCTGATGTGTGCACGCGCGTAAAAACTGGACCCGCAGCCTCTCATCACATTCTACATGGAACGTTATATTCTCTTCCTATATTTTTTCAAAGCTTTCTTATTATAATATTTTGAGTCGCAAATGAGATATTCTGTATATATTGTAACACATTTACCTAATATAATATGATTATTACTAAAGCGTAAAAATGAAATAATTAAATGATATGATATTTCATGCGTCGTCCTGTACACTTAATTTAATGGTGTAGGTGTAAGGAGTTCAGGATGGAAATGTAAAGTGCGTTCCGTTTCGCGCATCGATGCATCAATTGTTCTTGTTTAACATTTGGCGAGGAACAAAGATAAACGATACATTATGCGCATCGTATGAGAAACGGAACGCACTTTTGGTACACGAGAAAAAGGTCGAGATGTCCATTCTACGGTTTCTCTCTGATACTACTAAGGCCACGGTGGTTTAAAGACGTTCGCACGGAATGTTAGAGATCCGGATTCAACTTCCGGCCGAGGTAATATTTTCCACAATAAAAATTAATTATTTATAGACTTTATTGTATTTATATTAAGATTATTTTAAGAATGCGTAAGAATATCGAATTGTTAAATTGCTAGTCAAATTAACTCCTGATATTACTGCGGTAGTTCATTAATTGAATATTACATATCCTTAGAATAGGATCAGATATTTTTCCTTCGCATATCCATTCCAGTTAAGATGACGAAAATGTAATAACATGATCAACCTTAGACTCCAATAACGGATCGCAATCGAACATTATTACATCATCCCCGTCTGTCACCGTCACGGGAATGTAATTTCTGCTACGTGCTTCGTGGCTGTAGACATGTGTGACTGTAGACACTTAATTCTCTTTACGTTACAGTGAATTATTTCAAACGTGTTTCTCTACTCGCGACGCCACAATAGAACGCGGGCGGAATCTCTTTTGGGAGAATTATTGTGGCGACCGCGTGGAAGCGTGCGGTCGGTGGCGCGATGACAAAGAGCCGCATCCCATTTTTCCGCCCGGGGTGACGACGCGTCGCCTAAGCGTATAATCTCTCAAGTATTGTTCGCATCTTCCGTTGATTTATCCAACTGCTTAAGGTGGAAAGGTGCGCGCACGCCATCGCTGTTGAGCGTCTCGTGCCAGGGGGAGTGCGAGGACATGGGAGGAACGGAAACACATCTGCCAGTTTTTACCGACGGCATCATATATCATAAATGCGAGTGAAACGTTAAGGGCGCGAGAGGGTGACCGTCTAGACCATTTATCTTGTACGACTTAACTCGGGAACGTCCGATACGTACAGGGTGTCTCGTAATACGCGGCAGTCCACGTATCCGGCAGATTGAGAAGGGTGAGTGGGGAAAGAGCACAAAACGACGAACGAAGTTCCTGATGGGAGAGAAACGTACGTACCTTCTCTTTGTTTCTGAGTTACTGAGCACGTTTTACGAAAGTTGGCAAGCAAGCTGCAGGCAGGCGACTTGACGACCTTTTTGACTGTTCATAGACACTCTTGGTTTGGCACGTATCGTCGAATAGTCAATTGTTTCTTCATGCTTTGCGTATTGATTATATTATCATCAATGTGTTTCTGCGATCCGAAAATAATAATAACTGTAAAGCTCTGAATATAATGCAAGGTAATAGCGATAGAAATAACGATAGCGATAAAAACAGAGGAATTCAACATTGGGGAATGCACATAAATTTCCGACGAGTTGGAATTCTGTGTCTGTCGCTTTGTAGCCTACCAAGCAGTGTTCAGATTTTTTTCATTCTGTTTATAGTTTATATACACCTTGAAGCAGATGGAAGAGTATACTACATTCTATACGCGATCAGATTGGGGTTGGCGTTTTATTGCTTTTGTGACGTACAACGAGAAGTTATAGTTATACTATAACTTATTTCTATAATATATCTCTATCGCTGTTCTTGTCGCTGTTGCCTCGTATTGCATCTAGGGCTTTAATATGTACACGACAACAGAAGAGTCTTAACACACGAAGTTATACGAGTATCGAGATACATTCGGAATCCCTATTCTTGAAAAGAAAAGTTTTATGTGATTTCAAGAGGGACGTAAGATATAATACCATTGGTTAGGTTAATACCTTGGACGGTGTTGTCAAAGTCAGGGCAAAGTCACTTTAAATTTTTTTAATGGAACCTTCCATTTTTATCGCATATTTTCGTAGCTTTGAGAGCTGTTATATATAAATAAAATATTTTTTTATTGAGTATTTTTCTACCAGTAATGTGTCAATGACACGTTAATCGTTTGTGTATTAAGTAAGTCCTATATATACTGTGACTAATCGTCTTTAAAATCCCCTTAAGACATTCCTATCTCCGTGTGTATAGTAATCAGTTATCGGAAGATTGATTGATGTATAATCGCGACTGGACATTTAATCAATAATTTTCCAACGTTAAATAGTTGTGACACTTGGTCGCGTATCGTAAAATGAGATAGCTTTATTACATTATAACACTTAACTTTAGCTAAAATTTTTAGTCCAATCAGGATAATTTTGATCCAAGCTTTGATAATGTTCGAATACTACATTAACATCTTACGCAGCATACACATACATTTTTGTATATAACAATAAAGTTTTAAAAGAATAACAACGGAATGAGAGTCCTTTTACTATAATTAATTTTTTTCATTAAATATAGAACATTATTTACGTAAATTTTAGGAGATGTCTTATACAATACTTTTGGTATTTTAATTAAATTATTTTGTATAAATGTATAAATGCATAGACGTATAAATGTAGAATATTATGTTGTTTGTTTAAATTTTCTTTCGTCCCACGAGTGACCGTTCCACGGAGCGCTCTGTTCAAGTACACAAAACACGGTTAACACACATATAGAAATTCAGGTAAACGGACATACATACGTGTGTTCATACATACATCGGTTACATGGATACTCACATGTTCCTATATTAAAGGCGCACCCTAACGCAATAATGTCTCGACAACGCTGATCCAAGATGGGAGCAGTTTTTCTTGGTTACGTCGGACGCGCGAAGGTGTTCCATCTACCCCGCATACGAAAAGCTCCGCGCGAGGTTTTGTCCCCCGACGACGACGAATCATCTGGAGATAAACGACTCTACACTGTCGATTTTGGCAGATCGTCTGGAAATTCATTTTCACCGAGAAATGTTAAACGATTCATCATAAAGTTACACACTCGCCGGCGCCATCCTTCGTGACGAGATTAACAATGTCAAAATGATAAATTTTTAGAGAAGATTTTTAGAGAAATACACGAATACCGGATAAGAACGTTTCTCGTTTGATATTGTTAAATAGGAAAAAATATAAACGATTGATGGTGCTCGAACAATTAAAGTTAAAAAGATCGTCGATCAGAAAATTAATCAACTGCTTTTATCATCGGATCAAATGTTTATACTTTATTGTGTGGATCTGTTGATTTTCTGTTGAATAGAACTACTCATTATCAGTTGGAAAGTTCGTGTTAAAATTAACACATTTCACGTATCCGCTCCAATTTTTATGTTAATTTGTATGCGATGAATCCTGACTTTGATCTTCTGCTGTTTATTTGCTGTTTATTTGGATATTACGCCGTTCTGCCTTCGTAATGCTTTCTCTCTTTTGTTTTGTATGTAACGCTATATGTAAAGTATGTATACGTGTTTTCCGTTCGTTTTTGTGTGAATGCAATAATTTTCTGACGTTTATACATATATGTATAAATTATAAATATTTTCAATGTAATTTTAATATATTATGCATAATATATTGTCTCGTTGTCAGTCAGCCTCTGTATTGAATTTTTCTGGTAGGTTTTAGAGCAACAGTATTGCAGGTGTCTCATCATTTGTGTACTTTCATACTTTTTTACATATCTCAGTAATTCTATACAATATATTAAATAAAAGATAAAATAAGTTTATGTATATACGATGTTTATATATTAGAAAATAATACAAACACCATATAATAATATAAAAAATGATTGATTTCAAAGCAATTGTGTGGCACTGGCAGCGTATTTCTTCAGTAAAATTAATCTTTATGATATTAAATTAACACTTTTTTCATTTACCTTACAATTAACGTAAGTTTTTGCATAAATAAAGGTACTAATTAAGCAACGCCAAACACATGCAATGTTATTACGTTTTTTTTTTTCAAGAAAAAGTATTAATATTATACATCAATACCGGGATCCTTCATTTTTGTTTACGCGTGGACAGAAATTTTAATTTCAAGATAACACACCTTGCGAAAACGAAAAACAACTGGATAACGAATTAATTCATCCGTGAACGCGCAGAGCGGATGAAAGGACCTCTAGCCGTATTGGTAAATTGAGACGTTCTCGCCGGGATCGTGCGGAATCCTCGACATTTACATTTTATGATATTTGTCGAGTCCTTCGACCTTACTTTGGCCTCTCGCGTGGAGAGCTTGGGGGAAGATAAGAAGGAGGCGGAGGAAAGTATGAAAGGAGCCTTAAGCCAAGCCATTCCTCCGTTCCCACACAAATATTCTTACCGGGACGTTTCCTCCCACTCCATCTCTCCGACATACCGCTGTATATTATCCGTGTGATATATGTGCCGTGAAAAAAAAGTTTACGAGATGCTCATTACTGAGATAAAAAGCCGGCGATGCGCATTCTTAAAATCCACCCGTGTTTCATTTTATTCCGTGAAACTGCGTGCGATGTACGTGGAAATGTCGGCGGGAAACATTTCACTTTTCCGTCTTAGCATTTACTCAGAATCGCAAACTACTGTAGCGAGTACATCCACTTGGAAAAATGTAAGGAATTTGCGTTTCCTGTGTTTCTCGCAAAATAACTTATCAGATATTTAAGGCGCTCCAACATTGGTCGAGAAAATTACGTTCGAGAGAATCACCGCCAGTTTTGACATGAATTAATAAGGAATCTCTTTATCTCTTTCGTATTTGTAAGGATTCCCTTATCTTATTTGCAAAATTATATTTTAATAAATGTCTTTTCATATAAAAGTGTTGCTCATAGTATTGTTAATTATATACATTATATAATTGTATAATCGATCTTTATATTTAAACAAAAATTTAATTTTTCTTTATAAGATGTTTCCCAACCAAAACTTTTGAACTATAATACGAAAAAAAAAGAGAACTACAAGTCAATAGGCCATAATCAAAACAAATTGTTGTTAATTTTAATTTTTAATCTGTGAAGATATAATTATACGGAAACCCGCAAGACCGAACTATTATAATCAATAACGCATGACTAAAATTTTTGTTTCGAGACCTTCCGCTAATAATGAAATATCAAATATAAGGTATAGACTCATTTTAGCAATCGTTGAGATGTCGCTATACAATGTTTAGTGGTGTCTTACGTTTGATGCACAGATAGCGCACGTCTTGCCGTTTAAATTTTATTGATCATCACATAAATGTACTGTAGGTATAAAAGCCTTGTGTAATGTTACTTTAAATATCTGTCAAAAGAGAATCATGATATGAAACTGTAACCGAGAGAGAGAGAGAGAGAGAGAGAGAGAGAGAGAGAGAGAGAGAG
>NW_017280375.1:2255080-2265217 GCF_001594065.2 Cyphomyrmex costatus | reverse complement strand
GAGAGAGAGAGAGAGAGAGAGAGAGAGAGAGAGAGAGAGAGAGAGAGAGAGAGTTGTCGCTGATGTTGAAAAAAGATTCGTTATCAACGTAAGCCACAGTCGGAAAAAGAGAAGACTGCGATGACTGGGTGGACTAATAATGAGAGGACTCAGAGGATTGCATAGACGATTCTTTAATTAAAGCAACCGAAGACGTTTGGAAGAAAAAGATGATTTGTTCTGCTCCTTTTTCTTCAAACGAGAGCAACTTTCACGAGTATGTCCCTTCGTGCGACAGTAGATGCTTTTTTTGGAAGGATCTCCATGAGCCAAGGTTAGAGGGTGCATCTTATCCAAAAATTGATTTAGAGATTCAGCTTGAAACATTGATATCGTGGCTGTGATGTAAACAAATTAACAGCCTGAGCTACAGGAACAGAAGATAAGGCAAGCCTTTGATCGTGAACAGCTGTTCCGGTAGAATCAAAGGAAGTTACTATACGCCTGGAGATATCTTGAGAATCTGCGTTGACAATTCGAGAATTGACAAAATCAATTGGATCATTAATTAACTCTGTTGCTTCTGTATCATTTCGCTCTATTGTTTTAAAAATTCCGAAAAAAAGTCAAACATTTAATCGAAGGAACAGGAGGATTAGAGTCCGTATAGTAAATATACAGTGTGCTGCTGAAGGAAGAGCCATTAGCAGTTGAAAAACCAATCAGCTCAACTATTTCGCTCCAAATGAGACATAATTTAAATTCAATCAACAGATCACGAAAGACAACAGGTATCAGCCCATACATGCAAGCTTCGTTTTTGAATTCTTCAATAGAAAGTCCATCTAAGCGATTTTAATTCCATTATCACAAAGTGGTGTGACGATGGAAGAAACAAAACAACTGTGAATCGATGTTTTTTTTATAAAGTATGTTGAAGTTTAGATTGCTGATCTTTTATCAATCGCTTCTTCTCGAGTTTGTACAATGGCGGTCTTCCTCTGAAATTCCAAACCAAGACGAAGTTTGTATAAAGGGAATCCTCAGAAAGAGTGAAGAAACATTTCAATATCAGTTCCTCGCTCTGAAGTGAACGACAAGGTTCACGAAACGTTGGCATTAGCAACGAATCACAACACGGCGATAATCCGTAAATCCTTTGGCACTTCTGAATAAAACACCCCATGAAAGCCTCAAAAGTATTGCAATATATTATTCCCGTATTGTGACGTTTAAGGGATATATGTTTTTTTTTGCTTAGAATATGAACTCTAGAATATTTTTTGACTACGTGATTAAAATTTTAATGTTATGACTCTTAATTTGTTTTTTTAGTCTATTACTTTATGTTTTAAACTAAGAGTCCTTTGCCTTATTTATTATTGAATTCTATAATAATTTTAAAAATTTGCCCATTTCCTCGTCTCTCTCTCTCTGTCTCTCTCAAATATTCTGTATATGAAATATGAAACGTTTGCTTTTTTCTCTGAAACCGTAATAATATCTTAAGCAATGTTTTTTTTTTATAGTAGTTATATACATATAACGACGTATTTTGCAATATTATAATGATTTATTTATACAATTGACACAGCATAACAATTTACTTAAGAGTTCATGAACTTACATACACGATGCAATCTTTTTGCTGTCAAGTTTTCGTTAACGGAAATAATCGATACCGATGCAAAAGTTGAGACAAAATCGGGTTTTTTTAGATCTTCGCGCACATTTTATTGACCGGATTTCACGCGCAGCTGCGACTTTTCATTTGTTTCTCATTCAAAAGTTAAATATTATTACAAATCCAATGAAATACTGTTTCCGATATGAAATTCAGTCCTCCATCGGGCTGGAGGGCCGATTTCCTTTTTCCACATCCCGAATCTCCCTGTAGTGGAGGCAATCCCCGCTGTGACACCCCGCGACACACTCGCAAATCAAATACGACCCAATTCTGTCAGTCGTGGGGTCGAAAGTATTCGTCGTTCATGTCCGTGGATTAATACCGAAAACCTCGGGATGCCGGGGGGACCCGTCTGCATGATAACCGACGGAGCCAGAGTGAAATTCTAATCGAGCACGGCCGCATACCGAATCGGGATGACAATTAACCTGCCTCGCCCTGAACATTCTCGCAGCGCGCGGTTTCCTTTTTCAGTTTCTATCGCGCAGAATTATTTCGTACCGCGCGACGAGAGCACGCCTGCTACCTACCTATTAATCCCAAAATAATTATGCGCTCGCGCACGCGGATATGGGCTCGAGCGTGTGGTTGTGAGCGGGCGATACCGCAGTACCGGTTATTGTTCCTCTGGATATCTGGATCGCATAAATACCGCTATCCGTTGCATTCATTCGAGCCGTTATCGTTGCAACGGCGGGCATTTATTACGTCGCTGACCGAAAGGGTCGACCATTCGCGTGGTTAATTCCATAATTGAATGGCGCCGATCACGTCCTTCCTCTATTGCCACTTGCTATAAGATATTATAGCGTCCTTCGTGGACGAGCATTACGTATAATTCGAGACCTTTCAGGCCTTTTTCCTGTCCGCATGGGCTGTGAAAAAAGGATTGAAAACACTTTTAATGAAGTGCTTTTAAATGTAACTCTTCCTGTGGTATTTTATATAAACGTGAATTTCATTAGTTCGAACGCACGTTGTAAAACTCATTTTTCCTTCCGCAGTCAGATAACGCAACGGATAAAACTGGGTTTTGTGTGTCGATAACATAAATTTCCCGAAAAATCTCGCAATAACTAATGCAACTCTCGACGAGAGCCGTATTGTAGCATCGATTGAATTGGTTTTCATGTAACAGAGATTGATTGTAAGCCTAATATTTTGTTGATATTTTTTGGCGCGAATTTTCATATTTATTTTCGTAAAATATACGTATACGTAAACATTAGGATTATCTTAATAGTTTAAATAGTACAGCCTTAACCACATATATAGATATAAAGTATTCTCAGTTTACTGTACTTTTTTGAAAATAGCAACAATAAAAAAAGTAAAAAAAAGTAAAAAAAAAATAGCAAAATATTAAAATCGTTATAAAAATGAAAATGTCATTTTTTAATCAAATTATTTTGTAATTTATTTCTTGTGTTATTATTGTGTGTTATTAAAACATTTACGTTGTGAGAACGTTTAATCTTTTGACTAAAGTTATATAATTATACAGATATTAATTTTAATATTGACTGAACATATTTCACGTTTTGAATTACTTACGGAAATTATATCTTTACGGTACAAAACATTGTAAATCTTTTTGCTTTCGAAAACACTTGAAATTCTTTCTTTATTGTTGACGTAAAAGCGTATATAGCGTTACTTTTATGTTACAAAATATTAGCTCAGTAAATGCATACACTTGCTATACATAGTTTGCTGTAGTCAATGTATTAATTTAATAGATACGTAAATAATACGTGCATTGACTAGTAAGTATAGTATTACCGAATTTAATACTTCGACTGTGATATCACAATACGCAAAATCGTTTGGATTCTGCTCTGCACGGTAATAAGTGTTCCGAAATGCAAAACCTTGTCAGCACGGATCATCACCCGAATTTTCTTCGTTCGGACGTCGCGCAAGAAATCAAGCTGCATCGGAAGCGCGTCGTTAATCCCGTTGTTAAGTCGGCAAGGTGCGAGACACGAAACGTCGCGCAGAGATGGGTGTAAAGTGCGGACGGTGCTTCTCGTCGTAACGAGGTGCCGGGCACGTTTTAATCATCTCCGTTTTAATAACCATCGGCACAACGCCGAGGGTAGGGCACCGTCACCTCCCCCGTTACCTAGTCTCGGTACACAGATGGAATGTCCTTGCCGCGAGATCGTGGGAATCTCGTTTCGCCCCAGCGAACAAACTGCACCGGCCGAAACGAATTTCTCATTTGCACCGGCCGGATTGACACAGCGTGCCGAACAATAACCGATTCAGCGGACTCATTTAAGGTAAACTCAGCCTGCGGATCAACCCGATACGTGATTTCGATACGGTTTGCCCTGGGTCCAGACCGGGCGAATGTACACAGACGGATTATTATGAAATTATACGTGGATCAAGCGTCGGCCGATGGTGCGCGACGAATTCGAAGAGCGGCCCGATAGATAATTTCAACGTCAGCGGTTCTCTCTTTGCCGGTAGACACCGGCCGTGTGATGTTTCGCCCATCCAATAATTGAAGCGAGTATGATCTCGAAGTTCGCCTTTGTCTGTTGATCTACGAGCATATATCCAGCGAGCTTTAACGAAAATTTAAATATTATGCGATGGAACTATACCAAACCGATTTGCGTTAACGGATATTGCACAGGTGAATTAATATTACTCAGAAAATATATCGAAATATTACGGATAGCGTGTCTATCTGCTCTAGTGATTTTATTTTAAAAAAGTAATATTATGTGTAAAATTCTCGTTCGATTTTATTAAAAAATTTCTTTCGTAGGTATTGTACGTATCTATATTTCAATAGTTTTCTATTAAAATTTTATTAAAGATCATTTTTTCATAAGAAAGAGATATAATATGCACAATTTATCCGTTTACAAAGTTTCCAAGACTATACATGTATTTTATGAAACAGCTGCCGAGAGCAATTTGTCTATTTTAGGATGTTTGTAGATTGTGCCATTTTAATCGCTTTTTTTTTCGAATACGAACGTGCAGGTAGGAATTATAATGAGATTATATGCGGATTAACGTCATGGCGACACCCGACACTGTTATGTGACGATTGCAAAGAGCGTTTCATAATTTCATATCGATTATTCCAGATCCGCACGTCGCGCGCGACGTTACATCCATTCGCGATAATTAACTCAATTATTAACGGGCACCACCATGGAAAATGATTTTTGCCACCGGTCGCCGTTTAATCTGTGGTTTTTAAAAACGTTCACCGCTTACGTGCATAAGCCTCAGGAATGTAGCAGAACATAGAAAGAGAATGAGCCAGTGTTATTCATCCTGCTTAATTCTTTTTCGTTTGGATCTTTGTTTAATACAGTATTTTGGTTATGGCTTTGTTAATTGTTTAATGCACAATTTAGACAACAATCTAAATTATGCATTAGTTATTTTTGCACGATAATAACTAATAAGGATTACTGAGAAATCTTCAGACCAATTTTATCTTTAATTAATCTTAAATAAGTCAGTTCTTATATATTGCAGAAAAATTAATTATATAAAACTTAATATTAAACATCTTTCTAAGTGTATTTCTTTAATTTCTTTTTCAAATTGCAAAATATTATATGACACGAAATATTGAAAATTCTCGTAACGATAAAATCTGTCGTTACAGTACATATATGTATAATAATTTAATAAAATTAACAACTATAAATGGAGCAGATAGTACCTAATACTGACAATGGTAATTGCGAATAATAATCGTGAATGAGGATAGTAACACCAATGATGAATGATAATCGCTTTTCGCCGTTCTCATATTTTGTCCCTTCAATAAGGGACGCAACACTCCACATTTACAACTCTCAAGATTGCCGGGTCTTATTGCCGATACGGATATTCACGTCGTCGTAGACTATATCTCGATGTAGATAGTTTAGCTGCGTAGTAGTTTAGTATTCGCACTAGATGTTAATTACGCTACAGATGTAGATAAGTCCGTTTACGTTAGTTTGTCTTATTACGGTGAGACGGACGTCAATCAATTAAATTACATTCACGAAATGTGTACCGCGCGTATAATATATAAGTGAGTGTCGTCATCGTTGATATAACATTACTCTACGAATAAACTATAGAATAATAATTGCAGCTGTCAGTTGATATAACTGTAATAGCAACGGTTTTACTTGCGATTATGAGATTAAGAGTAAGAGTACCTTATTTTACATTTAATTTTATGTTTCCAAAATAAGTATTTAATTATTTATAGAATATACAAGAGCAATTTCAAATTTAATGTTACATTTTTTAAGTAAGTATTTAAGATTATTTAAATTTGAGGGATTTGAAAAGTGTATAATGAATTTGATAATTGACTGATACTTAAAAAAGAAGACTAATACTTTTCTACTTAACAATTAAAGTAATTACATCCAGTATGGTCCAATATCCAATATGACTTATTTATTGATTATATTATAAGAGCAGTCAGATGAAATATATCAGATAAAAATTCAGACATTGAAATCAACTAATACGTTAATAATCACCATGGTTGACAACGCACTTCTTCCAATTGTGAAACCAGACGACGGAAGCACTGTTCATAAAATGGGCTAGGATCGAACCCACTCCTGCTGCATCCGACGGAAAAAACGACTGTAAAAAAGGTGGATTTTGTTTGCCTGTTTTTCGGTTCTCGATTTTGGAACTGAATTTTATGTCAAATAATAGTTCACGATGACTTTTACATCCGCTATGTTTTATTTGATCGCCCTAGTAATTACATGGATAGTGTAATTATACGCGCGCGAATAAAGAATTCTAATTATATGTAGAAAATTAGATTACGGAAAATTAGATCTTTATGAAATAAGTTAGTTTTCATCACGACTCGCAATTTTTCATATATAAAACAGGATTTTTTCTGTTTAAATATTTCAAATAAATATTTTAAGTAAATATGAAAATGTTTCATATGTATAGTTAATGTTCAGAAATGTTTCCTATTTTGAATCGAGCTAGATTTATTTTCGATATAGGATTCAGCAAAAATCGCAACAATAAGCCATATTAAGTAAAATTATCTCTTAATAAGATTATGATTATGTCTTGCACGATGCCTCGTACAATCTTAATTAATGCACACTCTTTCAAGATTCAATCGTGTGAATAAGACTTCTTGACATTAGCATGGAAATGTTGATGAGTATATTGATCCAGTCTGATACGCCTTGGAAAATGTTAATTAACCGAAGCCACTAACATTTCGCTCATTACATTACCATGCGGCAAGTGCTATGAGACCACGCTTTTACGTATGCTTTGGCGTCAATATTTTACTCTGACAGTTTCCTTCATTTATTATCCTGTTTACCACCTCTCATCAAAAGCGTGGAAACATTGAAGAATATTAGTCATAATAATATAATTAATATTTTATGGTGACATTAATCGAAAATATAGTATGTATAACGTGGAGTAACAAACTCGTTCATTTACTCTATTGTATAATTGACGAACACAT
This sequence comes from Cyphomyrmex costatus, assembly GCF_001594065.2. NCBI lineage: Eukaryota > Metazoa > Arthropoda > Insecta > Hymenoptera > Formicidae > Cyphomyrmex > Cyphomyrmex costatus. The sequence goes on along the minus strand of NW_017280375.1, from coordinate 2,258,051 downwards.
GAATCCAAATTGAGGGACAATATAATTAATAAATAACAGAATTCTTTTAAAATATTCTTCATCAAAGATATTTTCTAATACACATTTTGTATGCACTTTACTCTCAGCATGCCGTTGTTATTAAATGGTATAATATTGTTGTTGATACATAAATTTTACGTACAAAAAAATAAACCGCTTTTACCTAAGTAATATAACACAAATTTTTCATACATTGGTACAAAAGAGGGTGAGAGAGGCAGCCAATCTGCGACGAGGACACTCATTGCTTAGACACGAAAGATACATAGCATTGTCGGTTACACAAATAAATGAGTTTAATAAATAAAACGTTTCGATTTCTTGGATCCGAAAGATAACAGTTTTCCTAAAATAAAATAATGACGAAAAAACCGTTTAAATATTGAAATCACTTATTACACTCTCTGTACAATACCTATACTGATCACCAGGAAATTCAATCATCATAATGGACAGAATCTTAAAAGCTTGTCTCCGCTTGTCTTAGCTTTAATTAGCAGATTAAACCTCTTAATGATCATTGATCCAGCTTAGCTCATAATAATCTCGCTCATTTTCATTTAAAGTTATTTTAATTATTAAATTTATTATTATAAAGTTATTTTAGATTTATGTTATCTAATATATTGCTTATAATATAACAATAATTGCTTATAATAATAATAATGAACAATTTTTAAATAAATAGCAAATTGCTCGGGGATTACGCTAGATTCTTTCGCGTTTAAGCCTAATTGCGGTGATTAGCTGAAATTAATAATCGCAATCAATACGAGATGATTCTAAAGCAGGATTTTAAATACTTTACGCTGATACCATTTCATTTGGATTATATCGTATTTATTCGGTGCTAAGTGGATTTATTACCAATCTAGATATGTTTCCAGTTATACGACGAAATTTATTAATACCCGCCTAATAAAGGTGAAATAAAATTTGCAACAATATATATATATATATATACCTATATGTGTGTGTATAGAATTGTTCGTATCATCGATAATTGATAATTCCGGTGTTCGTAAATGTGTACGATGTAATAGCGCGAAATTTGTGGCCCGACTTCGGACATCGTCGTTGATTGTCACTGAATATTACTACAGCTGCCGTATAAACTGATAGATTGCGACTAGCTCATTGAACAAGTAATAAGTGGTAATCTCCTAATTTTGCTTCGTTATAGACAATATAGACGGCTTGATTATGCTCGCGTCTCGCTAATTTGACTGCAGGCAACCTGGCAAACTGCATTCACATTAACTGCTTTGGAGTGCAGTGATGCTGCGTGACATCATATCCTGCCTCTAAGCACAATCAAATTATCACTGCACACGTGACAAAACAGTCGATGCTCCCTCGCCGCGACAAAACAACGATCGTCCCTGTTGGTCACCCTATGTTCTGCGACTCCACACCTCGACTAAGTTAACTACTTAATTAAACTAACGGGTAAAGCGTGTGTTGCTCACTTCTGGGGCGTCTACTTTTGCGTATAACAGCCTCGAGCAATCGTATGTCGAGTATTCTTAAAGAAATAAATAAATCGCCGTAATTGTTCACCCATTTTAAGAAGACAAAAAGAGTTTTTGTATTTTAATTTTTGACTGCATTCTAATTGACTACTAGAGTTTCTATTCCTGAATTATTAACCAATTTCTATAAGATGGCACTTTTGGAATAGGCAGTCGAAGAAGACTCATTCCGGTTTTTCTAAGAATATGAGAAACGACTTCTAATGTTTATTGTAATATATCATTTTTATATTATAATTATGATATGAAGATATTATATTATTTAAAGAAGGTACGCACCGCTTTAGACTCAGATAGCCCTTGTAGGTATTAAAACTTTGATGATTAAATCAGAAAGATTTACGGAGATATTCTACCATCCTTTTTATACTTGTAACTAGAGAAATTGTAAAGGGAAGACATTTTAAGATTTTATGGAACTAGAGAAATTGTAAAGGAAAAAATTTTAAGAATTTACGTTAAAATTACGTATCAAGTTTCCTTTAAAATGCATAAAGAACATTAAGTACTTGACGAGTTATATTATCATCTAAAAAAGAATGTAAAGCTGGTATGGAATTATTATTAGATAATTAGTAAGAATACAAAATAATGGAATTAAAATATTACGTAATATTGGCATGGAGAATTTAATGAAATATCTATTAGAACTTTCGCATTCTCGAACTTAACTAGAGAGGATTTTCGCTTCCTCATCGTCTTTACTATTATATATAATTAAGGGATGAACGTTTCTGCGAATGTCCTCAGTATTCACGTTGCTATTACCGCACGGTGTAAGTTCCGGATGTATGAATATTTTGGAACATCTAGAACTTTGCAATCACCCCCGGGCCATTTTTACGCGTTATTTTCCGGTATATCTGAATTGTGCGGCAAGATCCTCTTCTTTGTTTTACCAGACTAACGAACGGCAAACTGCTACAATAACTAAACGTAAACATTGGCATACAGCAGGTGCAATTCCACGTACGTGTGTTAAGATATTCAAGAGACGCAATTCGTTATGCAATTCATGATCGTGCATTACGCTTTCTCTTGAAATTCCAAAGAAAGTCAAACGGTATTCTACTCGCTCGTTGACGTATAATCGCGAACCAAATCTCATCCATATTTATATCTCATTTTTTTTTTTCTAAATAATAATGCTCTCCACTTGTCAAAATTTACATGGAGCGATCAACGTATGGTGTGCGGCACTACGATATACAAATGCATTTACCGTATAAGCTTTTATCATAAATATCGATCTCTCGATATTCTCGTTAAAATGATTTTGATGTTTCGATAAGGAATATTATCTGTTTCGCCAATGCATCATGCGCCATACCGAATGTGTAAATTTGCAATATTCGTTTGCACTCGGCCATGAGAGAGAGAGAGAGAGAGAGAGAGAGAGAGAGAGAGAGAGAGAGAGA
>NW_017280375.1:2226267-2254911 GCF_001594065.2 Cyphomyrmex costatus | reverse complement strand
AGAGAGAGAGAGAGAGAGAGAGAGAGAGAGAGAGAGAGAGAGAGAGAAGGAGAGAGAGATTATCGTGAGCCACGTTGCAAAATCGCGTATGGAATCGCAAGCGAAACGAAAGAAAACGAGAAAGTGCCGTGTAACGTATCGCATGTGTAACGGGTGAGAGAAGGAAAGAATAAGAATACGCCATAGGTTTTCAAAGAAGGTTTCTACGACGGTCCCGTGGGAATAACGACTACGCTACAGCGATCCCGTGGAGGCTGCGGGATATTTCCGAGCGGACCGGCGGCGTCGTTGAATCGTGCATTTTACGACGACTCCTCATGGGCCTTACCGGCACGCCGATATCCTTTGCCGACGGTACTCCTAGCTCGTGTCATTTTAACATGCAGCCTGCGCCATCGAGGGACGCGAACAATACAGAGGACGACGAAGCACGTATACCTTGGGAAATTTTTCGTGCGCTAGAACAAATTTTTAGCGCTAAGTGATAAACTTTTAGCCGCGATATTTTGTGTTGAAACATTTTGACAGTAATCGAGTCAAAGTTTTAAGTAGTTTTAATAATTAAGTATAAACTCTAAACATATACTCTTCAGTCTTGCAACCCGCAAACGACACCAAAATCGAAACATAACTGTGACTTTATTAAGACATTTTTTTATATACAGGTCCTAAAAGACAGATGTATTTAAGATGTTTTAAATCTTGATTTTAGACATTAGTGCTATATTTGGAAAACATATTTAATTCCAATTAGATTAAAGATGTATATATGTGCGTAAATTAAATTATATATCTATAATTGGTTATTAATTATATTATACGTTTCAAAAATATATTTTTTTTTGTCTGGGAAATTCTGTCTGGGAAATTACTTAGCTATAATTTAATTATGTTAATTACATCAAATTTTAAACTATATGTTGAAAATATATTTTATATATATATTTTATTTCGTCTTTGCTAAATTTAATGTATTTAGAAATATATTATTTGATGAAGAATTAAAGAACCCTTTAATTTTACGGGCCTTTGCAATTTTTCTAAATATAAAATACATATTTTTTATTAATAAAATAATAATGTTTAATCAGATATAAAATAAGTCACGAAGAATTGAAATAGCAAGTTTCGTCCCGTGAAATTTGTACTTATGTCATACTCGGCGTTCAAATATGATCATTGGATTTTACATTAGTAAAATCTCGGTTGAAACATCCGACTTGTTATTACAGACCGAACATGTCAAAGATGATTTATTAAGCACCATTAGAGGTGGCTTTAACGTGAGTAGAACACGTCCGCCATGCTTCTCCAGCAGTGACGAGGATGAATTACAAATCTCAATTGAGGACAGATCTCGGCTAAAGATTAACAGAAATTACAGAGAAATCAGAAACCCGTCGGAGATATTCCGCAAAGCAGGAGTTCCGATTTGTCCTTCTGCGGAACTCACTTCTACGTCATTAAGATAAATCACTGGTAAGTTCAAAGAATCCATCAAATTGGAAATAATTGATCATGGAAAAGCATATAAAAGATAAGCTCGGAATTTTTACGATAACAAGACGATTTTGGGAAAGAAACGTCATTGTATAGTTCGAATTGGGACATGTAAGAATCTTTATGTGATGTTTGATGCCTACAAAAATAACGACCATTTTAACAATAAATTTAATAACTTGAAGTATCCAAATACCAATCATGATAAAAATAAATTAAAACAAAAGTGAATTAAGTATTTTAACTCTATAAAAAATCATCAAAACCGTCACAATTCAAAAAAGATGTTTTTTTTTAAAGATTGTGAAATGTATGTAACAAAAATGATAACCGATTCTGTTAAAAACATATTCCTTTGCCGACATTATTAAATAATGCAGCATAGTAAATTACTTTATAATTTCGCAGTATTAATCAGATTGATTGTCCGTCTGCAAGATTCTTCAGAAATGACTTAAATTATGTAAAATAAATAATTGAATGGATTTTCCACAGAGAGAGATAAGGAAGTCTAATGTCAAAAATGTTTAAATAAAAATATACAAGTTTGTTTAATTAAAAATTTACTGTGCGCAGTATAGAGTAAAATAGATATACTAGCATTAATTTAGCATGATAGAATGAGGACACGGTTCACGTAAAATATTAAGTTGTAATTAAACTTGCATGAAACCTCACTTTCCTCGTAGGAAGTTGTAAACCAATGTAGAATTGTTATACAATTATCGATTTTGCTTTGTGTTGTAAAATACATATAAAGACAAATTCGTCCTCTCCCTTTTTCTCACAAATAGTGAGGTGGTTTGGGGAGCTTCGCTCCCGAATTCCGTTAAGCGGACAAGTACGTAATAAGGGTGCAGGCTGGGAGTGGGAATCCACACACACCTGTCATATTAATAACTTCTAATTGAGAAAAAATATTAAGAAATTAGATATTAAAATGAATTGTGAAAAAGAGAGTATGAATAAGTGTATATTACCGATGACAATTCATTCTATGGCTATGTTTGGATTTGAATGACATTACCTATATGTGACATTACCTTGCGTAAAGATCCGAGTAGAGTATACATATAGGGGGATTCTAATTCAGGTCCTGCGAGAGAGAAACACAGTTTTTGTATTTTTTGAAATAAAGGAGCGATATTGTATCTTTTACAGTATATTAAGTATAGGTAGGATATATTTTATTTTATTCTTGATAAATTTAATTTATGTAAAAATGTATTTTGTTAGTGAAGAATCTCAAAGTCTCGACTTTGCGTTCGTTGAAAATAAAAATAGATATTAATAATTTAGATAGGTATTTTGTAGTATGTATTTAATTAGATATATTGTTTTAATTATATTAATTTAATTAGATACAAAATGTAACAAAAGACAGAAAATGTAGATATTATTTTATGAAATCCTTATATATTAACTTCAACCTTTACTTTTTATACCATACCTTTGCCTATTGTATTTTAACTTCAATTTTTACGTTCACCTAAAATTTTTATACTAATACGATAGAATAAATCAAATGTATGATAACTATCGTATTATCGTGCTTGAATCGTAAATCACTTAGACCATCTTGCACGCAGACTTACCGAGGTCTTTGCATCTGCAGATTGTACATTTCAAAATAGGGAGACAGTGACGAAGATGCGTACATACTGGAGGGGGTTGTAGCCTCTTGTACCGAGGTCCTCGATTGATGCTCGCAAGAACATGCATCGCTGAAAATTGCCTACACATCCACACACGTGCGTACGCTCACACACACATATACTCCCAAAGATAAAGCCATACATACACACACGTAGCCGGCACGAGCAATGTCCGGCGTGAGTAACACCGGCGATATCGATGAAGACCACCACCACGCTGAAAACGATCGTTACCACGAGAGCGGCGGGGTTGTATCCATGATTCGCTCCGCAGACTATCCGGCAAGTGTATACTCACCATATGACGACGACGACGCAGCCGTGTAACGGATATATAAGTCGTGCGGAGGATGCGCGGGTTGTTGTACGTGCCGGGTGGACGTGTTATTAGATACGGGAAGTAATGAGCCCTTGGGTATAATTAATTATGCAATATTGTGAGCGCGCGCTGCATTACAACGCCGTTCATTCATGCACGTCGAGGATACGCGCATATACTTCACTTGTGATTTATACGAATATCTCGCTTTTTATCCGTTTTCGTTCGCGTTCTTCGTATCGTACGGAACACAATGTAATTCACTTAACTTATACGCGCATATACAAACGCATGTAACCACGTTTCCCTTTATTTACATGTGAGAATGATTTAGATGCTCCTTCTGAGGAATCTCGAGTATCTCTTAATAGCGGACTTCTTGTTATGCAAATGAATTTTGGACGATAAGATCCGTTCGCGTATCCGGCTTCCTCTCTCACTTGTTAAACAGACTTTATAATTCAATCGCACGGAACTAATGCCCGGGAGCTTTTTCTCTTTCAACAGTATTTGCTGCGCGTGCCCTCGCCAATAGCTGTCGACTCTACATTCGTGAGTAGCATAAGTGACATCCCTAACACGCGCGAACGAGCTTCCTGACTGACCGCTCGTGCCACGTGTGTATGTATACCAGAGATCACCAAATATCATCGTGTACGTGCAGGGTTTGGGCGCGTCTCCCTGTAACAGAAGTCGTGCAGGTCGTACATGTCCAGCATACGGGTTACGTCCCTATGTTCATGGCCTTTACCCTCTAGGTTCAGTTCTTCCAACCCCCGCCAGTCTTCTTCGGCGCTCGCTCCCTTGGCATCGCCGGCGAGTCTACTCAATATTGCAGCGAATCGCGCGTTACCGCGCTAGTCTCCGTTGCACCTAGGGATGCTTCGGGAGTATCGAGTAGGCGTATCGAATTTGTTTGCAGCGAAAATTTATCCGTTCGTTACCATCGAAATCGATATTTGGAAGGCATTATCGAATGCAGAATATCGATATTGTGTAGATGAAAAGGGACTCTGAAACGTATCGTATTTTCTAACACTGTCCAACACTCTTTTTTGCATGAATATGAATAGTTACGAAGATGTATTCTTGTCTGCTAAACACGAATCTATTATCCAAAGGTTATAAAGTATATGTATATTGTGTATATATAGAGTATCCCATCACACTGACAATAAATATTTCAAAGATAGGATACTTTAGATAATGTTAATATACTGATGGTACTGTAACTTTCAAACCTTATAACTTGAAAAGTATTTAACGAAAAAATATTTTGTTACAGTGTTTCGAAAAACTCTTGAAATAAGCTACGAGAATATGTAATGAAAAATGAGGGTTTAAAAAATTCAAAATGACCTTGACCTGACCTTGGCGGCACTATCCAAGGTTAAATCAATGCAATGGCACCCCGGAAATACTTTTCTCTAAAATCTCATTTCGCGAAAAATTAACTATTTAAATTAAAATGAGACACCTTGTAAATTTTGAATAAAGATGGATTTAATAAATTTAACGTCACTTTTTCCATATTATGAACACTTATTAAAGTTTGTCTAACAGTGTGTAATTATTTGAATTATTCGTCATGCAATTTTCTCTTTCTTTCTATCTGTCTTCTTAATTATAGAACATAGGTAGCTATATTATTTGTTACATTTTTACGATTTAATCGTTCGACATCGCTATATTCGTCGTATGGCGATTTTAAATGCATCACGTTCGTTTACATGTTATTTTTTAAACAGATATATAATAAGATAATTCAATATTTACAGGAACGCGCGCGTGTCCCACCAGCTGTTGTTTACGACACAAACGTTATTAAATCCATTATTTTTAATGTATTTATATAACCGTAACTAATTATATTAATCAACAAAATATATAAACTTTACTTTTTGGTATACTAAATAATAAAGAATATAGTACGATAAAATAATAAAAATATAATAAATATAGTATGATTGCGATACAAAAAATTGTGACTATAAGAAAAAGTTGTGAGAGATATTAAAACCAACAAAATATTCTGTATGATTCAGTGATATAAGTACAAATAATTACCAATTTATCGCATATTCCTATTTTTTCTTAAAAATGTTATAAAATTATGTATTGATATTAAATTTTATATTTTTATTTAATTAAACACACACACATAGAATAAATTATTCATTATTATGTAACATATGTTTTATTTATATATTTTGCATTCTTAACGAATGTAATCCAGCAGGGAATATCCTTCTCTTTTTATCTATATATGAATCCATCATTTCTCTTTCGCTTATAGAGATCCTCACAATTCATCATGCATTACGTATTTACCAGATAACTTCATGAGGTCCATTAATTCATTGATCTTCATTTGCGCGATTCGCTGGCGCTCCGGCGTCTCTGATCGAAAGTAGAGCGATTAAATTCTCCAGAGTATCAAGACCGAAATGTTGCGAATAAACTATTCTGCCAAGCAGTATTTGCATGGTAGAACTGATTACCAATAGAATCGTGCTACTCTGGGGTAAACGTTGGCGGTACAATATTGCAATATGTCGGTCGACGCGTCGTTGAAATATTGCCGAGCATGCAATACCGTCAACTTTTCTTTGACTGCATGGCGCAGTGAGGTCTGGCAATCGATTATCGGCGACTGAATTTCTTCGCGATTTAGCGATTCAGCGAATTCTCCATTGTATTTAATTCGATATCGCGCAGTATCTGTCGTCCTCATTGGCAAGACTGATTTTGGAGTTAACGTCTTTCTGCTTCGTCGAAAATATATAAATTTAACCTGAGTGAGTAAGTGGAGTGAGAGTGACTATACAATATCCAGGTATTGCTTTCTTTAAAACCTTGTTCTGGAAAAGGAGAATAAAAGATATTACGTTGAAATCTTAAAGTTCATTACTTTTACATTCTTCTATCTCAGGGATTACCTCAGGGATTAATGACTACAGGCATTCGGCCAGACATTTTTTACAGTCCTCGATGAAACAGCGATAAATAGAAGAAATAATATTATTTTTGTGGGCACTAGATCAATACGGCAGGTGTTTTCAACTGTAATAAAGCTGCTCTGCAGATAGAAATGATTGATTTTTATAGAAAAACTTCGATTTAAAGAACAAATATCAAGTTTCTAATATTTTTCAACATAAACAATTCTAAATTAAATGTACGTGCGATAGTAAATACATAGAATTATAAACTTTAGCCATAAAACTGTATACAATGTTATATTTCGTCATTCCATTTTATCTAAATTGTCTTTATTTCCAAATGGCACGTAATGAAAATTAATGTGTCATTTTTCACGGTCTGACGTCACGATTCAATATGGCTGTGACTACTCAGAAGTCTTAATGAGAATCAGTTGCACCAATTTTAAGCGAATTAATTATTCAATATCAAATACATATTGAAAAAAAGTAAATATAATAAAACACAAAATAAAATTACATGTTTTAATTAGTGTAGTTTTGTATGGTTGTAGGATCACTATTTTTACCGGATTGAGTAAGCTGGTAAGTTTTTAAAACAGAAATCCTCCATCAAAAATAAATAGTAACTCTTGTTCTATTTCGTAAGAAGATGACTAATATAAATTTAACATGATATACTAATAAAAAATATAACTATGAAATTAAAAAAATTTTTAAGGTATCCTAAACATCCCATCTACACTAAAAAGTATGTAGTAAGCAGTTTTTATACAAACAAATAATTATTAGTTTTCTGTGTAAAAATAACGTCATATTATAAATTTGAATTTGTGGTGTACTGACTTATATGTTAAAGAAACGTTAAAAAAAACTTTTGTAGTAAAAGTAATGTATCTGAAGAGTGAAGAGTGTGAAAACTAAATATTCTTGTTTATTCGTCAACGTTAAAGTAATCAAATACATTACGTGTATTAATTTTTTACATGAATTTTTAAATAAACGTTTCACAAAGAAACTCTCTATGGCGTGAAATCGTCGTAAGCTCAGAGGTAGAAACGGAAGGAGGTAAACAGACATTTTGTGTTTAAATAGAGACGAATGTAATTCAACATACATAGAAGTCTTCTGTATTTGTGTCTCGTTTGACTAATATTACATTTTATATTACGTATATTACATCTTACATTACACTCTACCTATGCACATTATAAAATTGTTCATAAGAGACAATTCGCTGATGCTTACCGATTTTTTTATTCCTCGCGATTGTACCACATAGTTACGATTCCGTAGCACCTGCAGACCACGTACGACGTCGACGCGGAATATTCAAAAAGCGATCTACCGAGCCGAATAAAAAGCAGGTCGCGTCTGCGGCTTGGACGACTTTTTACGACCGACGGTACGCCGGCACACATACGTAATCGGGCGGATACGTAAGTACCTATCCTTCGCACGAGCACATACGGCGGAATGAATATCCCAAGCTCGGAATCTTGGATCTCGCTGGTGTAGATATTGAATATTAAACGTACGCTAGGAGCGCGAGTGGGGCGTGTAATCCTAGAGAAGGTATACCCATGTCACACAGACTGCGTCCAAAGGCGTCGGCAAGCAGGCATGAAGAGTCACTTCAGTGTGACACAAATATTACTAACTTTTTTATTTTTCTATTTTTTAATACCGCAAAATATTTTTCAGCACGGCAAATAACAAATAAATAAATAATTATGAATGATTAAATAATAAACAAGTAATACTTTATTTTTTGCGAGTGTGAAGTAGAATACAAACAATTTGCATTTATATATAAGATATATTTTGATAAATTTTACTTTTAATTTATTTGCATTTGCAAATTCAAAATCAGTTGTACGCTCATTTTGTTATAATTACGTATCATTAATCTTGAAATACATAATTTAACACTCTACGTTATTTATTGTATTATTTATCATGTTCTACTTTAATTTCAATTAATTTCTTAACGTGTATTAAATAATTTTTTGTTAAAATAAGATTAGATAAAGATTGATCGAGAAATGTTTAATACCGTATTCGATCAAAATGAATCTCGGTAATTAATAATATATCTTTGTGTAAATTTTACAATTTCTTTTTTATTAAAAATTTGTGAAGATTTCACGTTATTAAGTATTTTATGTTGTTTTTTGTTAGTGGATTTTAAAATATAATCAAAGTTGTAACGTTCAGAAATGTGCAAAATAAATACTGTTAAGTTCTCTGTTTTATAAAACATCTATTGTACAATTAAAACTACAATCAACCGCGATGGGGCAACATCGATCTCGATAAAATTGTTTGTATCGATATTGTCCTCCCTCCACGATGGTATCGCTGAACGAAAGATAATAATTCTTACAATGACGTGAAATATCATGCATAATTACAATCGTATTAATTCCATACTCATTTATCGGCAGCACAATGACACATTATTTCCCGCGTAACATTGCTTGCATTCTATGAAACTACGGATATACGAATAAAATTTTATTCTACTTGCGTTAGTGAATTATCACATTGGAAAACATTATTACATTAATCGAGATTATTGACAGTTTGTTCTGGAATTTCAGAATAAATATTACGATAATTCATTAATTGTTACAAAATTACCTTAATTTAAAACAGTTATTTTAAAAAATTTGAAATACTTATTTTTATAATTTGTAAAATTTTTTAAATCTTTTTTTAACTAAACGTATATATAATTTATTTTTTCTTTCTTCTCGATTCGTTATTTTTTTGCAAACATAACGTTATAAATAATCTTATTGTACTAATATTAATAATTTTTTTTCAGTGAACTCTGAAGACTTTGAAAAAAATTAGAGACAGAGAGAGTGTCCAAATATTAACTTTGGTATAGTAAAAAAAAACTTTTAAAAAGCCTGCAATTGTCTTGAGGCGTTCCATTTTGCAGAATACCGTAAAGTATCAGTAAAGAACAGTTATACAACAATTTTCATTGTTCGACCATCATGACTGAAATCAGCGAAACTGCCTAGAACCGCTATTAAAGTTGGCAAGTGTTTAATGACACTATGTCGACGTGCTCATCGTTATAGCCACCCATTGCTGTGTGATTGTTCGCGATTCTCTGCTATCAAAAAATGATACGAAATAATAGCGTGAAACCTTTATGAATTTTTAACAAACATTTTTTAAACAAATGTCGTTGATGTAAAAATGATATGCATAATTCAAATTAAAAATAAATAACCGAAATGATTCGAGTTTAATAGCATAATCATAACAAATGTATATACATGTAACCAATAATGAATTTGCAAACGTAGACAAATTAAAAAAAATTTAATAAAATATTATCGAAGTATGAAAATTTATTGGGTGAATTTTTTATTGCAGACTACATATTTCTAAATAATAAATTTTAGTAGTACAAATTTGAAAACATGATTATAAATTCAATATATAAAAAATAATTTATGAGTGTGATTAAATTAATAATTATTTATTAATCAAAGATTAGCATTATTATTTCTGGAAATAACTCTTTGAATTTATATAACCATAGTTTAACCTAATGAAATTTACTGGAAATATAGTCAATAATAGAAAAGTTATTCAATAAATTTTCACATATTGATAACACTTTAATAAATGTATTATTAATAAGAATACATTTATTGAATATTATTATTACAGTTATTAAAATTTAATTTCATAATATAACGATACTGAAAATGACCTAATAGAAGAAACGTCTACTCGATAGATTGTACTAAACAATTGTATTAAACGACAAAATTAAATTAAAATGTGTTATACTGAGAATCAATAATAAAATAAATCTCCATGTATTTTGTATTAAATTGTTAATTAATTTATTAAATTAATTAAATACACCAATTTTTGTCTAATATATACGAATTATAGATCTGCAATCGTGAGTATTTGTAACTCCACTCTCTACAGTGATATGCAATTTCCAATGAAGACTTTGAACGATTCGGGTTGGCCAGCCGGACATCTGAATTTATTTCGTGTACAGTCGACCGGATTTTATGGTTAATCCGCCTATTTTTTTTGTCGGATTTCAGGCAAATGGCGAGCCGCAATCGTGCCGGGCGTAACGGGTGTTTGGCTATCACGCATGCAGCATTATTGCGATTTAATGGTACCGTCGGCAAGCGCGGTCGTTTATTATGCCACGCTACGTGTTGCTGCTTGCTGTGCCGTCGCCTATCTCGTCGGTCGCGCCTGTAAAAGCAACGGGTTATGGAGTAATAACTCGACGCTATATGACGCCGCGCCGCCGTGCAACGACGTATCCCGGTAAGCCAAACAACGCAAACCGTCGCGACGCCTACGTTCGCACAAGCGTCGTCGCGGGGTGGCTCCCTTGGTCTCGGCCTCTCCTCGCATAAACGCCAGTCTATCTGATGTCCCTCGCGCGCCATTTAACATTTAATGGACGGCACGCTGTCCGAAAAGTGCCGTTTATCATCCCGATGAGCTCCAACGCGGTTGCCGGAAAACAACGGCGCGGTAACTACTGATCAACGATATAACGGGGCGGCAATGTGAGAAAAAAATCCCAAGTAAAACAAAAAATCATCATGACATTAAAATGACGTCAAAATGATTAAAAAAAAAGAAATTATTAAAAATTGATTTTTCGTTCAGTTACTATTTACTTTAACGTTATTTTAAGTCTATTGTTCTGCTTTAACTTGATATAGGTATATATAATATATATAGTGTTATCCATTGTTTTAATATAAAATAACAATATATTGAGTAGAGAAGCATATAATTGATGTTTAAATTTTTTTTGAGTATATAGCATCAACTTAAATAAAATATTTGTAAGTTACATTGTTATTGGTAAATTTGTAAAAACAGAAAAAGTTGGGGAATGGAACTTTTACGAAGTATAAAATTTATACGGAGAATACTTTATATGTAATAAAATATGAAATTTTTTTCTTCAAATCGCGATAAGAAAGACGAAAAAAAATCCAAAATTGATGGTATTCGCTCAAAATTTATAGCTTATACGAAGATTTATAGATTCTCCGATTTTCATTGAAAACGCTAAAAGAACATGAGCCAAATTGAAGAAATCGATGAATTTCACCGTGCCGTTCCTATTATCTAATAATAAGCGAAATTATTGGGATTACGAAATCTCAGCTCGTTCTAAAACAGAAATAGATACTGGCACTGTGGCAAATTACATTCCGCCAGGAAGCTCAATTAATTTTACGATGCTCAGTGAATCGACAAAGCGTCAATGTGCATGCGGCACAATACACCGACAATACGACAGTCTCGATTGGGCCATCGATAAAGACGAAATGACGGCGGCTGTAATACGGACCGTCGTTATATTTCGACGGTCCTCCTTTCGTTCTCTCCGCACGAGCACCCTCGTTAAGCGTCTACGTGTTCGCGATTCTCAATCGGCCGATCCTGGCATATCGACATTATTTTTAAACGGTTGATCGGTCACGGTATCATCGAATTCCGCCTTTAGTCTTCCTGGTTCTGTACCCTCATAAGTTTTAAAGGGTACAAGAAGTATACGTACGATTCATTGTCTACGTCACCCCTTTTGATTTATGTGCAATCACAAAGGCACCTGACACATCTCTCAAGCGAAACAAAAAAGTCATGATAACGTCAAAATGGCATCAAGATATGTCGACAAAACATATTTCTACAAAAATAGATCGTTACTCCGTAAAATAAGCGTGGAGTCAATTTCAACCTAATTCGATAGAAAAAAGGATGACGGTTATTTTTACTCGATCATGATCAAATTATATAACAGTATATTGAAATAAATATATTGTACATCATTATAGATTTTATTTCCTCAATAAACTCATATGAAAATCATTTTTCGATTAATCACAATTCCTCTGAACATCATTTTGACCTAGTCGTGTTCTGGAATCTTACGAGTAGTACCGAGCTCTTTACGTTCTTTATCTCGAGGAAGAATCACTGTGTAATGAAAAACGAAAACGATGCATGAGAGTATCGGAAAATCTACAACTCTACCACACACGCGCGTACGCGTGCACATAGAGTCGCACATCTAGCCGTGCTATCGCAGCCTCCGTAGATGTACGTGCCCGCGTCTGCCAAGAGTCACAAGAAGAGACCAGCGCGAAAAGCGAACGGCCGGGGCTAGGCAGCTATGTACGTCACGTCTGGGTTCTGGATTACATTTATATCCCCATGTCTCCTCGTGCCCGGTGAGCCCAGGGGGCCGATGCGCCAATACGTGCCTATAATCTTCCGCCTCATACTCTTTCACTCACTCGCTCGATTGGCGAAAGCCGCTTCTCCATCCTGCCTCTACGGACCACGGGGTCCACGGCCGTCATCACCTAAATCGTCGCTGTAGCCCGTTCACATGCGCGCAAATCCTTATACGTCCGCATGTACGCGTGCATAAAAGATTACGAAGTATATACGTATACAAGGGCGAGTGGTCTCGGGCAATTGCCGGCGAATAGTAACTTTTACCCTTCGCGCGATGGCGACTATCTACTACGCCGGTAGTAGATCTCCCAACTATTACACCTGCGGGACACTTTATTTCTGAACGATGTCTCGGCCATGACTCGGAAATCCTTATTCGGCGATTTCGCGGTATGCCGGCAATGTCAGATATAACGCAGGGAATCGAAAATCGGAGACACGTCGATGTCGTCGATATTTGACAGAGGCTCGATAGAGCACGAAGTCGTTAAGTTGTTACGACGAAAGTTACGGGTTTGATGGGAAAATTTACCGTTTATTTATGGCGCGTTGTTTCGAGAGATCAAATCCATGAAGCTCGTTTGAAAATACACTACTGCTCTCGTTGAAATTGGAAATATATTTCAAAATTGTATATTTTAATAAGGAAAGTCTATTAATCGGTTTTTTGAAGTGTTCATCAAACTTTATATAATTTTAAAACGCCAAGATTTTAACAATAATAAAAATAACTACTTCCGGATTAAATCATTCATGGTAATAACTAAAAAATTACGTTTATCGACAATAAATTGTGTCAGTTTTAAAGTGAAGGAGTGATATATCGATTTTGTTATACCTTTGCGTTTCAAGCATTTTTGTTTTATTCGGTATTTAATGTCGTTTCAAATCTCTGACGAAGAAACAACAAGCGTCCTTCGTTAGAAAAAATATCAGACGTTTTTATAACACCTTTTTATGAAGTGTTTTGTACATAAGAGAGATTGAAGGGCACAATATGCGCTTTGGATGAGGCCCGAAATATTCGGTATCGATAAGCCTCGAGGAAAAACAATGTTCTCTGTTTTCTGAAGTTTGACTCGTATTCGTCGCTTGTCCTCCTGCTCTTTTTCTGCTCTTTATTCCATACAGGGGTGATTTACGAGGAAGGCTTAACACACAAGCTGGTTTGTTTTTATCAATAGTTAATATGCAATTTACATCCGTTTAAATATTCATACCGCCGTCGCCGCGAAAACCCGGAGTTTCGGTCCCCCGCATACTTATTCGCGAATCCTCGGGCTCCCCCTTTCTCTCTTTCCTTCTCTCTCTTACAATCAGTTCATATCTCCATTCTTCTTCCCATCCCCCTTCTTTCTTTCTCACTTTTTCTTACATTCAACGCTTCCATAGGGAGCGACAAAATCCAGAGAATACGTTCGAATGCTTCTGCAAGCCGAAATCTCCCGCGCATTAAATTCTAAAGCCGCTTTCTAGTTTCCTGATCTATCCTCTTTCTCGCGCACGATGACTTTCGCGAACGAGCTTTCTGTGTCGTCAAACTTTGTCTCGGAAACATTGCGATTGCGGTTACATCGGCGCTGCGATTAACGATCAACCTGTAGTGTATATACATTTGAAAGGAAACGAAAGGTATGTATTGTGTTACTGCAATCGTGAGAATAAATTCGTGACAGCTATGGACGACAATATAATATGGACTTTAATAATTAGGCTCGATGTTAGCGAGATAATTCAGATGATTTACCTATGCTGAACTCGTATAGAACGTAGTTAATTATACGAGATTTTGTATTGCGTAGCGAGAATTGCAATGTATGACAAACTTTTAATTTACAACCACTGGTACGTATAGAATTAATTAGTGAAGAAGCTGCCGTCTATTTAATAAAAAGAGATTATGTTACAAATATTAAACATGTAATTATTAAAATATATTAACAAATTCTTCTTCTATAAAGAATATAAGGTTCACAGATGAATTTAAGAACCATACAATATATAAAATGATTATTTTAATATAAATAAGTTATTATTATTATTTTAGCCTGCCTTACAGCTGATTTATAGCTGATCGCGTTTTAACGAGACGTGTAATACATGTCTACGGGTACACGTACGCGTTTTATAGCGAAAACGGTGAACTTCGTAGATAAACACATATATCGTACTGAATGAATAATAATTCCGAGAAATGAAATATCACAGTTGCGCATCCTCTGGCGGTTGAAAACAATTCTCATTCAACACATTTACTAATTCACTTGTATTTACTAAAATGTTGACGTAAAAGTCCTCGTGACTAGTCCGTGTCTAGTCTGGCCAAACTTTTCTCTCTCAACTTGATATTGCTGGCGCGTCCGGAATAATGCACAGTATGTAACCAAAGTTACCGAAACGCGCTGTTAGAGCGCTCACTCCCTCTCTCTCTCTCTTTGTTTAAAAATCGACAGACTCGGTGTCAAATTTGCAAAAGTACCATTCACGTCTCGGCTAAAACTTTGTTTTTATTCCGTTTTGGGGACGGAATACCTACATGCGGTATATACCGGCATGGCCGAGCTCTCTCAGTTCGCACATTCACTGAATCATCCTTTTTCCGAAACTTGTCAGTATGTACGCATATTTGCGTGTTTTATTCATGAAATACGTGGCTGTCTATCGTATCGGCGTGATAAGATCCGGAAATTGCATGTACGACGTTCCGTCGCGTAATCTTGTCGCCTTCGAAACGAGGATCCTTGCAACGAAACGACGCAAACGCGACATGTAGAATTTATCTAGCCTTGATATGACTGCCTCTCCACGACGGAAAGTTAACTATTTTTCACTAGATATTGAGACTGAAGTTATACGAGGTATACATTATGTATATCTTCCACAAAGTTATTTACAGATTTTTAGGATGCTAGTCGGCATCATTATTAAAGTATAATTAATTTGTTATAATAGTTATTATAATTAATTTAATTGTTTAGGCCTGGCGTTGTTATCGATGAAGGTCGACGTCCATGCGATTTATTAATTTTATATGCTTTTCATAGATCGTTTAATTTGTTTATGATGTTCACAGTACATATTTGAGAATTAATCGTTTTGTTCTTTAAAAAAGGCTTGTAGAACACAATTTCAATTCCATGATTTTTGCTCGGATGAAGTTCTGCTGTTTTAATACTCTTGGCAGTTCACTGCTCTGTCCTTACAGTCTTTTGCGATCCATTTTTGTCACCTGTTACTGTTCTCTTAAAAAATGAATCGCTTTTCTTATGTTTTATGAGTAAATCGCTGCAAATGCGTTCGATTCGATTAGCTTTACTCAGATTGTGCGGAATCTAAACATTGAGCCGATTACGTAGCCAAATTGATGCAAATGGTTTTTCACGCTCGATTTCAACATTTCGAGAACGTCTGCAATATTTCGCATCGTACAGATTGGATTACTGTCGATTAACATCTTTACTTTGTCACTGTGTGTTCAATTTGTCAACTGGCCGGCCCGAATGTGGTGTCTCTTGAATAAAAGAATCTCGAGAATGAAATCATGCATTTCTGACACGCATGTTCTTTCACAGCATTCTCGTCATACACAACTATTTTTTATAAGTTTTTACACCTTTCTCGAATCAAAAAAAACTTAATATGACGAAAATACTTAATATGACGAAATAGTTTTTATTATTCATCTTACGATGAATATCAAACATACAAAACACAGCCAATCGTCACATTTTTTTAAAATTCACGTTGAAATATAATATTATCTTGTTTATTTGCTTCTCTCTTTCTCTCTCTCTCTCTCTCTCTCTCTCTCAAGATTTAAATTGGAGATTGATTTTTAGAACACTTAATGTCATCTATCAGCAAAACAGCACACTTATTGGTCAATCCACTATTTAAAAATTTAATTAGATGCAGATCTGAAAATAATTTTGTTGAACCATCAAAATAAATCTAACAAAATTATTTTCAAGTCTGCATCTAGCTAAATTTTTCGATACTTTAACAAAATCAGTTTTTTCAAGTACTTTTTATGAAAAAAGACTAAAATAACTTATTTGTAAAACGTTTAAATATAATTAAATTAAATTACGAATATAACGGTTTTACTAAAATATTTAAAACTTCTAAAAGAGTACACAGATGTGAAAATATAATAATTTTATTTAATCATCTTTATATAGCACAGACCTCCAAAAGACATTCTAAAAATGTCCAAGAGACATTTTACATGTTCTAAGGACATTTCTTGGATAAAGTGTGTGTGGGTCAAAATAATTATACATATAGAACCGTTGCAGCATGCTGATAGTGTAAACAGTTTTGATATTCTAGACAGTTTTTAATTCAATCAATTTAAACGTCCTACTCTATACATAAATTATTTTGACGGCGAAATAAAATTATTTTCAGATCCAGATAAATTTATGAAAAGTTCAACAAAAAATAGTTCTTTTCCCGTACATAGTTTATATTGTTTAAATAACGATTTGTAAAATGTTATTGTGATAGTTTTTCCTTTATCCCCATGTATGTAAAAATGTCTAGGATTACGGAACAATCCTTTTTATGGTATAATCGGTAGTCGATAGGTACATCATAATTGGCATCAATCAACAACGCGTACTTGGATGACACGATATATGTTTATATCGTGTACACGTTGATTGCGTGGACAATGTCACGCTCTCGTGTCCTCGCCGTCGCTAATGAGTCATTATCACGAGCAATCGCTCCCTTACACACGGCGTCGCCACTCTCGTCTCCTATCACGTTAAAGCGCCCTTGTCGGGCCTATCTTTCGCCCTGCCTGCGCATCCGCGTCCGCTCCATACATATTCAATCCGTCATGCGATCAATTGTTAATCAATTAATTAACAGCGCGAGTGGCGCTTTAATGACAGCGCGCGATACTACCACGCCTCACGAGACTCATTTAAGCTCTCTGTTCATTATCCTCGCAACATAAGCCTGCGTAATTTCCCAGTGTCGACGCAACAACGAAAAATATTCATGCAAATTTAGATATTAAGACTCCTAAACTAATCGTCGCGATCATATTGAAATCGTGAAGTGAGAAACAATACGTGTTGAAGTTTTTTGTATATCATTTGTAAATAAAGAGAATTAAAATAATGAAATCGCTTTAGAACGTTTATAAAATGTTTTTAAAATGTGCGGAAGCTATCTTTACTTCCAGTGAAGCCTCACGAAAAGAATTTTCTCTTAAAATTTACCCTCGAAATATGGTAGTTGTGGTACAATACAATATTTTAAAGATTTTTACCATACACTTCAGTAAAATTGATCAAACTTATTTTATATTTTATTGTAGTTTTATTAGTGTGAATAAAAGAAATTTACATAAAATTCTTACATAAAATACAATGTTGTCTTACGTATCATATTTTAAACTCTAAGAAAAAAACTTTTCTTTGATATTTTCATTTTACATGTCTCTTATGAGATTATTTACCTAAATAATAAATAAAATAAAACAAATAAGTAATAAGTGATAGTAAGTAATTACGAATAGAGTATCAAATATTTATTATGCGTGACTTGAGAAACTGAGTTTTACTGTACTTTGTTTATACATTTTCATATTGCAGAATTTGAGTACATACTGAAAATGTCGAATTTCAAACTCATAGTAACCTACAATGAAGAAGGATCTAATGTCACAGAGGGCTCATAATCAGAGTTTGGAAGTTAGTTTGTAAATCAGTACTAACTGTTGGTGTAGAATAGATGAGCTTCAAATAAAGTGAAATTGGAAACTTGATGTTGTGTACTTTGCAATTAAAAATTTTCTAAAACTATGTTTTATATAATAATTAGATTACATTTTAAATATCGTCCACCTTATTGGATACACTATTTTTAATTTTTTTTATTTTTAATTTCAAAGTCGAAAAAAAACAAATTAGATTAATTTTCATAAAAATCGAACGAGCAATTCACAAAATAAAAAGGATGATTCTAAATGGAGTCGCCCTTCCACGAAGGATTATAATTAATTATTAATTTGTAATGTAAACTAATCGATTTTTCTACAGCAAAGATGTAGATTCTAATACTAGTTTGCATGTGATAATTTACATCTCTTCCTCTGCTAATTTGCGAGATTATATCGCATAATTAGTTGATTAAATTACGACACGTTTCGCACACGCAATAGCGTTTCCACAGTTTCCAGCACCCTGTTCGGAATCGATTCGAAAAGAGATCATCGCTCTCTCTCTCTCAATCAAATAATCAACGGATGCATTCTAGGACAAGTTTTTCTCGGTGAAACCGTTTTTCCCTTGTAAGTACGGAGACCGGTGCCCGTGTACGCAGTACACGTACACGCGGCCGTATCCCAGAAGGTTAAAACCGTAGATAGAAAGTTTACGGTGTGGTCGTTTTTCCTCGGTCGCGAGGAAAAACGCTCTCGGGGAAAATAAGGCCGCGCGGTACCTAGCCCTGGTAACGAATTAAAAGCGGAACCCCTTGTAAAGCGCGTGCCTGTAAAACATCCCCCGGGTCCCCTTCGCTTTTCTCGGCCCGTCAGCTCCTACGTCCGCGTGTTGATATATCTCGAGTTTGTAGTTTGCACTACCGCTACTAAAATTCCCTTATTCCTAGCTGTGTCGCGAGCAGAGCGGAAAGATAAGAGGGCCGGGGCAGCGGCTGCGGGGTCAGAAACGCCCGGAAGAGTGCGGAAGGGGTCATCGCGCGCGCACCATCTGTACCCTTCCCACGGCTTTAGCCCGTAGCGCCAGCTAGACCGACAATAAGCTGATAATTGAGCTTTTGAATAATTCCAGCTATTTAATCCGGGAGTTTAATAAAGCCTCGCCTCCCCCGTCCCCCGTTCTGCCGCCTCTCCTCCCCAATCCCTCCGCGAGTACCGTTTTGAAACACTCGTGAATTTCATTAGAGGCTCATCAGCGAGGTCCTGCGACGTTAATGCGAGCAATTTTGTTGCCATCCTTTTTTCTCCTTTCGCGATCGAGCGCCGAAAAACGACACGTGTATATAAGCGATTCGAGGAAGGTCAAGCTTTTTCATTTCAGCAGAAAAGAGTCGCCATCATAGAAACGAGTCAGCACACGTTTTGTTAGGAAAATTGTGTAAAAGGGAATTATATATGTGTATGATAAACATTAAATGCTGACTTAGAAACGTACAATGTAGATACGAAAAATATTCTGAAGTGAATTATGTAATCTTTCCCTTGATATTAGAGATGCAAACTAATCAAATTTCATATTTAGGGTATTGGATCGCCGTTATCGGTCTATCGGACGAGTGTTTAGTATCGCAAGGTTCTTTCACCGGTAGATTAGTTAATTTTCGGTACTGCTCTGCCGTGGTCCCCGAATCCCCGATGTAATTAGCTGTACAATAGGAAACACAGTTCCCTGTACTCTCTATCGCATCGACGATGTTAACGTCTAAACCAATCTCCGGCAGCAGACAATTATTACACCCGCATTTCGTACGTAATCCCCCGTCTCACCTCCCCGGAGGCAGTGTTGCGGACAAAAGTATTCCCCGAGGTTAATGCGAACTGCATTAGGCAAGCGCCAAATACCGCATATACCTCCACAGACGGTCAGTTTCAATGGCCAAACGCATTCACTTAACGCGTTCACTATACATTTATTGCTCGACGTTCCTTTTGTCGGTTTTGATACTTTCTAAATGATTCCATCATTCCTTTTAAGAAATTAATATGAGATAACACTATTATAAAATTATTGCAAGACCAGAGAAGTAAAATGTAAAATCAATATACGAAGATTATACATAATAAAAGCTATAATATTTATAAACGTAATATCAAGAATAGAAAAAACAATATGTATGACATTAAAATAAAAAAAAAATTTTTTATACACACACACACATTTTTGCCAAATATAAATGAATATCTATTATTTTTAAAAAGCACTTTATCTGATGTTCTTTTTTCTTCTGATACTAAAATTATTTTTTTACTTATTTTCTATTAGAAGCAAACTTTTTTTTGGAAACTATAAATGTTTTCCTATAAGCAGGGATGGCGAAGTAAAATTTTTTATTGTGTATCACAAGTTCCTTAAGGATAGGTTGAGAGGAAGAAAAAAGGGATAAATATATCTTTTCTCATACATACCTTTCTTATGTGCAAAAATAGCCTCTCTGATTTTATTTTTTTTAATGAAATTATTAATGAGCTCTTTCACATTTAAATTATCGACAATTTCGCAATGATATATAACGTGTTTGTTTCATTGTTAATCGAAGGTAATTTTTTAAATGTCTTAAATAAGAGAATGATCTTTCATTTGAACAAATTGATTTAGAAATCATAAAAAAGATACAAATTTTTGTACTGAGGTACAAGATCCCTGATCTCAGGAATGTCTTGTGAAAGTTGCACTACATCCTTCAAGCAAATATAGAGCTCTTATTGCATATCATCTGCCGATCATTGGGTTCAATGTGCAACAGGCATAAATCAAATAGATTGAGAAGGTATGGCTGTTTATGGAAGAAGCCTACCACAAGGGTTCCGACCAAATATCACATAGGTATAAAATTCAATGTACGAAGTTCCATACATTGAATTATTCAATATATAGAATACTCCATATTGCCCATAGTGGTTTCATCGCTTCTGCCCATAACAGGCTTACAGAAAGTCCTGTAAAGATTATAACAATACTTAAGAATGGATTCCTGAAATTATTTTGAGACGAAAATTTTAATCCCAAACTGTTGAAGTTGTAATAGTTTTTTAATGTAAGCATTTGAAGTTAGCAATTATCCCCTTAAAGTTTAGATGTGGTTGGCATTTTGTGTTGCACCACACGTGAATGCTCAAACTTTAGGTGATATAATTCGCTAACTTTATAAATGCTTATAATTTAAAAATTATTATAGCCTTGACATTTTGATGTTAAGATTTTCTTCTCAAAGTATCTCAAGAATTTATAATACCAGTGTTGTACGGTCTTTATCGAATACAGAATGCAAGAGATTAATTTCTTACATTATCTTAAAAATATTAATACTTTAATTATGTTTTTTACCTTTTTTTTTTATCAACGAAGCGTTAAAACATAATAATAATTTATAACAGCGATGATAAGATTAAAAATGATATAAATTATCAATTGTTATTATTTAAATTGTAAAATTTGATTAGTAAACTGTGACGATATCATCTTACACTTTACCGATTAGATAATGATAATATAATTATAAGAAATTTTTAATTAATTAACTAATCTCTGGTATCACTGGAATATAATCATAGATACAATAACAAGTAGATTCTAATAACAGGTAATTTAATAATACCACAAATCAGTAATTACCCAAACCAGGAAATCGATTGAAATTATGAAATTAGTAGATAAGTTAAGCTATATTTACAAAACCCTGTTTATTATAAAAAATTCTATTATTAATATAAAATTAAATATTACTGATTTATCATTCCACGGAAGAACAATTTATTGAATTTCTAGCGAAAGGAAGATTTTTTGATTATTTTAATCGTTCGGAACCGGATTTTGAAATATTTTACAATTCGGAAATTAGAGTAAGATTATAAAAAAAGAATAGAATAAAATTATAAAGTGAAACGAATGGTCCGGATCTAAACGCGCGGGATCTCTACTCATCAAAAAGAATAATAGTTCTGCTGAAATATCTAACTAGATACAGATTTGAAAATAATTTTGTTGAACTATTAAAATAATTATGTAGAATGTTCAAACTAAATATCGTAGTTGCTTGAATGTCAAAACTTTTTGCAGCATTGCTCATCGCGCGGGCGCTTTGAACCTTCTACATAATTATTTTAAAGTTCCACCAAAATTATTTCCAGATTTGTATCTATCTAGTACCTATATACTCTCTAAAAGTGAACCAATGAAAATGTCACTAATTTAATAAGTAAAATAGGGTTTCACTAATAATCCAGGAATATTTCACTGATCTTCTGTATAAATACTTACACTTTACTCCTGCATCTTATATGTCAACTGATTGTTGTCAGTAGAAATAAAATTTTACTGTATAAAAATAGAATATACTGGTCATAACGATCAAAAAATCTTAATGTTCTCTTTAAATAATTCTATGTAAATTATATTTTTTGCATCTATCTGTGGAAACTAGGTGAAAGCGCTTGCTTTTTGCGACGATCAGTGTTCATGCTAATAATATTATATATTAATAATGTAGTTTATATCGGTTTCAACACTCATCCAGAAACTGATATTTCACATATTGATGAACAAACCATATGTATTTTTCACAATTTAGATGAGTTACAATACATAATAAGAAAGTCATTTTCAACGATATATGAAAGTTTTCTCTGTAGATATTTACTCATATTTACTCTGATTTGAATAGTTAACATTTCTGATTTTGCAGTCAAGTCTGTTTCTAGTAGAGTATTATTACTGATTGAAACAGTCAATATTAATAACTAATTGTTTCAATGAAATTTTACTGATTTACAATACTTATAACTATCATCATCAGTGACTATTTACTATTCGTCAGTGATAATACGCTGATACACTTTTAGAGAGTATTTGAACAAAATCTTTCTTTCCGTGTAACCGATTATGAGCATCTTATCAGTAATTCCAACAGTGATTCTATAACATCGTTTACTCGCTCAAATATTAACGTATTTCGCGGCATTGATCCTTCTGATCCAGTGCTGCCTTAAACGATGAGCTCAAACGCTTGCTAAACATCGCAGGCTGGTAATAGAACCCACTTCCTTGAGTAGTCGCGGTCAGTTTATACAGAGACTTCATGCTTCCGTGGACAGAGCATACACGCATACATTTTGTCACGTACACGTCGCACGCACACCTAGAACTCAATCTAACGTAATCGTGTATGGGGGTAGTACAATCGGTTAACACAACGTTACCGTCCAATACCGATATAGGCATCAAAGGGAATTCCCACCTTGTGACACACAGGGCTGATGCCTTCCGCTCCTTGACTATTGGCATAGTTAAAATGTCATCGTGGATGCGGTCACTGGAGCGTTGCCGCATGGGGGCTGCGTTTGATCATTTCGCTTATTGTCGGTTTGTCGAATTGCAGATACGCGGTAGATACCGAAACGATCCCCCGCGGATCATTCCTTTTACACAACCTCGGTATTGTGACAATTACAGATTAATACTCAAGATGGAATAGACCCAACGCTTGCGTTCTTCCCAGTGAGAAATGACTCATCGAACTGATGTTGAATCGACATACGCTGATCTCGACGTTTATTCAATGTCGATATGACGTCAAATTGACGGTCATATCTTGCTGGGTTGATGGTGACTGCATCTTCAGATATCTCTTATCACAAATCTGACATGTGAGCCATTGTAATGAATGCGATAATATACTACGATCAATTTAGAATTCGGATCATGTAGGAGAATAGTGAAATGAAAAATTAATGGAACTTAGCAACAATTGCAACATGATTACATTTTATGTAAATAATAAAATGAAAAAACAAGTGCACTAAAAGCAAGAATATCCCAGCGTATCTTTACGAGGGAGAAAGGGAGGAAAGATGGATAGTCCTATTCCTTCTCTAGTGTCGTCCGTCCTCTTGGTGAGAGATATAAGATTCATGAGATGCTCCGTGCAAGAATACAATTTTTATGAACTAAGAGAGTAAGAGAGCAAAAGCTTGCATTTATACCAACGTTCTCTTTTGTTTTTATTTTATCTTTTTATCCCCGTATCCGTCAATCACGAATAATTGATGTTAAAAAAGAACGAGGTGAAGTTGCGGATAGCACACACATACACATTTGAAACGTAATGCATGGTACGATGTGTTATAAACTAATCATCTTTTATTTCGTTAAAGGATTTTTTATTCAATTATACGTCACATTTGATAAATATATAAAAATATACTGTATAAAATGTGAAGGAAGGATAGAAAAATATAAAGCACAAAAGGGTATGTAGAAGAATAAAAAAAAAAGCAAAATAATTAGTCCGTATAATGAAAAAAGGTGCATTTTTAATGAAATTGATGGACCGTTTATAATCAAAATACGTACTTGTGTATTAAAATGAATATTTCTTGATACAGAAAATTCTTTTAAAGTTTCATTTAATGAAGCACAATAGTTGATCAGTCTCTTTAATCAAATGGTAATGATAATTTGCTACATCAGTTTTACATTTTATACGTCGAATGAATTTGTAATCAAAATATTTGTTAAATTGTGTTAAAATGCATATTTCTTGATGCATATATTTTAAAATTTTATTTCACAGTGAAGTATAATAGTTCATTAATCTCTTTAATTAAATTATAATAACTTTCTATATCAGTTTCATACTTTCCTGTACAAATGGAGGGTTTGTTAAACAATTAATTATATATGAACAAACGTTATTTATGATTTATTATTTTTCAATAGTTTATCCGTCAAATATATTTGACGTTACCCATCGCATAAAATCCTTTAAAATCTAAAGTAATGAGTTGATAGAATTATAAATTCTTTAAATTAACTACTACATTGAATATTGAAGAAGGAGTTTGGATATTTCTATGGAATAATATATGTTGCTTTTATTTTGTTCTTTTTCGTTTTGTTTTATTATTGTTTTATTATTGAAAAAAAAAACAATTTTTTCATAGACTATCAAGAACTGCAACGTTACATCATTGCGCCATTGTTGCATCTTGTTGCTGCAACGAAACGGCGCGCGGTGAGGACGGAAATGGGGAATACGGTGGTGGTTGTCGCTTTATTCGATAATGCCACTGCGTGTCACCCTTTTAATGTAGTACTCGTGATAGTAAAGTTTATCCACGGCAACGTGGAAAATTACTAACTTCTTGCTTGCTCTGGTAATTCTCGTCGCGTCCCTGTTTCTTCCTATATATTCACGATTCTCTCCCTATTTGTTTCCTCGCGCTCCTCTCCCACCCCTTTTATTGCAGTCTTCGCGAGCTTGCCGAATACGAACAACTTAACCCCCGTGTAACTTTGCGGCGACCGTGGAACATTAAGCTCACTCTATGCTACACCTGCGTGCACATTAGTGTGAATACGCATTAGTTTATTAGCATACATTTTAATGTGTCAGCGTAGTACACATTTCACGCCCACGAGTGTCAGTGTCGCGTATGTATGTATAGTTTAACGTCTCTCTTCCTGTTTCTTTCTTTCTCTTTCTCCCCCCCCCCTCTCTTTTTGTATTGTCCGATTGATACATCCTTTGTGATTATCAGACTATGATTATTTCAGCCGTTTAATTGATAAATACAGAGCCGATAATTATTAGTTTCATGAAATATTACTACTCCATGTACGTCCACTTTAAATGCCCAACCGTCCGCGAATGAACTGATAATCGTACAGCTCGAAGCGTAGCAATTATGTTATAAATATAACGATTCCGAATTTCTGTGACGCTGTAAATTTACGAAAAAAACGTAACCATTATTTTTTAAATAAATTTGTATTGGGTCTTTATGAAAAAATTAATTAAACAGTGTATTTTGATTCGGTCTTTATTCTCATCGATGTAGCGCGCATTTCGAGTGTGTATTCATTATTTCATATATTACACAAAAATTCATTATTCTTTTAGTAACAAAAATATACATACGTTTTAATTATAAAAAAAGAAGGAGTTCTATATTTATTTTTATCAAATGTTAAATATATAAAATTATGTGTAATTATAAAAATGAAGAAAAATTGTACTTTTATTTTTACTGAGTGTGAGGTATAAAAAATTATACGTCGGGTATGTAGACAAAAATATAGATTTTACCTTTAAATCAGATAAAAATATTAGTAAATTATACGAAAAGGTATATAATAAATAAACAGTTCTTCTTTCTCTTGTCGATATCGTATATATGGTACATTTCATTCCGAGTTCTACTTTACTTGGCGATCGAAAAAAATTTCAATTTGATTAGATTTTTCAATATCTCGGTATAGAGGGACATGTTCGCGCGGTCGTTTGCTATTCAATGCCATAGAGTCTAAACGCGTATCGATGCTTAACGACATAATTCACGCGGTCCCTCGACGTCCCGAAATGCAGCCCGATTTATTCCGATCGCGCGGTTTATCATCA
The DNA here is from genome assembly GCF_001594065.2 of Cyphomyrmex costatus. NCBI lineage: Eukaryota > Metazoa > Arthropoda > Insecta > Hymenoptera > Formicidae > Cyphomyrmex > Cyphomyrmex costatus. Next base: position 2,228,095 of record NW_017280375.1, on the reverse strand, counting down.
TGCTCTGTATTGCATTCGGTCCACCATGTTTGACGCTCGTGTTATTGCTAACGCGCCATTTGAGATGAGATCGTTTCGCGAGAAACGTGCCATTTGCAGCCAGCACTGTGTGTCACACGACGCGACGCTCGGCGAAAATAGATATAAATAGTGGTGACGGTGCTTATGGATGGGGGTAGATAGGTAGGACGACGCTGTCTCTCAAAGAGCATCTCGAAGGGCATGCGTGACAGCAGGGGATGACAATAGGGACCGCGGCGAAGAAAAGGACGGCGCGGCGCCCAGGCCACCACCGACACGCATTTTGCATTCTCCCTTATGAATATGTTATCAGGATGTCTCTTGATGGGTTTCGCTCGCATCGGTCACGTGCGGACAAATTTACTGTCAATATTTGCTCGTCCCTGTCATCTCCTGGGGATCCTCTCTCGGTTGGAATCCCTCGCGCTCGCGCGCGCCGTCGCGCGAAACGCACGTATTCCGGCGCGATCAGCGCGATGAGCCTCGCGGGACGCGTCACACACATGCTCGGACGATCCTCGCGCGTGTCTCACGCTCCGATTTCATCATTTCCGTGGCTCCGAGAGGACCGGGACATTTTCCACGGAAAGCGAGAACCTAGACGCCTTGGTATCTAGACAGCACTAGATCATTTTTCAACAACATTACAAAGTTCAGAAAGGTCTCAATTGCTTGTATCACTATAATTGGCCAATATAAAATTGGTAGTAGACTGGAAAATCTGACACTGTCCGTGATGTTTGCTATCGAATCGTACACATCTATGGGACGTTTCCGCAACGTTTCAGTAAATACTGGCTAATGATCAATAAATGTTAACAATGTTGCTGCAAGCTTCTATATGCTTTATATAAAGTATATATTCGTAACGCGTATTTGCGATACATTGTACGCAAAAGAATATTAAACCGCGTGCAAGTGGCGCATTAAATTTCAACGCATTCGCGACATCGCGGGGTTGCTATTTCGTGTATTGTGACTCGCAGCTTAACAATGTTCCCCGTCAGTGATGCCTGGGTACACTCAGAAAGCTCCTCAAAATCCGTACTCTTACCGTATATACACGCACACACACACACACACACACACATTTAAAGTATATATATAAAGCCGTCACAAGTCAGATATATATTTATATATTTGGAGTGCAAGCAAAGTAGCGCGAGTCGCGGTTAAAGCGACGTGTTTGGCGGTAGAAATACCGTAGAACTGCACTTGACACCTGTGCCCCGAATTCGGGATTTTCCTCCGCCCCCTCCTGGCAGGCAAAGCACCCTCCTCCTCCTCCTCCACCATCTCCGCTTCACCCCTCTTGTCAACCCCACGCAGCTGGTCAGAGCCCGACGTTCACCCCATTCGCCACTTTGATTCCTGCAACTGGCCCTCTGCAAAATTACCTACCTACGGCGAACTCGTGTTGAGGTTTTGCGGTACGGCCGGCCGCGCGGTATATCAACGTTACCACGCTACAACAGTGACGGTTTTGCGCTGTGTGCTTGCGCGCGCGCGCGCGCGCGCGTGCGGCCGACTCGGCCCAATTTTACATGCAATTTCGCGGCGATGGACGGTGGTGCGGGATCCGCCGAGAACGCCGAGGTTTTTAATTATATCTACCCCGGCGGGCCGCTCGGTGGGATATTAACCGGAAATCACTCCGGCCGCTGCAGCGGGCCGCTCTGCTATCGACATTGTGTATGCCTTGTGCCTCGGTACAGACCGGGGATAGGGCTCAGGGACAGACGCTGGACAAAAATGGAACTATCAGGCAATCGTTGCGAATTGTCGCATTCGTTTCGGGGGGGGGGGG
>NW_017280375.1:2153294-2226254 GCF_001594065.2 Cyphomyrmex costatus | reverse complement strand
TGGCGGAAGGACCGGGGGTAGCCCATGTTTGAAAAAAAAAAAAAAAAAAAAAGACCGATAGGAAGATTACATCACAGGGAAGCATAAAGTACGTATTTTTTTGTTAACATAGCAATATTTGGCACTTTTTTTCCAAACGGGATGAATTAATACCATTGTCCATTTAATATTCCACCATCACGTGTGAGTGAAATATCGAAAATGGATGGTCAAGGTCTGTTATTACTTTAGATATATATTTTTCTCTTTTCTCACATTTATTACCTTCATTACATTATTTCCATCAATTTGTTTCACGCATTTCTTTGTTTTTTATACATATTGTTGAAAAATAAGATAAATAACGTATACTACAATAAAATAATAGCTTGTATCATTAAACAAGATTTGTTTGCACATTCACGTGCTTGGCGCAGATACTTTATTTCGGATGCGAATGGCATCAGGCGCAGGTGACCGTTTTGCAAGAGTACGTTTCTCAGTTGTTATGATTTATCACCGCAAATGTCATTAAACGCGGATGATATCGAGACCTCAGCGTGGCTATCGTTACCGAACGGGGGACGTTTCCATTAAGTGCATCGCGGAATGAATGCGGGTGCGCGAACGATGAGAATGTCGGGCTCTCGCACCAAATCGTATTTCTGCCATTAACATGGCCAATTTTAAAGGAGATGCCGGAACGCGAGAGAGCGCAGTCCTTCAGCGAATAATAATTCTCGCGCGAGAATCGCGCTTGACTCTTTTTCGGATGGAAATACGACGGACTGCTGCGAGCAGCATGATGCTCGAAAGCACAGGGAACATTTTTACCTTTAAAGTTCGTATTTGCAGAGGTGACAGAAATTTATATCGTGATTTATTTAAAATTTTCTCTCGTTTGAAGAATAGATCCCACTAATCATATAGAAGATTGAATCTCGATGAAATGAGACAGTTTCACGTATAATGCTTTCACCGTCGCGACGATATATAAATAATTATCGCTAAATACGCATGCAGAAGCATCTCGGTGTGAAGCAGCGTACGGAAAAACGCTATTAGCCGATGATTAATATCGATGATAAAAAACGCATCCACTTGGACGAAGCGACAAGCGAGCACTCAAGCTGCCACTACTCGGCTTCAACGGTGTCATAGATCCCAACAGTGGCATACATGTGGCTCGCTCGCCGAGAGACCCTCCTCGAACGTCGCTGCTATCGACAGATATCGACCGAAGTGCGCGAAGAAAAAATATTCCCGACGTTTCGTGCGCGCTTCTTCCCCACTTCACGCAAAGCACCCCGCGAACGTCCATTCGTCCCCGAAGGCTGGGAATGCTGGGATTTGAGTCGTCCAGCTTTTATACATATGCCACGCGAGTCCACCGGCGAGACCGACAACGGACGGTCACATCAAACGCAGCCCAGAAGAAATATGCCCCGTAAATGTGATTTGTTGTCGCGTTCTCTACCGAGTACTCCGTCTCCCGTGCAATGGCGGAAAGGGGTAAGTCGTTAAAGAAGCTTGTGAAAACGACTCTCGCCGTGGCGAATGGCGTGCATAAACCTAGATTTCCAGGTTTGCGCCTGAAGATAAAAATTATCGAAGAAAACTAGAAACTTTGAGTAAAATGTCTCAATAAAAATTTTTTACTCCGATATATATTTTCTTTAGATATTTAATGCCACATCATTGTTTCATAGAATTTAGTTTTTACATTTATCCAAAAGATTTTTGTATAAAGCTGTATTTTATACCTATAAACCTATACATATACCTATAAACAATCAAAATGCAGTACAATAATTAAGTGATGATGGTGGCTATGTTTAGTATATATACTTATAATTAGATCCAGTTTCAACAAGATTATTATTAACATAGGCATCGCAACAACGCAAAAACATTTTCATCTGAATGTACCGAAATAATGTTAATATTAAACGTTTCAGCAACAAATATCTTTTTCTAAAGATTTTTAATAAAAATAATTTTTAACCATAAAAAATCGATTTTTATATTCGGTTCGTTACTCCAACGTGAAAACAACTTTATTCTATCTTTATTTGTGCCAAATGACATAGTCGTTAAAATACGAAATCACACGCTTTTCAAAGTTAATTGCTTCAATCCAGAAATATTTATCCATTTTTTTATTGCGTAAACAATCACCTGAGATATTTTTACATCCCAATTAAAAGTCATTATATTTTACATTTATTGTGTACACACATTTACAAATTGACACATTTTTATAAAATCGAGTTTTCTTAATTGTGCCACTATAAATTTTATTACAATAAATAAATGTTACTTATGTAAGACTCATATACATTTGTAAAAAATTGTATTAATATAGCAATAAATAAAGAACTGTTTATTAATTTCTTTCTTGAAATAAATTTACAAATTTTGACTTCAATTTAACCTTCTGTTTTCACTAACAATAAATAAAGAACTGTTTATTAATTTCTTTCTTGAAATAAATTTACAAATTTTGACTTCAATTTAACCTTCTGTTTTCACTACAGACTGCTTTGGTTAAAAAAGCATTTAAAAATTAAATTGATCTTACAGTAGTTTTGTGTATCTATATATAATTTCTCAATACTTTTAAATCGCGAAATAAAAGTGTATAGATATAAAAATAATAAAACGTAAAAATATAGAAATAATAAAAAGCAATAAAGGTATATGCTCGCGCGCGCATGGTGTTGATATTGAAAACTGAATAATACAATTTATCTGGCAGCTGTGTAGCCGTTCCGGAAAAGGATGGCGTTAAGCGCAATATGCGCGTAAACTTCATTCGACTCTCGCAAAGTTTCGTCCTAGATTCATGGCGCAGTATACACGCAGCCGTGCGCGCGCTCGTTAAAAGTACGATTCGTTTCCATTAAGTGCACCGGGGGATGATCACCCTGGAGGAATCGCTTGCCTAGCTTCGTGTATGTAGCGAATTAAGTTGTTAATGTCAAACACCTCAGCCGCCGGTCGTTCGAAATTTTGGAAATTACGAAGTTTAGTTACACACCGGACGCGCCCGGAGAATGGAAAGAGCTGATCCTCAGGAGTCTGCTTACGTATTCTGCTGGTAATTAGATTTGACACCCGAATTTGCGGACGCACGTTTACCGTCCTGCAAGCACCGTGCAGCACGCTCGTACATTACCTCGGATTGTCCTTGTGAATGGCTGTGCGAAATTGTTGCTTCCAGACTTTGCGGCTTCGCGAGTAGGTACCTAATGCACAACATCGGCTTTTGTGTTCCCTCGACCGGGATTATTTTATATTGAAAATGCCTCAGAGATGTTTCTTATATTAAATATATACGGACAATAATGCATTGACGCAATTTCATTCGTAAACGGTATTTCGTTTTCTTCAAATTCTATTGAGCGATTCTATCCGTATGAAAAATAAAATGAACCGAGGGCAGAAGAATTGCTGCATTTCAGAGTTCATATAGCAACTCAGCATTAAAAATCCGTAAAAGTATCGCAGTAAACAATGTGAATGAAAATTTTTACTTAAAAATTCTTATTAAAAAAAATTAGTTTGAATGCCGTCTGTATAAATACACACTGTATAAGTATAAATACAATATATTATAAACAAATTTCATTGGCTAATTAATATTACATTAATTAATTAACTCTTGAGTCTGCGACACACCTTCTTTTGCAAGATTGTTTATATTCTGCCGCAAATGACTTGGGACCATGCAAGTAACTTGGGGCATAGTATGTATTTTTGTTAAATTCAGTTGTGGTATCCATCCATGAGTCATTAAAGAAAATTTGAACTTTCTTTAGAGATGGATACTACGATTGAATTTAACAAAAGTACATGCTGTCCAAAGTTACCTGTACTGTTTCAAATCACTTACATTTACAGTACTGTGCTGTATAAGACAATCTTACTGCGACTGCTATGCTGGAAATTGTACCATATACAACCTACTGGCAACGCTATTGGCAAGTTTGCTGGATTTTCGTGACTGATTGAATGTTATTTCTCTTGCAGGATTTTTACTGATTTTACTCATTATGAGAACCAATCAGGACGTAGTCATGTGATCAAAGTATTTTCTTCGTATAATAATTAAAAACAACGCAATTTGATATATCTCATTGAAAAAAAGATTGGCTGCTGCAGTAAATTAAATGGTAAAATATGGCATAGCATATGTCCGCAACATCAATATAGAATTTCAATAGGTTAACGCAACAAAAAATTAGCTGCTGCGGCTAATTAAAAACGCTATGCCATATTTTACCATTTAATTTGTTGCAACAGCCAATCTTATCTTTCTGTGTACTGACAAAAAAGTATATAGAAGAACGTCTCCATGTAATTTTAATGAGTTTGAATTGTTATTTTTAAAATCAAAATAAGAGACAAATATTTTTTTTATAAGGATTTAATTATACATTTGGAGATAAAATATTCCTTAAAAAAAATTGATTTTATTTAAAAGCGAATGTCAAAACTATTATAAGAAATTTTTTATTTCTGAAAGTTTTACATCTATAGTAAAATATATTAATATTGCAGCGCTTGACGTATTATTATTGTATAAACACTTGTCCAATGTAGAATTATATGCACATTAGTCAAGAATCGATTAATAGGACTAATACATTCGACAAGACAAAATAAGTTTAAACAACAAGAAATTCAGATTTATTGGTCCTAATAGGAAAAAATGAATCATGCTCATCAATTTCTACAAGAATTCTGATTCGTTCAATATCTAACAGACATATTGATTGAATCTATCAGATTTCCAATTAATGCAACCAGATCCTTTTCCAATACGATGATGTACCACAGCAGCAACGACCTTCATATTTACTTATTAGGATACTTCCGTTAAATGTCTTACTGTGTCAAACAAATTTCAAAATTTTAACTGTTCAACTAATGAAAACTTGTATCGTTTGAAGTCACATCAGCAACACGGCCAGTAGCATTTCCAACACCGTTGCCAACACGGCAGTAAGCACACAAATCCGACTAGAGCAATCCTGCAGGAAAGAAAACATCGTGTGCCGCAGGCTTTACATAAAATTATTGTCAACAGACGTGTACGGTTCCATAATATTTGCGTCCTCTCTTTCAATGGATCCTGTAGTACTAAATTTATCACCTCAGTACATTTATATATGGTATGTTTCGCAGACTTAAATCTGCAATGTTTGAATAAGAATCACCTGACCAAAAAATACAAAATAAAATTTACTAACGATAGCTGCATATGAATTGTTGGTGAACAAAAATGTAAAATTTAAAAATATTCTGTTCGAGACGACAACTCTTGTTATTAGTAGTTTAGTATTAGTAGTCGTCTGTGTATTTTTAATTGCACGATATGTTTTTTCAATTGCGTTTTTTTTAGCATGTCGACCGTGTGGGTCGCGCAGTTGTAAAATTGTTTGCGCGAGAAACGTGCTGTCGTTAAAACATTTTAACCTGCACTTTATCGTAGTGCTTGCGGTCAAAGTGCAATAATTATTGTAATATCAACTATAATAGTTTTAGTTAATAAATTGATGAATGTAAATTTTGAGATGTACAATATTTATATATTATTAATTACTTCAAAATTTACTATTTAATATTTTGTTGTTATTAACTCTTTTGTGTTACACATTTTTACAATATTCATTTATTACAATTGCTGGTACAATTTTTTTCACGAAAGGTAGGAGATACCCTATGACTTTACATCGCGGACTAAAAATTTAATGACGGTGTATCGCGAAATGCATGATTACAGTGGCTACTGTGCGACGTGAATATATATTTTTAAACGTATTTTTCATACGACCACTTTTGGTTCCGTCGAAATTGGTAATTCCTTTGAGCCACAATCTTGGAAGCGGAAGTGGAAGGAACTACCCGGAACATTATCATTTATATGAAATCCTTTGCGCGTCCTTATGCATAGTCATTATCCCGTCGCTTTTTACTGCTATCCCTCCAGGAGGAGCTTGCGGGAGCGGCGAAAACAAGAGTAGTTCGATACACGTGCGTGGAAAGGCGACAATCTTAATTAAAGGGCGCTGGTTGGCCCCTACAATTTTATTCGGCATTAATTCGACTCAAGTTCAATTACACAGGCTTTTAAGGCGACTTGGCTTTCCGCAGTTTAACGCTTACGAACAAATTGATTAAAAAGTTTAGCTCGAAAATTGCGCATCAATTGACACCAGGTCTAACTAAACCCTAGGGTTAGGGTTACTAGCCTAACTAGCACAACAAAAGTACAGAATTATTACATTACTTTCTTATTTCAATAGTAATATGATTCAACAAATTAACAAATAAGAAGTAGAAAATCCTGGCTATAACGGTCGAAAAATTGAGTTTCTCAAAGAAGGAGAAAGGCTATTTTAACTCCATAAAAAATTATTAATCAATCAAATAATTCCAGCAGAAAATGTATTTATGACACGATCAAATGTCATATTTGTCATTTTCATTTCACAACTTTTAAAGAACCACCCTTTTTTATCTATGATGATATTTTAACACTTTTTATATACGCTAGTTTTATTTTGATAATTAATTAGTAGAGTAATTCATTTTAGATGTAACAGGTATAGACTGCACATTCCCTGAATATCCGTACTTTGTTGAACTGAATACTAATGTCTCTTTTCAATTTGATACTTGAGCGAGCAAGAAAAAAGAAGGAAAAACGCAATATGATTTAAGCTACCTCACTCTTTCTGTTAACTCTTAACTCAGTTATGGTAATAACTCGAAAATCACGTTTCTTGATCCATATCACTTTTCAAGTAGAGGAGCTATAACTATTCTTTTGGATAAATCGATTTTTGCAGACAATAATTCACACAATTGCTCTCCAGGGACCAAGACTTTTATTATACGTATAATATTGGATTGGAACAAAAGTAGCGCTACGAACTTCAAAATTCAAGCATCGGTAATTTCGTTAAAAATGAACACAATTTAAATTTAAACAAAGGGTTTTAAAGTTTAAAGTCTGTACTTTCGAAAGATTACTAAGACTTTTGAGTTTCTGTCAGTTTGGTAGTTTATATGTAGAAAACCACGAGCACAGAACAAAATGAGATTTTTTCATCAGTTTTTAGGCTACTACATGCTTAACAAAATTTCTTTTGTTTTTGATTTTTTAACGTGAAAAATTAAAATTGATTCTACAAAATCATTTTTTTTAATGTTTCAAGATTCTTTGTTATTATGAATTGTAGATTATAAATAAAAAGAACATTTTTACTTTACTCGTAACTCCATTAAAAATCCTCATATCGCGTTATAAAGAAAACCTGATTCTTCTCTGTATCGTATAATATGATTACTAAATCTTTTCAAAAATATTTAGATATGATACAAATGAAGTAACGCTACAAATTTTATTCCAATCCAATAGCGAGCCCACACACATACACAAATATTGCACATCTGTATTATAGATACTTCATTATGCAGTAAAAATATTCAGCTCTTGCAGATAAAATCCGTCTACGGAAAGGATCGTATATATTTGGTAGAACGTAAATAAACTTGGAGTATGTTTCTAAATATACAATGTATATATACTTCGCGTACATTTCTGTAAATATGAATATTTACAGTGAAATGTAAAGATATCCGTATTTCAGGATGCGCGCGGAAAAGCATTGAAATTGTGAACACGATATAACATGATTTATAATGTTCCATTTAACAAGGAATTTTCGATGATACCAAAAATACATTATCGTGTCTTCTCAAGGATCGATAATCATTCCGATTTTAAATCGTGTTGTTATATAAATACTTTTTTTTACTGCGGAAACAACGTATTTACGGATTCTTCTGTAAAGTAGAAAATATCTTCTCGAAACGTGTGTATCAGAGGTGTAACGCTTTTTATTGTGGTGGGTGTAACAGCCGGACGTAAGGATAAAACTTTTCGCGAAGCCTTTCTTTATTTAAGGCGACGGAGTATACTTTCTCCGGGAGGAGAGGCTTTAATGCAACACGTAAGTATGGCGACGATTTACTTCCTTCCCAGTTATATTTTTCTGCCTCGAAAGACAAAGCGCCGGTGTGAAATCTGAATATCTGAGGGCACGGAGCACAGCGTTATACTCGGCGGCGAACGTGGGGTTATTGCATATATGAGGGGGAGCAAGGGGGTACGGTGGTACCCGCTTCATCATTCTCGATCTCGTATGTAAAGCGCATGTACGGGCTATACTTACACGGAATATCCGCCTGTAATACCGAGACTTCTGCGGAAGGTTACAAAACGCGGTGCGCGCGCGTCTCTACGAGTGGATAAGTGTATCTATACGTAAAAATTTGGATTCACGATTCGTGCGGGATAATTTCGGAGATAAAATCCCGAGGAATGGAAATGCGATACTACCGCGGTGAATTCGCGATCGAGCAAAATTTCGCAGTGAATGAACGGATTTTATCGCGCGCGTCGACAGTCGGATGGGTTCCTATTTCGCGGTAATTCGAGAACTTGGTCAAGCAACACGGGCGTACGTTGAAGTGAAAATAAGAGAGAGAACTGAGAGTTAGCGCGCGCGCGCGCTTTTAAGGATAATAGATTCCCACCGAATCTCCGCCGATGCGGGATTCTATTCAGAAATAGCGCTGTATAATGTTACGCGGATTAAATCTAATTTAAATGGAACATTATTCGTGGAGCGCTTGAAATCGGAAAAATTGAAGAGCCTAAAGAGTAATAAGTGGTGAAAGTACATGTAATATTGTTTGTATCGGTACAACGAAATAATGTGCACCATTTCGTGAATCAGTAACCGACGCTTTATGCGGACATCTCCATTTTCATATTTAACGTCGATAACTTATATTGAAATGAATCGCTGTCGTAATCGTCGTAAAGATACAAATGAAGGAATTCCTAACCAATTAAATTAAGATTACCAAATTTTTTACTAAATTTAAGGACAGGTTCTAACCTTTTAAAATAAGGGTAATTTATACAGGTAAGAATAGTATTATTTTACTTACTCTCTCTCTCTCTCTCTCTCTTTATTCTATTTAATTTAATAAACTGCACTATGCATAAACCAGAATTTAATACTAAAAATGTCTGCATTTTTTTTTAAATCTTAATTATGTCAAATTGTTCTGTATCAGTAGCGTTATATACATCGTGAACAATTACAGTGTCTACGTCATGAACAATTACATTTCAGCAAAGATATCAAATAGAAAAGGGGACATAAAGTTTAATATTTGTATAGGACATTTTCTTTGTTAAGAGCAATTTATAAAATTTTATAAATAAAAGGTGAACAGTTATTATTCTTTTCCTTAGGAAAATTTACTTAAATAGAGGACTAATATGCCGAGATCGGGGGACAATTTTCAACGATCTTGACCTAGATATATAAACTGTGATCTCCAAGTTCAAGCCGTCGCTAACACGCTCTCTCTCTCTCTCTCTCTCACTCCTTAATAGAATAAATTTAAAAAATAAGATAAAGCGAAAAAAACGAACCGAAAAAAAACCGTTAAAAACCGCAATTTTTATGGTTTCGGTTTTCTTTATTGGTAAAAGAAAAACCGAAACTAAAACCGGAACATTCATTTGATATTTTATTAAACCGGAATCGGTACCGAACCGAAAAAATCTTTCGGTCCAGTCCCTATGGAATACATACACGTATAGGAATAGAAAATGAAATCAAGATAGTGTCTCGGTACACATGTACGTTACATGTGACGCTCGCAGATCGGTTGACTTGAAAATAATTTTACAATAATTCTTTCTATTTCTACATAACATCTTGTAAAGTTTTCCTGCAGAAGTAAAAAAAGTTATCTCGTACTTATTTTTATACATTAAAATTTTTTTCGATAATGATATTTCAGATACATATACATGTACATAACCGTATAATTATATTATTTTCTGTTTAGATCCTTCGACTCGTTTGTTATCGATATTTGTTAGAATTATTCGGACTGCGAAGGATGTGAATCTTTGTGTAACAGAAGAATGCGAACGAAGTCATCAAACGCGATACAGAAAACACCGCCAGTTTTAAGTAATTTTGGAATAAAGAAATAAATACACAAATAACTGCGTTGATTTTTATCAGTTTTCTTTAACATTTAATTTTTAATTGTGTCTTATCCTTTAACTTTTAATTCTCAATTGTTAAACATTACATTATAATTCTCATAGTATATCAACATAAATTTACAGCTACCATATATAGACTCAAGTAAGATCAATATTTAACGTAACGTATAACGCGTTAAAACCATTCTTGTGCGAAGAATCTTAAGCTTGTTCAATATGTATGAAAATCCTTCAAATATATCTGCTTTCTGTTTATTTGGATAAAATGAAATCAAATGAGGATTGTCAAATTAATATATTGTTATAAGATATTAAGAATAATTTTATCAATATATATATATGGAACTAAATAAACAAAGAAAATATCGCTATATTATAAAGCACGAACATCAAGGTATTGATCTCCATCGAATTCGTACAGAACAGAACTCGTTGATTTCGATATCGCTTTTCATTTAACAAAAATCATTGTCGAGTGAAAATCGTCGATTTGGTTGATTCGCCGTTCCATATCGTTGAACCGACCAGTATGATAAAAAAAAAAGCTCGCTATCAATCGTTCTCTCCCGCGCTGCGCGAAACGCGGGAATAATCGAAATGCCGCATAGGCGATTGGCAACGATGTCGGGCGCGAGAAGGCGCAAGACGAATGAATAGCAGTATAGCTTGAATGCAGAAAAAGCTCGGAGCGAGCAAGAGAAGATAGTGAAAGAGGTGAAGAGGACGATATTATTCAGATCCTTGGAAGCGGCAGAAGCCGCCGTTGGGAATACCGCAACCGCTTCAAACCTACCGGCCTCTTTAAGGTTCCCCAAGCTCGTTTCACGACGGCTTCTCAAACGCCGCGCACTTTCCTGTGTGCGACGAAAAAGAGAGGAAAAAAAAAAGCAGGAGCAAATGCGCGGTGGCAACGGCAGTGGCAGTTGCGATGCGAGACAGAGATGGGCAGGTGGACGAGTAAGGCGCGCTGAGGAGACTGCTGTGATGTAGATATATACGAACAGGATCCGTCGCGATTGGGGTGAGTCTCAGGCGACGAGGGAGCGCTCGCTAAAGGGAGACAGTGGCTCCCTGTGGTACATAGGAAGGATCCTTGAATCCATTACCGCGGAAGCGGAAGATGGTGTATCCGCGACGGATTCGCGGCGGTCGGCGGTGTATCGCGTCAAATGGAATTGGACGGCTTGATCTGGTTACCCGTGTCGACTGTCGTGCGCGCGAAGAGAGGATTATACGCGATGAAGTCGATAATACGACACGGCGCTGCGCTCAGGTCCAGTGACGAATTTAGAGCATTTATCACGGTATATGTAACCTGTCTATTCATTTGCATAGGCGTACACGAGAGGGGTGAGGGGGGATGTGAGATGTTTGTTTCCTAAATTTTGCCAACAATTAACCAAGTATAAGTGAAACGCCAATTACGCGGTCAAAGTTGTGGAACAATACATCTATATATATTTCAAGAAATTTGTCTCACAATTAGATGTATGACTTATCGATTACTTTCGGATTTGTAACACAAATTAAAATGAAATAATAATAGTCTCCCTAAATTTAATTAGATTGTTAATGTTTGATGTTATTAGCATCTTAAAACCTGTAAATTATTGCATAAAATATTACCTTAGGCACGGGAGAAACAATAAATTACAGAAATAATTTTTACAACGAAAAAGGTTAAACGCTCTCGGCTCAACTAGCCTTTAGAAAAGTATATATGTATATATGTTCCGGATGTCTCTCTTTTGCATCAGTTTCATCAGTCTCCGTGACTTTTCAGAATTTTAACGTTTCATAATATTTCCCTCGCAACACCATTGTACATTCAAAGTAAGGCCTATTGTCAGTCATCTTTCAGCGAATTATAATAATTATATCCCGCTCCATTACATACCGAATATGTATTTAATGCAATCGAGACCAATGCAACAGAGAAAAAACAATCCGTCTACTCCTTTGAATCTATTCTGCAATGTGGCTCTTTGTTTCCCGTTTCTTGCTTTTTACCTCTTGCTTTCTTCGCTCTTTGCAATTGTTTTATTGACAATTATATTTCTAGCTACGTATTTCTTGCTTCTTCCAAAGTTCGTTAACTTTTTATCTTGGACGTTAGAAAACGAAAAACCAGATGAGAGACAAAAAGGCAAGATGCAAAAAGTAGCAAAAAACAAGAAGCAGGAAACAAAATGCACATTGCAGAGCAAGCTTTACTAAGAACAGGAAAAGTCTTATAAGAAGCTATGTGGAAAAGAATTATCGTTATATTATTTTCGAGCCGACCGATTCGCGAGCATCACGCATAAAATTGGAAACACGATGCAAAGCGCAGACGGTAGAAACAGGGAATAAAAAGATTTCTATCAGAAATTATGTATACTAGAATGGACGCTTTCTGATAGGTCGAAATCTTTTATTTCCTATTCCTATTGGAACAGCCTGTGCTTTTCATTTTGTTTTCAACTTGACGTATCGTGTGTCTCGTGCGTTTGTTCCCGCGTACTTGTAATGTTCCCAAACAACCTATTATCCCGTCTTACTATATAATACTATTTAGCTTTCTCGTGAATTCTCATAGTTTACGTGCTGTTACAGATTACGGCCGGGGTAATAACGATCTAACCACCACAGGTCAATGCGTGACCATACGTTATTTATACGAAAGTTTATTAAAGATTCTTATATAAATTGGCTTTATATATAATATATATATATATATATAAAGTCTTCGCGTCTGCATATTTAGCATGTCTGTGTATTACGATCGATTGACTGGAATTTATTAAACACATATTGATTTGGAGATTTTAAACAGAAGATCATATCGCTTCTTTCTCAACAGATTTTATATATACGATGTGACCATCATAAAAAATTGTATTGACACTGAGAATGACCAAAGTAAAAGTAGAAATGTATGTTTCATGATAATATTGCATGTAATTTTAATTATTACGTTTTATAAATTGTTCTACGTACATATAACATCCAACGTTCTGGCTCAAATAAATCTTTTCATTTTTAAGACTTTTCTGAATTGTTTAATTTCTAAGTATTTTAACACTAGAAGTACTAACGTCTCTTACTCACTAAAAAGAGCAAGCGGTAAATTACTACATTAATAAAGAAAGTGATGAAAATATTTCGTCAGTATAAAAGACTGCATAATTATTGAAGAAGTGATGAATTTTAAATTCCTATCTTTTATTTTACAAAAAATATAATAATCTAAAAAATTGAATCAATCAATAATGACTAATTTACTACTAATTCTTCTAATGCCAATAAGTTAGTACACATAAATATAATAATTTTTTTCCTTTTTCTCTCTGACTGAAATCCTGGATATGTCCATTAGTAGAAAATAAAATCGACTGAATGGAAAGTTGTTTATGTATTTGGGCTTTCGAAAGCACTTTCGAACGTACAATCAAAAATTGTACTTTTTATATCAACAGGAAATTTCAGTTTGCAACGCGTCAATCGTGTAATTTACAATTTCGTGTAGAAGAGAGAGTTAATTAAAAATAAGTAAACGCAGTACAAAAATGTGTACGGTTCATCGTTTTTATATTTGTCCGTTGGGGCTTTTTGTTAATAAGATATTTGACATCGAAACACACAGCAACTTAAAATTATTTTACGGCATGCGAATTCGTTACGTTTTGTTAAAAATGTTCAGCTAAATGGGGTTCTTGCGCAAATGCGCAAAACACGGGAAGATAAAATAAACAATACGAAACGCAATGTAGCAAACTGTACGAAGAGCGAAGCAGAACATTAATGAAAAAGCATCATTTACAAATACTTTTTTGGCATGCATGTCACATTTATGATACATATTAACAACATTCACTATAACAGTTTTTTCATGTGAATTACACACTCCATTAGTATATTAACGATAATAATAAAACAGTATGGGACGCACAACTCGAAACCAACTTAATACCCATGTATAGCATTAATTTCATATGAAGATAATTATATACAATGAGAGCAAAAATATCTTTAAAAGAGCTTTAGAGGTATTTTTAGAAAATAAACATTAATTAAAAATTTATTACCAAAAAATGGATTGTACGATATATTTCTTAAAGTTATTTTACCTAAAAAGGGTAATAATTTAATAATTAAAATGTATTAATATATAATATAAATATATAATAATAAGCGGGAGTAAAAAATTGTATTATTTAGACGCACAAAAAATATTCGATCAGTCGAAAAATTTAGCTCCGAAAATCAAATGTGTTTATTTTTGCAAAGTTTTATGTTTATAAAATAGAATATACTCATATTGTTCAAAAATTGTTAATTTAAGTTTATCTTCTATATATAATAAGGTTTTTTAAATAAAAGTGTTCCCTGTAAGGACATTTTTTTTTCATTCAGACAGAATTTATCAAATCCAAATAGCACACCCGTGCATATCGTATTCTCGGCAAATAAACATCTGACGCGAAAGTTCAAGATACAGTGAACGTAAAAAAGAATGAAATAACAATCGCTGCTGCAGGCACAGAATTGATGCGTTACACGCAAAATGCAGTTATCGTTTGCGTTGAAAACTGACGATTTATTAGTGAAGCATAAAATCGAGAGCGCACACCTAGTGCATTTTCACCATTCTCGTGCCCCTCTTCTCGTCTCGCCGATGTGTAGCCACTGTTTTTTTTTTTACATTTCTGTATCACCCTCACGAGTGCTTCTCCAACCATTTTTATTTGTTTCCCTTTTAAAAATTATACGTAAGCGCCTGCAAATGAAATATCATAGCCGGTGCGCGCACTCACGGAAAGTGCCTGTGACGGTTTAGCACGGGTAGTTTGCCGGCGTAATTAGACTTTATTGCACTCACGGTAAACTGAACTAATTGGAAACGCCTGCGTGCTTTACAACACGATATTCGTGAGATATCGCGGTGATGATTGGTCGAATTAAAAGATTGAAAATCTCGCCACGGCGAGAAATACCTCACGCGAAGCCGAGAAGGGAAAAAGAAAGAGAGAAACGGAATCGTTTTAAATGGCATTTTAAAAGAAGAATCAATAGACTGCTGCTACCGACGAGAATATATCGAACGCCATGTATTTTTCACTTATTCGTAATTAGACATATTATGTGTACATATACATATCATATATATCGTATGTACATGTTACTCTTTTACTTTAAAAGTTAAAATTGCGTAATTTAAAAAATTATAATCTTTAGTCAGGTAAGAATTGTCAATTATTATAAGTATACACTCACTTAATTTTATTAAACAATCTTTTATAAATTATCTCTCTCTTATGTTATTTTTAACTCTCCAATGCACTCAAAACAACGTAAAAAGGCAGTAATTGAAAAAGAGCCCTTTTTGCCCTTTTTTCAAGAAATTTCAGTCATCTTCAAACCGCTGTATCTCCAGTACTATTCATAGCACAAAGCTCGATAAATATTCATTTTATAAAAAATTTGTATAGTAACAAAAAAGTTCTGTTGCCATTTTTTGTTATCTCTTCTCGTTATTGAGAAGATAATTTTAATAAAGGAACAAAAAAAATAACTTTCTTGCTTCATTACTTCCACGTGATGCCTCCTTAATGTTATAGTTTAGTCTTGTTATTATATATACCTTAAACTCTGTCAATTAAAGTAATAAAATACCTGTGTTTATAATTTCTTCTTTTTTCAAATCCTTGGCGATTGGCTTAAAAAGGGTGGTTAAAAAATCTTTAAAATCAAAAAGGGTGATTTCTTTAACGATTGTGAAACAAAAAATAACAGAAATAATAGTTAGTCATGTTAAAAATAATTTTCGCCTATACTACTTGATAATTTTCTGTGAGGTTAAAAAATAGTTTATCTTTTTTTGGAAAACTAAACATTTTTAATGGTATCAATTCTTAATTAAGGAAGCGATATGAATTGTATAATTTATAATAGAAAGAAATAATTAATTTACGTAAAATAATTTTGCTTTATAAAATTAATACGCTATAAAGTATATACTTTTATATCGTAAAAGTTTTAAGTTACGTAAGGATATACATATAGATTAACACACAACAATATACTTCTCTTCTTTTATTCATACACTTAGGTTAAGATAATGTATCACAATAAGAGAAATATATCAACCGTACGATGTGAGATATGGGTATACGTAAATAAAATGTTTTAAACTAAAAATATGTAATGAGAGGGAGAGCGAGATTTAAGTAGTTATATAACTGGATTTTATTCTTAATTGACAATATTTCTTTCCAAGTGATAAATGAAAGTTTCTTCGTCGCTCTATTTCGTTTTTTTTTTACAATTTAAAACACAATCTATACTTACATATTAAATGTAGCAACATTTAGATTAACACTACGTAGCGAGTTATGATGTACATTAAAAGCGATTTGCAGCTCTCACATTTTTTATGCCTTACTTTGTTCGTCTTGTCGGTATAAAGGAGAGACTCTTGGGGCTGTAATCGCAATCGTATTTGCCTTACATCTTTCTTTCGCTTGCTGAATATCGATTAGCAAACTTCAACATTATTTTTCAAGGTCTTTGTGATTGAATCGCGTCGAAGTAATCTTAGCATTTTCTTCTTAACTTTGTAGTGACTTAATTATAGAAAAGATCGTGTCATTTTTCAATAAAATACATTTTCTATTGATAACTATATTACAAAAAAAAAAACGTGAATTTTCTTATTACAAAATTAGATAAATAATAATAATAATATAATAACAGCGTAAGTAACAAGAAGGCTGCATTTAACATAAAATGTGCAATGAGGGTACCAAAATCCGCAAGTTCGCAATTCGCTTGGAGGTATCTCTGTGAAAGTTTTTACAACGAAACTGTGACAGAGTTGCTGAATGCACACTTCGTACCGGAACATGACGATATTGCTACTAAAAATGAAAAGTTTCTCAACTACGCGGAACAGAATGATAATGGAAACTAAATAGAGTACTATGTCGACTGTGTCAGTGGACAAAGTAGATAATTTAATTACAATTCGCGTGATAATTATATCACGTTAAAAAACATTTAGAAGAAAATGCCATTGTTTCGAACGAGTGACAGACGCGCGAGTAAAGGTAGTAAAATTTTGGAAAAAAATCAGAAAGCAATCGTTCTCTTTGTATTTTATCTTAAGTGGAAATATGTAGAAGAAGAAGAAGAAGAGAGGATAGACTGTCGCTGAGACCTTCTTTTCTTCCAAAAAATGATATTACGGTACCTCCAATGTGTACGCCCCATATCGATCTAAGCGGATTACACCTTTATTTATGTATATCTATGTACAGGAACAAAACGAGGACCGCCTCAGCCAGACTGCAAAAGAAATCGGCCCCCACCGGAATCGACCGGCCGCTCTAATATTCTCTTTTAGTCTCTCTAATCGCGTTTCAACAGTAACAATTAATAATAATATTATCCGCGCGCGACGCGGCCGGCTTTTGTGGCGGGCGTGCAACGGGATTTCGCTACGAGATATACGAGACTTACGACGGCGTGATAATTATTGTTTACCCCCTTACAAGCTAGGTCCTTTGTGTGAGTTTGTCGCTCGGAGCGCGTCGTCATTATCAGGGCTGAGTCGAGTCAGGGCGGCGCAGAGAGGTCGGCGTCTCGGCGAGGTGTATTCGCTTCCTCTTTCACTCGTTCTCTCTCTTTCTCTCTCTCACTCTCTTTCACTCTGCGGATGTCTCCTTTAATGTCTCCAACGCTCAAAAATTAAGACTTTGCACGCAATGTCTTTGGAACGCAGTGTTATGGTAGGAATTTTTAACGGCATGCTTGTTTATTTTTCAATAACAAAACTCCACTTCGCAGGGAAAAGATTGAAGTGCCGAAGTAAAAGAGAGACGACATTGCATGCATAGATCACATACCTGAATCATACTCGGGATACCTTTATATTCCTATTTACGAGCTTCATCAAATGTTGAGATCTTTCGTTATATTCGAATCTCTCGTAGTTGAAGGTCAGTCGAGCGGTATAAATTATGTATGTAAGATGAATGTATTTAAGGAACGGTATCTTGGTCGATGTGAGAAAAACAAACGGTTATGTCTTCGAAGAAACTTGAAACGGTTACATTATCAGCGCTTTTTAATTTATTAATTTCTCTTGAGAAATGTATGCGGAGATAAATGTATCCTCCTAACGCTCATATCGTTGCGCGAAGATACATTCGTAGCGTGCTGAAGCTTTTTGGCACCGAGTTTAACTCCGCACATTACTCGCGTGGTTCTTTTAACATTTAAATTACGTCGCATGTTTCCGAGACACTCTAAATTATATGTCTCAATTTTTATTTCTTTCTTTGATGACTTACAATTAAATAAAAACTGAAGAATCTGCAGATATAATATTTTATACATCCTTTAGGTCAAGATAAATGCAAAACTCTTTTTTTAAATTGTGAAACAATTTGCACTAAATATAATAATGTATATATAAGTAGCATTTTTTATACAAGAAGTATCCAAAGTGAGTTCCTACTCCAGGAAAAAACTGCTCATACAAGTAACTTGTGGCTTGGAGGGTTGCTCCATGCTCCATGCTTTTCATTGCGGTACGTTGACAACATATTTTACTCTCAGTGTGTCAGTTGAGCGGCTTTGACTTATGGCGAGGGTAACCACTATCTGAAATATTGTCCCACGGATTGTATGATTTTATTATATATTGATTTCATACGGTTTTATCTGATACAAGTAATTTTCATTTCTATATATGAAGTTATTTGGTAAAATAAACGATTTTATCTAATATTACACAATTGTTTCATATAAATTTTAGAATGATTTCAGGGACTTTGTCTCACGATTACATTAAGTGATTACCCTCTCGACTTATGGAGGTGTCGCTGCTAAATACGTCTTGACTACAAAGTGCTAAAATCTGAAATTATTTCACATAATTAGCAAATTTATAAAGTAGGAGCGTTTTGGATACCCCACATGAGTAATGAACGGTTAATCCGCCCTGACTTTTTCTAGGACTACAAAAATTCGACATTATTGACTAGATCCGGTGGATAGTTAAGCGTTTCACGTTCGTCAGATGAGAAGCACACAGATCCGCCTCTAATTCCGTTACACGTTAATTAGTAGCTTTATCATAGTTCTATCAATGTTATGCGCCCCCTATGATCGGTCTGCTTGCGAACGGACGAAAACACGAAGCGCAACAACTTACAGTTTACAAAGGTTGAACCGTCTTTATATCCATACGTCTATCGGAGTCGCGAAATATTTTGCACAATCAATCCGACTTGCATTTGTTAAGTGATGAATTCAACGAAGACCATACAGTACTTGATCTGAGAGATCTTCGGACATCCAGAAGATATAAAGACGTCTGAACGGATGTTTTACAGGCTGTTTCATCGCGGCGTTTGCGAAATTTGCAGTTTATATCTTCGATTCACGCGATCGCAGGATGTTCGTCGCCGATCATCGATTTATTTAGGATAAATTTCGATTTCGCGGACATACATCGGCAGAGATTTAAACTCCAGTTACAAAACTCGTGTGCACGCGAGCGCCCTAACGCTTCCAGAATGGAACTCGAGTGTTAACGTGCAGTAATTGTTGAATGTTAATATTGTGATTTCGCTTGAAACGTTTCCGCTAATACGAATTCGCGTGTAAATTCCGTGTCTGCGATCAATTATTTATATCTTATCACGCGTACGCGAGCATAATCAACGAGCGCAGTCACGTCGTAGCGTCGAGAGCGCATCCCCATGCACGCGTATCCACACACAAGCTTACACACACACGCATCATACACACGGACGCGCATTTGCGCGCACTCATGAATTTGGCACTTATTACGCGATAAGGTATGTACATAGATTTTATACTAATCGGGATAGGAATGAAGCACCTCCGAGAGAAGTGACGTCGCGCCGATCGTCGATCGGATCGCGGCGCGATCGACGCGCGGGCGTGCTGTAAAATGTTTATACAAATAACCAAAATGAAGATTTATACATTGAGCTATGTACAGTCATCTTGCGGCCAAGTGCGCCGAATTTCTCGCCGCGCGTTGATCACCGCAGGCGAGTGCGCGGGAGATCTCGTTCACGAGCACAAATTCGGCGCGCGAGATCGCGATTGATATTAAAACTTTATAAACCTTTCTCACTTCCTTTGAGCACCGAAAATGTTTTTATCCCATGCAATCCTTACGTAAACACTCGATACAATGATACATTAAAGTATAAGCGATAATACTTTCAACGTGTTTCACGATTCGCGTCGCAAACGGGCAGTATCTGTACGCCGGATTTGCCTTCGTCGCGTATTTCGCCGCGGAAATCGCGCTCTTTGCGGAAGTCGAGCCGGTGCGGATTATTGCTTTTGCAAAAAAAAAAAATGTTCAAGTTCGTTGTTCCGTATTTTATTGCGTATAATATTACGCCTTCCGTTTTCATTTCTTTCATCTCTGAAGAATTTACCAATGACGTTCTCGCCTTTGTGAATTTGTATTATCAATTGACAAAGTATGATATGTTATTAGTATCATTTGATTGTAATTAATATCGTAATTAATATATACTCACAAGAGAGGTCTTCGACATTGTGTGAGACCATATTTCTCCCGTTTTTATTTATACATTTTTATAATTTTTAAAACAATGATAAGTTTTATATTACAATTGATCAGTCTTATTTTAAGAGAAATATAATATAAGAAGTTTTTTCAAAAACATTTTGTTCTATTTTCATTGTATTGATTAATAATAAAACAAGCAAAAAATTTTGGATTGATTTTATCCTTTTAGAGTGAATTTGATTAATAAAAAATTAATATTTATTACATTCATTTATTATATCAGAACATTGTCTATATGTATTGCCAAAGTTTCATAATTTTTGTAATTTAAGTTTTGGGATTTTCCTTTGTCGGTAAAATCTACAACAAAAACGCGAATAGCTAATAAATATTGATACGTATAGGACATTTTTGTATTTAGATTAATGCACGATTTAATTTATATCTTATTTTTACTTTTATATGATATATTTACGTGAGCCATTTGCCCAATTTTCTTGAATCAAGCAAGTCTCGCGCAACTCATAGTAGAAGTGATCTACATGAAATACATACGTTCAAGATTTACGTATAAAAACATACAATACGTGATATATGTATAGAGAGAGAGAAAACAGATTACGTTTAAATTCGTTCTTTATCCTCAACGATCATTGTTCACATCCATTATCTCACATAAACAGAACATTACAATCGATTAGTACTTCGAGTAAATCATTCCCTTATTTTGTACAATTTATAGAGAAAATTTAAGGCGACATTAACCAATAGAATTTTATACGCAAATCTAAAATCTAATAATTGATAAGTTTCATCTTTGACAAATTTTATTAAAAGAAATTCGTTTTCTGAAAAAAAAATTGTTTAATTTCCTTTTATTGATGATAATAAAACGAAAATATAGGTCATGGACGTTAATTTTGCAGGAGAAATTGTTTTTAATTTTTTATTCCTTTAGAAGATAAATTTGATCAGCAAAAAAAAATTATTTACATATCACGACATCCTTTAGTACCAATTTTAGTACCAACTATGATGTAACAATACTAGGTGTTAACGTCCCCATGGAATGCGCAGCCGTTCAAAGTAATAGCCATTCTTACGATCAATCAGAAATTTGCCTCAAGTTTTTTAGCTGCCATTACGCGTAATTACACTTTGGCTACGGTCCATTTGATATTACAAGTGCTTCGAAGCATTTTTTGGTCATTTAGTAAAATTCTTTCTTTCGATCGACCAATCAAAAGCTTCGATTCGAAGCATTTGGAGCGCAAAGCGAACCCGAGGGGGTAGCCACTAACTAAAATATTTGTCCTACAGATTACATGATTTCGTTTAATTTCATACAACTTCATCTCACTACAAATAATTTTCTTCACTATATATGAAATCATTTGATAAAATAAAAACAGTTTTTATCTAATATATTATACAAAGATTTTTCGCGATTGGATATGTAATTATTGGATTGTATTAATAGGAATTTTTTCATATAAATTTTATAAAATGATTTCTCGAGGACTCTGTCCCACGATTACATTAAGTGATTACCCCCTCGCCATATCTTCTATTTCCGTAAGCCTACTAGTTCTTCCCTTTGATTTTATTGGTACAATGTCATATTGAAGAAACGACAGTGTGAGAGAAATCCTCAAAATATCCTCTTTGTGCTTTCCGAATCAACGGTTAATTGGCATTTACACCCGAGCGCGGCATTCAACAAGATTGGACGTAGCCGCCGTTTAGCGCGTCGTCGTATGACAGCGCAATAATATCACCGCGTATCAGTATGCGATTTAATATCCACGACAAAGTACCGAGTGCCGCGAAATTTATAGCGGTATTTCCCGATAGTTGTCCGAACGGAAATGACTGGGCCGGCCAATTTTGTCGTACCAATCTGGCGATTATGAGGCGCCGCTCTGGCAGTAAAAGTGTAGACCATGGACCGGACGGTCCGCGCCACGTAATTCAGGACAATAGGTGTCTAGCCTCGGAGAGACGAGAAGGACGAGTGAGACGGGAACGAGGCTAAATCGGGGGAGGGTCGGACAATGTTTGGCCTGCTAGGTGGTGCGCGCGGCGCGATAACCGGCGATACTTTTGCGGCCGTCATCCCATTATGAATGGGCCGTGTTAAACGAGGCGGGAAAAGCTCGCAAGTACATCGCAAAGTGATGATACAGGCTGTGTATAACAGGATCCTGTATATATATATATATATATAAAATATATATATATATATATATAACGACGCCTCGTCCTCTCTCTTGCCCTTTCCGCTCCGTTCCCGGCCACGCGCTCGCCCTCTTTCCCGCACGCGCCGCGCACGACGTAACTGGCCACCCCGTTATTTCTCGTTATTTCCCTGTTGCACCTGGCCAGTGCTCTATGGTTGTACGTGCGTTGCAAGAGCGCGCGCGTTGAAGCAGAAACTCTTGTTTGCATCGCCCGGAAGAAAAATAAACACGCACGCCAGAAATGATACACAGATAAAATCTAGTTTAGGGCCGGACAATTCGCGCATGTCAATGTTCTATCTGCTCGATATATATGCCGCACCGAAAGTATCCAACTTTTGCCGTACAACGATTTCAAATAAATCTTTTCTCGCGAGGAAGTCGTTAAGATGCCAAACATTCCTATTGCACGTAGCTCGAATTCATATGTTTTATGAAATTTTGCGGAATTACATGGAAAGAACGGTTTTAATGAAGTATCTGAAAACTTACAATTAGTTAAATTCAGATCTAAAAATAATTGTGTTCTTTTCCTTCATTCATTTTTTAACTTATCGACAACTTTTTTCAATATACGTTCCGGTTGTATGATACAATTCAGATCTCACTTACTATAAACTCAATTGATCTAATTTATGCATAACGACTTTCATTGTTGGACAATTGATTGTCTAACTATCAAGATATTGGCATACTGTACTTCAATTAATTTAATTCTGCAGGGACAATTACATTCATCGATTACGTTCATCGATTATTCTAAATTTTGAGTTTAATTTCTTTCGTTATATCTACATATACTTTATTTATCTTGATTATTTTATAATTAGCACTGAGGATGACTGTGTAAAGATCGAAACGTCTGTTGATTTTATGTAATTTTCAATTATATTTTATGTATTTGTCTGTCGGTTCGTCTCTAAAAATGACTAAAAATTATAATTAAATATGATAATAATGTAACCATTTTTATGATTATAATAATTATATTTTGTAATCATTCTTAATGTCAACTATATAGAATTACGCAGATATTATTACTAATTTTATAGCGTAATAATCATTATTACACAGCAAAATGTAATTATAGTCATAAATGTCATAAACTTTTCTGTCATAATCATAAAATCTATAATATACAATGTCTATTAGCACTAATTGTAAGCTACGCTTCCTCTTTTACTTTATTAGATTTTTGATATATTATATAATATCTACAAAGTCTATAAAATCTCTTTATAACTTTATTTGAACCATTAAAACAATTAAATTATATGCAAAACGCTCAAACTGGTTGCTAGAAAGTTAACAACAATTTTTTTAACATCGTCATCAACGCTTAAATGTTTTACATAATTATTTTGATAGTTTAACAAATCTATTTTCAAATCTGTATTTAATTAAATTTTTAGATACTTTAGTAAAACTGTTTTTTCCTATTCGTATATAACATAACTACATTAATTCAGGAGAAGATTGTGCTATCTTCTAAGATGGAAACAAAATTTATTTCACATGAAATCAAAGTACACTTTAGGATATATCTTGTAGAACGTCTGGGCGGAAAGGAAGACTAAACGAAAGGCGCAAGAAGTTCAACAGATTAGGTTCGTTTAAGGACAACAGTTTGGCGCCTGCACCCTATTACGAATGACTTGCATTAAATGAGGCAGGGCGAGAGCCTAGCAACTACACGGCGAAGTGAAGACGCGCGCCGCGTATAACAGGATTTTCTATTTCGTCCCTCTTTTGCAGGTCTCCCCCTCCCTTCTCTCTCAGTGTTATCTCACTGTTATTCTATGATTTTGCGTGTACTGTGCTCGTTGAGTGGGGAGTAACATTGCGAAAATACCTCATGCGCGTTGTACGCTGCAGATAAAAAACCCGGCTTGGCAACCAATTTCGCGTAGTGGCATCGTATCACACAACCGGCGCACGTCAGCGAATTTAAGGGGCGTCTGAATCGTAAGAAATTTGGTATAACCGGTCGGGAAAACGCTATCGTATCTTGTAGCAATCACGTGAGCACAATAACGTGATACCACGATATGGACCAGTAGTATGCAGTCCGGCAAATGACCGATAAATTTGTGCTTACGTTTATGACTTTATATTATACATGTAAAGAGAACTGATAGCTTTTAAAAAAATATGAAATCACGCATGAAAGCATCAGTCTTTGATGACATATTTATGTATTAAACTGTTATTTATACGGGAATTAATATGATTATTAATCGAGTGACGACAGGGATGTGAGCGGCCTCTAGATGATCAATATTATTGCATGACATTTGATACTACACAGTAATATTGATGTGAATTCTTATTAAGGATTTGTGTCAACCAGCAGTCTCGTGCAAGTACAACTTGTAAAATGTTAATCTGTTTGTGTATTATTACACAATAAAATTCAATCGATGACAATCAACGTTCATTTTTAGATAATAAACCCATTATTAATTAACGCTGAATAGTGAAACTTTAATGATCTCACTTTTGATCACGTTATCTATGTTGTATAAACGAACTATTTATAATATGCTCTTTTTTTTGGTTATTATACGTACATACAATGATAACCGTTCTGCTTAAGAAAGTGCTATTCAGTTTAGACATTTACAGAATTTGCACTGTAAATTTTTATTTGCTCGGCAATTAGATATCAATTTGCTTTTATCGCAAATATTTTATCGAACGCAATCGGTACCTAATACTATACTCTAAACGGAAAATGTTTAGTATTTATGACTATAATTATTTGGATTATGTTCCAAAGTTTACTGCTAGTACTCAAAAATTATTACGTTACGTGCGACATTATAGATTTTCAGTACTAGCAATAAAATTTAGAACACAGAGCCGTGATAAAATAATTATTTTTCCTTCCATTATAGATAAAGTCAAAGTCATAAATTCGTAATAAAAATTAATTGTATACTATAATAATATTGCATAATTTAATTCAGAGTTATATTGAGAATTATGTTAAATTGTCTAGACACAGAACATCAATAATATTTTATATGCAGCATGTATGTAATTATACAACAATATTGATTATCTAGGGGCTGCTTTTAGTAAAGCAGAGTGGATTAAATTGACGTATGTAAATGGTTATGTAAAATCTGTCTTACTTACTTACACCCCTTTGCTCTTTACAAAATTTTCTGAACACATAAGTTTTACGACTCACGCTTACAGTCGGATTTTCTGATAATAGCTTCGATAATACAGGCAAACTTTCGCGTCGGCGCAGTTAATCGTTCTTACATCTTTCGAATCGTGATCGCTTTTCACGCGGAAAATTGCACTCCCGCACGACGAAACGGGGGGACCGTTAAAGCAGAGACAAAAGAAAATGAAAACAAAACAACTGGCAGATTGAATTCATTCAGAGACAATACTTAGGCGGCCGTAACCCGTTACGGACGGATCGTAGTAAACTGGGCGTGAAATGCTTTGAGAGTGCAGAGAATTGGAATTACATTTTATAGTAGCTACAGGATTCGATATGGAGCTCGTCAATCCACTGAAAGTAAACATTGCTGTAATATATTTCATTAGATAGCACGTTTCTATATACATAAAATCACATGTAAAATAAATTATTTAACTGAAATTATTTACATTCTGCTTTTTACATTATAGATGTATCGCTCCCTTAGTGTAAAAGTGGCACAGTTCAAAAAACGCGATTTTTACGTTATATTTCCATGAATTAATTAAAATAAACATTACCCTATCAATGATCGGAAGTGAACTAATTTAACTTTGTAAATATCTTTAAAATAGGTACAACTTGAAAAAGATGACTTTTTTTAAAAGTTGTGTGATACGAAAATGATATTTAACATTAAAAATATATTCCTATTTCTAGTAAAACTAAAAGAACAAAGATGATAAAAATATTCTTTTCGATGTTAAAAAAATATAATTTTTGCCGATATCATTTAATTATCCAATAACTTTCTGTTTAGTTGAAAAAGTTTTTCTACTCTTTTCGGAAATTTAATTTTTCTAGTTGTACTATTTTCGTAGAGAGCAGTATCTATTGATATCACAAACTCGCGTTGTTCGAACATTTCGATACCGTGGCGCAAATGCACCGGGATAAAAACGACAAGAGAGAGTGGTAGGGATAAATGGCGCGAAGAGAGTTTTCGCTGAGCGGAACAAATATTACAAGACGCGCGAGTCACGGCAGAAATTACAGCGTAAAGGTACTTTTATACGTAATACAGAATAAATGTTTTCGCTGGAACGAAAGGTAAATCTTCACGGGCGCATTCGGGCAATATCGCAGGGGACGAGCTTTTCTCATGGAAATATAATACATTTCACGTTGTCGCATGCTGGATACCATGACAATCGTTTAAACTACATTAATAGTACTAGTGGAAGCGCTATGCATTGTGGCCAGCACAACAGAGATGCTTAAAATGATTTTAACATACCAATCAGCATCTAGCTGATACAATGAAAAATTAATGACGCGATTAAACAGATATTACCGATGGTTAGCGATGATTAGATAACAGAGACAGCCGATGAAAATTAATGGCATTTGACTCGCGATGCGTGCAATTAATGCGCGACAAGATAATATTTATTTTGCACCGTTGAAGCTCTTGAGTTGTGAATATGTTGTTAATACGTTACATAAACGGTCTCTCGCCGAAGAGATTTGAGAATTAAAAATACCTCACGCTAATGCCGCGGAATATTAAATCCATTCGTGAACATTACTTTTCTTCTCCATTGCATAATTGTGTAATAAGGAGGATACGAAGTACATCGTAAAGTTCCAACATTCGCTATTGCTTTTCTTCCTCCGTTCTTTGTTCCAACAGGAAAATGTACGCGGAATAAGCTCTACATTAAGGAAAATAGATTCTAATGTCTGTAATTAAAGGGAAATTAGAACATCGCGAAGAACGTGATTACATAGAATATGGAATATAAATTCTGACATGGAGAACAGGATTAATTTAGCTTCATAACGTAAAAATCGATAGTCAACTTTAAATTCCTCACTATAATAGTTATAATATGATTACAGTGTAATTGCACAAATCGAAATAAAATTGGTAATTTTTCATGTCAAAACAGAAATAGAGAAATAATATAATAAACCTCGACGTATTGTCACATTTAATGAAACCTAGAAATTGTTATTAAATTCTGTCTGAAAAATATCATAGTTCTGATGTTTTTATTTAAACTTACTATTACGAAATCCGACAAATGCATCTACCAATTTTGAGTAACATTATTAAAATAACACATCTCGTTTTTATTTTCGTTGTTTCATTATAAAATTCGTGTATGTTCTGTCGTCATTTATGAAAATGTAATTGCATTGCAATATTGTAGGAAATATTAAAAATGAAAATAAATACGCGCGTTTATTAAAAAATTCTCTGGCTGTTACTAAAAATAGGGTAGCAAAAAATATTATTTTTTAAGTTTATTTCGAAAGAGCTTTACTCAAATAGAAACGTAATTAGAATTCTGATTACTTCAATATCTTACGTAAAATCTTAAATTATTAATAAAATGTTCTTGGATGAAAATATTTTAAGAAGTCACAGATGATAACAATTTTTACTTAAATTTAGAGTAAATTGATTCCATTTCATTCCATAATCTTCGTGAAATTTATGGTTTCGTATCCACTTTGTACTTCCTTTGAAATTTATTTTAGATAAATGCTTCGTTCAAGAAACGCTTCAGGACTGCAAGTATAATTAGATATACATCGATATTTTATGTGTAAAAATACTCCAATACATCTTTCTCGTACAAAACGATTTCTTATTGATTTTAAATTCTGTATGAGTTTGATCGAGTAGGGTAGGCTCTTTACAGAAAAATCCGTGTACGCAGCAACTTTTAGAAAATGACGGCACAGACCCGGAATTTTATTACTACCTCTTCTTGAACGGGCGAGACTCCTTAAAGGAACGTCTTTTTACTGTTGCTATAATGAATACGGACATAAATTCCCGTTGAAATGGAGGGCATACCGAAAGCTTTTCGATTTAATACTTAACAGCCTCGTAAAAAGTACCTCGTTTTAAATTTGTGTAAATCTACGTTCATAACACAAATGTAAGGTAGTCTGAAATTCAAGGACATGTAGCTTTTCTATATAAAAAAAAAAAGATATTGACTTGTACAATTTCTAGTAAATAAAAATATGTATATGTGTATGTATATATTTTGAATAACTTTTGCAAAAAGTATTTGTGCAAGAAAATTTTTTATAAAAAAAACTTTTTAAGATTTTCATATAAAGGAAAGCATTTTTTGTAGAAGCTAAACATTAATTAGCAAATAAGTTTTATGTGTATTCTTGATTTTAGAAACTAATTTTTTTTAAATATTTTTTGAGCGTCAAAATAGTACAACTTTTGCTTATTTTTAAGATGGTATATTTTTTACTCTTAGCGCAACTCAGAATTAACTGTGAGAACATGACAGATATTTGATTTTATGTTCATTGGTTGTTGTCTCAAATATTTTTAAGACAAAGGTTTCTTATTTTTTTTATGTATAATCCAAATTTGTAACAAAATGTACGTATTATACTTACAATTTAACGTCTAATCTAGATATTTAATTTCCGGCCGCGCGAAATCGGGAGTTGAAAATATCATGAATTATGAAATATTAAAATTATCTTATTAAAATATTATGAATTTTTTTAAAATTTACCGTAAAAATCATTTTCTTTCGTTTTAAAAGAAGTGTACGAAGATAATCTGAGACATATATATGTGTCTAAAATATATAAAGTAGATATGAAAAAATGAACGTAAATTTCTATCATAAACATAATCTTTGGAAGCATTCATGATTGGAAAATAACTTTATCTATATATAATAATACGTATCTTAAAAAGAGATTAAGATATCCACTTAAGCATGTATCATTCGTGTGTTCTTCGGCGATTTATATCCTATAAAAAATAAATGAGTGCGGAAATAAAGGCATCATGTTTTGATAACATTTCTTTTAACACGCAAAAAATAAAATTCCAATATCCACATCCGCGATAGTGAAGCGAACACACGGACACAGGACTCACTAATGCAGAATGGACGCGTCGTATTTGTTCGTGGACAAAAATTCGTGTTTAACGATAACCAACCCTGTCCGCGCGACAAATCGCGTGGTATGCACATCGGGATTGTCGTTTCGCGAACCGTAATATACCGCTCCAAAAACGCGTCATTCGGAATGCATACGTTCGGTGCGCGATTGTTGACAATCGTCGTGGCAAACGTGTATCACTAAACCGTCGTATATTCCGCCTATTAATCGTAATATCACGTTCTCACGATTAATTCAGTTATCTATTCAGAAACAAGTGTGTAATAATTTCTCGGAACTTCGGACTAATGAGATTTTAAAACTTTAAGCACTCTTGAATAATTAAGTGTGCTGTTATATTTTAATGATGACCTGGATTCATATATTTTTTTTTAAATATCGCGACAATAAAATAATCTTTAATGTATAAATCCACTCGAAATGAAGAACTTTTTTAATATCACAAATAAAAAAATATCAATAAATATAATGGAATAATGAAAAGCCTCATTCTCTACTTAAATCTAAATCAATCTATTTATTTGCTGATAATAACGAATTCTTGGAAGTTTTGATGAAAAAAAGTAAATTCTCTCTTTTTGACAAATCTTAGAAGATCGACTTTTGTCGATCTTGTACAGAAAACATTGAGAGATAAAATAGTTTTGATCGGAACTTGAAAAGGGAATAATTTTCCTTCAAATTTAATTATTTTAGCTGCGCAAGATAAATCTAAACTATTGGTGGCATTTCAAATTATGTCACTTTTAATTGTTACCAGATTTATTATATAATTTTATATAGCATATCAAAATCATTATAATTAAAAAAAGGATCGTATTTTTAAGAGTCGAAACGAAATTAACAAAAATTACATTTTTTTTTTTTTCTAAGATCACATTCATTTTGCCGATGTTATTTCAATAATCAATAATTTTAAGAAATAGTTTCTTTCCTTTTCTAAAGAAACTCGACTTTTTGAGTTGTATCACTTTTGAAGTGAAGGAATGGAATACAGACAGTGCCTTCTTACGGTAGCTTGCGTGACAAGACTGAAGGAGATAAGTGCTTGTGACACAGTCGCGGATCTCGAACTCAAGTTTCATTGGTATCTAGACAGATCCCACTCCTGGAGCGCGTCCCCCTGTAGACCGCGATCGCCGTCGCGGTAATGCGGTATCACCCGCGATATATACAAATACACAATGCATCAACAACGGATATATGCGCTTATGTGCGAATACATAATCGCAAAGTGCGTACATAAGCACGGGAGACGCGCGATGTGCGCGAGTGTAACGATGTCACCGAGCAGTATCTCTGTTACGCCTGGATTGCCGTGGACTGTGGCCGCACTCACGCATCGCTTAACATAATCCCCTATTCGACCGGGACTACATAGATTACGGAATGATACCTCCGATGGGCGCTGTACAATTATATCAGCGCGGTATTGTATATTCCAGCGTCGCGCGATCCGCGTGAATTTCGCGCCGTGCGCGCCTGCATTTCCGGAGAGGGATCGAGATAAAGGGGGCGGTCAAGGTGTTTCGATCAAATCCAGATGGATAATCTCAACGATGGAAAATCCACGCATCCGAAGCGAGACGGAAAGATTGCAATGTGATCCATCCGATCTTTTCAGACCAAATCGATGGTCCATTTGACAACAAAAATTATCCCAGTCGACGCCAACTTGAAAGTGACGTAACATCATATAAGGAAAATTGTTTTTATACTAACTAATTCGGTATAAAAATCATTTTTATACTGTCAAAACTGTAGTGAAATCAAACAGAATTTCTGTAGTTTTATAGAATTTCTAGTAATGGGACTCGACTACAGATTTGATTAGTATTTTCAAGTTGGATGTACAGTATAAAATGTCTATTTCAATTCGGTAGAAGTTCCTCGAGAGCAATACGCGATACCGCTGCGAAATGGACGGTCAATATCTCGTAACACAACAAAATCATACAGAAAAGGAGCAGCATCATGTGATTCTTTATTATTACAATTGAGTTTGTAGACGAAAGTAAACGAGAGATATATTTTGAATTTTGTCAGAGCAGTTTTTAGTTTGGTTTTTAATTCTTGAAGGTTATCTTGTGCTAAAATTATGTATTTAATGTAGTGTGGCAACTGAAATATTACCAAAAACACCAAAATCTATATAAAGTTGTGTGCACGTTAGTTAATTGTCGCAACGATTAGAGATTCATTATTAAGAAATTTTAGTATAATATTTAACACCAAAAAATTAATTATGCTCATCTGATAATGCCTACAAGAATTCTGATTCGTTAATTTTTTAATTGACACTATACTAGTTGAATCTATCAGAGATTTCCAATTATAATCAAATTTTTTTTCGGTATTCATTATAATTTTGTACTCCAAAAGTACTTTGTAATCGTTATGTTATCCCAAATATAATATTACATTTATATTGTTGAGTGCGAAGTTATAACTTTAATGTTACTTTTAACTGATGTCGACTAGGATATTGCTACAGTAATTTCTCGAAGAAAGAAAATGTGCCACCACTTACATTTATTAGCAGTGGAAAGCTTCTTTTTTACCTTGCGAATTAAGAGTCAGGAACGTGGACTCAGTATTCTGTTAAAATACCATCGCGTTGCAGTTTTCTCGATTCACATTCCGTTTTTTCGTGAAGGCATTCTACCGTACATAGCCAAAGATTTTCAGTTTTAAACACGAGGTTCCGATGCAGAAAATTATCCAACCAAATAATATTCCTTTCATTAATATCACCAAGCTTATTATGCAATCTACTTGAATATGAATGTGAATGTAATTAGCTTCAATTCAGGAAATATATCGTAATTTGTAACTGCTACACAGAAATAATGGTTGTAAAACAAAGTGAAAAAGTTTAGTATAATCAAAATTTCAAAATTTAACTGGGGAACGTATTAAATATAAAAGTTCAATTTTATAAACGACTTCGATCTCGGGGGCGTAAAAGTACTAGCGCTACTAATAACGATAACTAGAATAACAATTAGCGCAAAGTGCCTGCGGAACGCTGAGGTTTTGATGTGTACAATGGCGCGTGTAAAGGGTAATGAATAAGAGGAGCGGAAGGCAATTAACTGCCGCGCGGAGACTTCCGGCCGAAGAGAAACGCTGCTGCGCTTCACACGTTCGTTTCTTTATACGTGAAGTAATTCAATTTTGCAGCCGTATATTAATTCAATTCCGACCTATTGTTCTATGATATAAATCGTGCGCTTCGAGTGCGCATAATTGCATAAAACGATTCTTTTGTAGAGCAATAATCGAGAGACCGTTTTGTTAACGAGTGTACGCAATTACGACAGCCAAATGAGACTCATAATTTTTAGATAATCAAAAGGAATCCTCTATAAATCGCGACTTGTAATTCCAATCTCTTCGGGTTTGTTACACGCGATAGTTATCTTACGCTATAATTTTAATCGGAGTCAGCCCAACACGCGCGCGGCATCTGTATCAAGTGACGGCAGTGGAAATCGTTACGAGGCAGTGGATATTAATGTTGAGAGTGAAAGAATTTTTCGAACATTTAATTGGCGAATAATAATGTCCCGGCGTACGTGATAATTAAAAATTGCCAACAGCGTTTTAACGGCAAAATGTATATGTATACCCTTAATTAAACGAGAAAGACATTTAATGAATATAAAGTATTCGTAAATTTTCACGAGGCAATAATATGTCGTCACGACGGATCGGACATTTGAAGTTGATATAAATTTTATCGGGCAATAATGCTCCCTGATCTGCAATAAATTTAATTTTGGTCCATATAACTGACAACCTGCGCGCAATAAAATTCATACAAAAGCAGGATGCTCTGCTCATCTTGTCATCTGTGTCACCGTGCAAAGGTCCGCCTTTTACAAAATGACTGCGTTTTTAGGAATGCACTATAAATG
This sequence comes from Cyphomyrmex costatus, assembly GCF_001594065.2. Taxonomy (NCBI): domain Eukaryota; kingdom Metazoa; phylum Arthropoda; class Insecta; order Hymenoptera; family Formicidae; genus Cyphomyrmex; species Cyphomyrmex costatus. The sequence continues at coordinate 2,192,320 of NW_017280375.1, read as the reverse complement.
CGTGACACCTACATATTTATTATTTCGCGCAACACGCTATTGAGATATATTTCAGTCCTGTCGAGGCATTTCACCTCTGCGCTTGTAATTTTATTAGAGTTTTTAGTAAACTTTTGTCAAAGGCGTGCGAGATTATACGAAGTACTTTACCGATTCACGAAACAATTCTTGATGACTTATTACGTCATTGTCGTGCCTGCTATTTCGACCACGCCCCCGCCATTTTTTACGTGCTGAGGCATTAATCAAATTCTCCCCAAGTTCTCTGGAGAGATCTCTTGGACGCCTCCTTATTGCGTGTGACGTGTGGGTCTCGAGGTGTGTCGGGTTTATAAATCTACACGCGCCGAGGAACACCGCACACAATTCTTTTGTTTGATTATTAAGTCTTTATTATTCTCCTTTTATTCACATTACGGAACAACGATTCTTGAAAGAAATATTTATCTAGATTTTGTTCGACACACAATATCGCGATGTGAACAATCTGTCAGAAACATATTCTGAAGCAAATGGTTAAAGCAATCCTCGCAATTTTCGAATTGTATCACATATTGTACATGACGCGCCTATATCGCGTTAATCATAAAAAGAACATCTCGCGGAAGATATGGCGTTATATATAATTCAATAAGTAAAATTTATTCGAGTATTATCTCAATGTCCGTTATAAAATTATCTCAAATACTTTCAGATGTATTTACTGCACGTCGCCGTGTCGGGATACATTAATATTTAGGACTTATTGGTATCGCGACTTGAGTAATATCTATATGTCGGCATCTCGTTAGCTCTTTCCAGCCGTCCGTTAAAATTTTAAACTTTGGTGTAGCTGAGATCGAAGCGGAACGCAGCAGTTTATCGATCCCGCGCGTGAAAACGATTTTCTAGAGAATTATACGACGTCCATAACGCAGAACAGACTTTATCGAACACAGCCAGGTAATTCAGCGTATCATCTGCGCGGGTGGGCCGTTTAATAAGAATAAAATTTACGTAATACTTCGGTGTCGTTGTGAAAATCGCTCAATCCGATTCGCGACGAGTGGTACGTAAAGCAAAATCGGAATCCATTTCAGATCGGGATAGATTAGTGTCTGCCGGTCGTAAACCAGTTATCCGTTCGCGAGCACATTTCCTGTCCATCAGCGCTCTATAATCCGCGCGCTCGACGCGGTTCCGCAAAAAGCGCGCTCCCCGCGAAAGATACATGACGATATACCATATATATTTTAAGAGTCGCGTGGGTTCCCCCGGCTCCTCGCTTTTTGTCGTCGACAAACCTCTTCCTCGGGTGAACGGCGCGACGATGGTTCTTTTCCCCGCGACGTTTTAATTCGCTGTCTGCGGTACATAAGGGGGCATGTAGGGCCCTGTGAGAATGTACTGCACCGCCACGACCATCAGCTGCGGCGCACTCCATCTGATGATGTATGCGCTTCCTGAAACAGAAATGCATTTCGCGTGTTACTTGCCGCCGTTATGCACGAGGCTTCTACGTGCGCGAGTTTATATATACGGGGTAGCCCAGGTGCGCCACGGTTCCTTTTACATGAGGTTTCTTGGGATTAATGTGAAATTTACATTTTCTTAATAGGGCTTGTCGGGGTCGATAGCTTCATTCGTGAGTAGAGATTCATGAATACTGGCGAGTTGAGCTTTGCCGTCTATTTCGAGGCAGGCTCTTTAGAGAATAAATAAATAAAGAACTGCGTCTTCAAGTCGTCATGAAATTCATAATTCTGATAAGGGCTCTTGCGAGGTCACCCTGTATATTATTAAATGATCCACCTGAGGCTACTACCATTCTTCTTCACGCAAAAAAGAACCTGGGTGGGTCCTTATGGAAATACCGTTTCGACCGTTTAACGCTCTCGTTTCTACGTTTTTCTTTCATCTATCTGCTTTAACTCAAGAACCTCCTCCGAGCTTTTTAAGCCATTTTTCAAAACACTACTTTCTTTATTACAATTTTCGTGTGACAGAAATGTTTCTGCTTTCCTCGATTCAATTTGAATTTCTGATCAGGAATTCAGCTTTCCGTCGAATTGAGAATCACCAATATTCTTTATCGATCGTTCCATTTTTGCCATTCGAAGGTTTCAATATAACGACACGTTCAGAGATCTATAATTCTATGACTAAAAGATGACGAAAGAAATTTTTTAGTACATATACGTGATTTTTAAGATAGCGGAACGTAAAAGAGATAGAGTACGAAATTACATAATAATGAACATGATAATGATAAAGTCGATATCTAATTGTATAAATTTTTTCTTTATACAAGCCCTCCTTATAAGTCCCTTTGATGTATATAAATATATTTTTTTAAATTTACAACATGTGTACTGTACAAATCGATAAAGTGACATAATGCGATAATAAAATCAACGATGTATCTCTCGTATATCAATATACCTATATCTACGAATCGCAAAGAATTATTCACCTTTATTAAAAGTGTCATCGGGATGTTTTGTCGCCAAGTTAATAAGTCATTTATTTTTACTTATATTTTAAAAGCAGCTGAACGAAAATGTCATCCGCGGAAACACATCACACTGTATACTTGCAAAATATGTTAGCCGTAGAATATGTCGGTGTCACTCGCCGTGTATGATTTGCATATCTCCCTTTACATTCATTTACATGCTGAAACGCACGAAAAGACTGTTTCTCGTTCCCATAATATCGTAATATTTATGCTTCATGTACATAAACGCGATTCGGAAAGCATTATACATAACACCGCGAAATCGATTGAGAACACGCTGGAAAATACATATTTTCAAGACGATGCTCGAATCGACGCGTCGTTAATTTCGCAAAAATTAACTACAGCGATTAGATTGTAAAACAATGAACTGCGAAGGCGTACTTACTGTTAAGGTGGTGAATAATTTAAATTGTGAACGCTCGGGAAATCAATAGGCTGTTGCTAATAGCTCGCAATTCCCGAGGGAGCTTACGATTAATCTGATTAATCAGTTCGATATATGTCAATAATTAATCACGCGCCACGTAGGATCAAATGTTTAGGTTAAATATTCTTAATGTGTTGTAGACCTCATTGTATACAAAGATAGAACGATTTTGTTGAAGTATCTCAAAATATAACTATAAATACAGAAAATAGAGATCTGAAAATAACTTTGTTGGATCAATATAATATAAAATTGAAATAATTATTTCAAGCATTGATGAGCAATGCAAAAAATTTTGGCATTTTAGCAATCAATTTGAGCGTTATTTGAAAGGAAAAAACTCAAACTACCTGTCATTTTGGATTTAGTAATCCAAATGTATAATGTTCACTACGTCTAGTTTTTTAGAAAAATCTTTATACAATAGTCCTGTGCTATTTTAAGATTTGTTTTCAATTAAATTTTTAGATACCTCAGCAAAAGCTTTCCATGTATCAAACAAAAGTAATCAATGAAGACTTTTTTTCGTATGGCATTCTCGAACATTTATCTTTTGATAATTAAATTGGTTTAGTAATCTCTCTCTCTCTCTCTCTCTCTCTCTCTCTCTCTCCAATGTTATATGATCCACAAAGAGACAAGATCAAAAGATGGAGGTTTCTCGTTAAAGTACACATTGACACAATCATAGATCTCATTAAAAACTATTACGTTTTCATTTATGACTTACATTTACACCACTTAAGAGTAAACGGCTCGCTTATTCTCTTTTTTTTTTTTTCCAGAATTCTAACCGTTTTACAAAGCTCGTTATCTCGGTAATTACGTGCGGGCAGGTTAAACGGCGGCTAGAAATTGGCCGTGCGAAACTTTAAATCTCGTTTAGAAATTTCACGGTCTATATTTTCGTGATACCTTTCGACCGGATCGACGCGCGGGTGCGAGTACGTGAGAGAAAACTATATGCAGCTTGACTCTGCGCGTTACGAAAAGCGGCTATAGAGAGACGCATGGGGAGTAAAGGGTGAGTTGAAGGCTTCTGGATAAGCGGGAGAGACTCGGAGTTTCTAGCGGAACTTTTCGTCCCAAAATCCCCCGGGTGTGTCTCGAGTGCCATCCCTGATCCTAGCCTCAACCAAGCGAAACTACAGCGGAGAGATCTCTTTGCTTTTTCGATAGACATGCGCCATCGGGATGCACCGATGCGTTCGTCGGAATATTGCGCAACGCTGTCCGGGATTATCCGGGATACCTTTCGAGTTTCAGGCATAATTCTCGCGCGATTGATTGTAAAGAAATCGGCTAAAACTTCCCGTGTGGCGTTTCCGATCTTAACAGAGAGAGAGAAAGAGAGATAAAAAATATCTCTTAAACTAATTACAGTATAATTAATATAAATAATAAAAATACTAATTATAATATATTAAGCGTAAAAAAAGAAAATATGAGCTTAATCCTCTTCTTCTAAGTTTAATCTACAAAATCAACAATATTTACACAAGTTAAAGACAAAATACGTATAAACAATATTTAGTTTCCACCGAAATCCTCGATTCGGTTTCATTTCGGCAATATGCTATTCCCATTGGAAGTAGACTTTGTAGATCAAAGCGAGAATAAAACGCCCGTTTATCGAATGTATTGTACATTCTAAATTGGAATCGTCCACATAACAATTCTAATTTTTGGAGAATTTGGTTTCAAGTCAAATCACATTTTACAACAAGTCGCATACGCGATGAGCACGTCGTATAAGCAAAACAACATATGATGCATAAAATGTACTTTACATTTATATCTGCTTCAGCTATCTCTGCGCAATATCGACAAGAGCTTTTTCCCAACTATAGTGTTTCAGCATTTATCAAAGAGTATCATATATATTGTCACAGTATCTCATTCTGTGTTATCACTCTGCCCTCCCCAAGTCAATAATGGTTCTCCGAAACGTTGCCTTGTGTGTCACGCGGATAATCTCAAATTGGCCACGAACGGAAGGGTTATGCCCCGCTTTTCCACCCCCTGGAATGTTTCCATAAGATTTTATTTACGTTGCGGCCGCTGATTTATCGCCGATCCGACTCACGCATTCGCGCTCGCGCCCGCGCCACTATATTTCCCCGTACGAATCTGTACGGAAGTGTATACCGGGAAATATATCGGTCGTTCCAGCGCGCATCGTAGATGCAACTGGGGGAGGGGGAGGGGGGAGGGAGTGGACGGAGGGTGCCATGCCGCCTGCAGGCTTCTATCGTGGACACGAAGCGGTATAACAGATTACTCCCTATCACGTCCAATATGTCAAGCTACGCGGACGACGAGGAGTCAAGCATTATATTACAAAATAAAATGGCTCGCGCGCGTGGTGTCCCGGCGCATACACCCCGATCCTCCCTCCCCCGGACGTGAAATACCGTGGTGTGCCAACCAGAAACATGATGTGCGTATTATTGGCATTTTCGTCGAAGAATTATGTATTTTTTTTTTTTTTTCACATTGAGCGCAGCACGAATCGAGAGTAGAACAAAACGTACAAATTATATTGCTCCTGCTAGACTGGCCGGTTAATCAGCCGATACTCGTCCAAGCAGAACAACAAATCACGGTAACGTCAAAATGATGTTAAATCGGTTAAATTTAAATCGTTACTGAAAAGTGACTTTTAATAATCATTTTGGAGCTATTCTAACGTTCTTTCGATGTTTATAATGATTTGTCCCTTACAGAAGATAGAGGCTGTGCTCCGAAATTCACTGTCGGTGGACAGAAATTTTATATAATATACGTTACGTGCATTATAGATTTTCGACACTAACAGCGAATATCGGAACGCAGCCATTGTCGCGGGCCATGCACACCAAATGTATGTACATGCGCGAAATGTATTGTGCATTGTTGTGAATGTATGCGCTAAATTTTGATTGGTACCGCCATTGTGTGTGCATGCTAATTTGATTCCGTCAAAAGGGATCTGGACGATAGCCTAGACTTTGTCTTCTAAGGCTACTAGTGTAGTTTTGCTTGGACAGGACGTGCCCCGGAAGATTTGACTAAATCTGGAAGCACGACTGTGAATTTTGATCGCAACGCGTACGAGGGGGTATCCACTAGCTGAAATATTATCCCACAAATTATACAATTTCATTTGATTTCATACGATTTTATCTAACAATGATTTCTCATAGCGGTTGCACACATATATAATATATAATTATCGAATTATACATGACACTTTTATATCATATCATAAATTTATAGGTACATACATTTTCTAATAATTTCGAGGATACTACTTCACGATCGCATTAAGTGATTATACAGTCAGTAAGCCGAGCAAAGAAGTGAGGTGTCGTCTTTTGAACAATCGCTCAGTAAATTTACTTAGAAGTAAATATCGATAAAGTACTATCTTACTGTTAATCTATAATAAAAAAACATGACGTTTCGACGCAATGCTGTAAAATATATCAAATAAATAAATAGTGCGCATGTACGTTATTGTCAAAACGTATCGTCCTGCACGTTCCATAAATATAGTCCTATTATGGCTTAACAAATATTTATATTCAGTGTTGCGGGATATGCAACATTGTGGTGCAAAATGTTTCCGCCTAGAAACGCCTTTCGTCATTCCGCATCGTTAACTTGGCGCGCTGCGCCTTCGCACGTCGCGTCGTCGCGTTATCAATCTATTTTTCTCGGCGTCGCTGTCGGGCCATCAGCTTTAAGAGACGTGCCAGGGACCGGTGTAACGTTCGACGGGCGCGGAAATGAGGTCAAAGGGAATAAGGGGGTTATTGAGTTAGTGGTGTATATCGCGCTGCGAAGAACTCTCTGTGAAGTGCTGTGATAGTCTCGGCACGGTGGAATTTGCGACAGTTAAAGTTGTCGTCGACGTGACCCATTTTCAAGATGGCCCATATCCACACAGAGCGTTTAAAGACTTGACATAAGCGGGACCGGCGGCTATCAAACGAATTTTTATATCGAAAAATGTTCCGTGCTCCGAAACTGTTGTATAATGTTAAAAGTTATTATGACTGTTTGCTCGGATGTTTACAACCATGACTTACCTACAACCTACTGAACATACATTTAATTATATATTGCATTACATTTGATTATAATGTGTTTTTGTTTTATACCTAAATGAAAATTTTTATAAAGAAATAACAGTTTTGATGAAGTATCTTTTTAGCTACAAATCTATTTAGATACAAATCTGAAAATAATTTCGTTAGATTATCGAAATATTTCAATTGTGATGAGCAATGCTGCAAAAAGTATTGACATTTTAGCAATGGTATATACATATAATTATTTTGATAATCAACATTTTTAAATCTGATACCTAATTAAATTTTTCAGTGATTTAATAAAACTGTTCTTTCAGTGATTTAATAAAACTATTCTTTCCGCGTATATGTATCCATTCTTAATCGCTAAAAAAGAATATACGTTTAAAAAAATTTTCCGTCGCGCAGATTTTAAAAATCATTTATTTAAAAAAAAAACTTTACAAATTTACCAATTTATAATTCTTTCTTTTATTCTTTTGAAGTATATAGAAATTACCATACAGTTGTTAAGAAATAGAAACTTTAATTGTAAATTAGTGTAATTTTTTAGAATAAATATTGCCAATAAATTTTACTATTTTGACATGTTATTATTTAAAATTGTATATAAACAATTTATACTATCATACTATTTATTTTCATATATTCAAATTATTTAAATTTCTTACTATATATAACGTATATTACAAATTTGCATTATTACATAAGAAATAATGTTCGGACTTAATGAATTTCGAAATATTCGTTATAATATTCGATAATATTCGATATAATATAGACTACTATCTCTGTTCATGTTTATTATTTTGTAACAATCGAGAATACACAGTAAAACAGAATATTCATGTACGATGAGTTTTAGTACATTATAAATTGTTGAAAATGTTGCTTAAAAATCAAAGTCTCATATAAGAATAAATTTTATTCTACATTTTCAACTTATTTTTACATGTGGAATCATCTCCTTGCCGGTTGTATCACAATTTCTGGAACATTCTGTATTTAATTGTTTATTATTCTTGTGTTGGCTTTAGAGAGGTACGTTTATACTTTTGAGCAATATCTACAAGTCGATATTCATCGAATAAGCGAGTAAACAAGCAGTTGCAATAAAATTAACAACAAACGGAAAACAGGAGACATCAACTTTCCATTTAATCACAAGCCATTAGATTAATGTTACCCAACGACGCGATAAAATCGCTCGAGGTCAGGTTTTAAAGAATGATATTTTCACGGCGATTGCGATTGTCGAACGCGATCGAGACGAATTTACTCCTTGCAGATTAAGGTAAAGATATACGTCAGGTATATATTACGTGCAATCGACGATACACAGGAACGTCTTTGTCTCCCCGGCTGTTCGAGATCAAGATATATTCGGTCCGTTTCTTCGTCTTTTCGCATCCCCCAAGGTGTCTTTAGCCTTTACCCCCAATGCAGTGCGCCACCCATCTCTTCACGTATCAACCGCGCATTCATTTATCAACCTAAAACCTTGTCGTCCTCTCCACTCACATACGAGTGTGTAAGTTTGTACAATCGGATCTAAAGACGGCATTTGTATGTGGGTCGGTTAAGCTCGATCCCATGCACGCAGAGGTTAAGATTATTTGCGTCTTGGGAAATCGGTGTGAAGATACTCGACGGTTCTGTCGACTGACCCTCCTACAATGGAAACAAATTACCGGAAAGTAGATTGACGTTATTCTCGCTTATATTTCGTATAACGATATATGATGAAAGAAGAGGATGATAGTAATTGCCAAAGAAATCACATGGAAAGAACGATTTTGCTGAATTTCTGAAAGTTTAGCTAGATACAAATCTGAAAATAATTTTGTTAGACCATTAAAATATTTATGTAGAATGTTAAATTGATTGCTAAAATATTAAAACTTTTTGCAATGTTGTCATTATACGTATATAACTTATATAAGCGTTCTATACGTATAATTATTTTAGAGATCTGACAAATTTAATATTTTCACATGTAACAACATTTTTAAATACTTTAGCAAAACCATTCTTTCTATGTAAATATAAAAAATATTTTATGTATAAATTTAATAATGACCGCGATTAATTTTTTAAATGCCTATATTAATAACCTTTAACACGATCTGTGATTTACCGATTTAACTGACATTTGATATTTCTATTTGACACTGAAATGATAAGAATATAGAAATAATTTTACTTAGAATATGTTTATTATGTAATTTTTCACATTAAAAACACAATTTAGCTCGTAGCCTATTATTTTTTTCATTTAATTTTATAAACTGACTAGATAATACCGATATTTTGTAATGTCAATTGATATAACAGTGTTAACAATAATAGGATAGAAAGAATATCCGAAAAGATTATAAAATGTAGAGACAAATTGTTAATCCGTTTAGTAGCTGATCCACATTTTAAAAGTATTATTGGTTTTTTGTTCATTGCAATTTTTGTCCCGATTTTCACGTTACCGCAATGTTTCAGTGTCCGTATTTTGCTTGTGTAACCACTTTGCCTTTGCGTACGTAAATTCAATAATATTGCTACGCTTAATTCAATGTGACAGAAGCGATGTAACGAAATGCCCGAAACAATGTTACATGACCTTGTTAAAAAAAGAAAATATTGCTGCAAGAACGCGCGTACGGTCAGTGGTTGACTTCATTACACGTGCGAGATGCCTTAGTGACGGGAGATTAGTTTTCTGACATTTCGGATATATCAGTGCAAACGATGTGATATATTCTGTGTGACAACGCTGCTGGAGCCGCAGTTGTACCTTAATAAATTTTATTCGTGATAATTTGTGACAGGGAAGACTAATATCTTGCGCTCATGCGTCGGCCGCACGTTCATTTATCACGCGCAATGCAGCCGTATGACTGACTAACTAAGTGTAGCATTTGTTCAGCGTAAATGGTCCATTATGATTAGATGAAAGAACAAATGTTTCTACCTTAAATTACTATTCTTGGACTGCGCATTGTCCGAGTAATTCCATATTAACAGCGTATATAGCGAATTGTGATGCTCCACATAGGTTCTGTATTTTTTTCCTCAGGAATATTTTTGAAATGTTTGTTCTTCTGTGAGAAGAATCTGATATTTATGTTCTACTTTCATACAACGTATTTTTCGCTCAAACATTAGCTTATCGATCTGAAGTATTCGTTACAAAGAATTTCATTAATTATATTAAAATTGGGTCTCGATGAAATAAATTTAGTTTTCACGTATAATGTAGCTTATAATACGGTAAACAAAAAATATACCAAGCTCAATAACGGATAGTTTTTTTTAACTATGGTGCATCAAAGATAAAAAAAAACTAATGTTCTCACAGAGCGCTATAGCTAAAAAATCGTATTCAGCCTTATAACATCTTTTATTCGTTATATTATATTATAAGCTCCATCATATAGAAATTAACTCATTTTACTGAAATCCAATTTTTCATATAATTAGTGCGAGAGAGAAATGTAGATTTAACAAATTCGTGTAATAATTTCGTCGTTTCAAAATTGCGCAAATCTGAAAATATTACTATACTTGAGCCTGTGAAGGGACACAATGTGTTATGCCACGACTCATGCCTCAGCACATACAGATGCCGATAAAAATATTTCCCTTTTCCTGAGCCGCTCATGCACTCTTCGTGCAGTCGCGTGTCAAGAATCGACAGACGTCGTCATCGTATTCACCGAACGAGTCAAGACGAACCAGAATTCAAAAAATTTTACGGCGGCATTTTTTCGTCCTTGATCGCCACTTTGATGCCAGGAGGAAAGAGAAGATCTTGCGGCGGAAAAGCATTTTTCCGCCTTGTTGAGAGTAAACTGGGCAAGCGGAATGCGGTGGGGGGGAAGGAAAATGCGAACGAGTAGAGTAACGCGGTAAGGAGAAGGGTAAATCATCGCCGCATGTATGTTTCTACGCTCGCTTCACGCTGCGATTATTCACAAAGTGCACTTAGCTCGAGACGAACGAACGGACGCGGAACGAGCAGTCCCGCGCACTTTTGTACCACTCGACTGCTTCTAGAAGGCTAAACGTCGACGTACTATTTTTATATACAAAGCACGATATGTAATATACACATATGTACAAACTAAAAAATTATACCTCTTTTCTCGTTTTTTTTTTATTAGATTTTTTAGAATATTTTATTTCATTTTACAGTTTCTGTTATTATACTTATTCATATGAGAGAGTTTTTCGCAAATTCTAGAATTTTGAAAAAATCGAGAAATGTCCAACACAAGGCGCGGAGTCGAATTGGAAATTGTAAAATTTACACAAAATATTATTAGCATAGACTTTATAAGTATAGACACAAATTATAAAAAATTATATTTTTATAACGAGGGAAGTCTGTTTTATATAGCGAGAAAGGTTAGAATAAAAAAATCAAATTTTAAGTTCGCGCGACATATTGCTTTTACTTATATTATACTTATTGGCTAATTTTTTTTACATAATAAAAACATCTTACTCGTCGTGAATAATAAATAAATATTCGCTGCAGTCTATACCGAAATGCGAATCGATGCAGCTACGGCCTGCGGAAGATACGTTTCATCCTCGCTGCACATTACCCTGATACGTGCTTACAAACTTGCGACGGCACGTAACAAAATTTGCCTCGTCGTTTCTTCGAGCGGACGACTCGGCTCGTTTGCCGTTACGCTCTCGTTGCCTTACCGCGTAATTCTTGTTTGATGCGGAAACGCGATCCTTCAGCGGAGACCGCTTGAAACCACTTGGTTGCGTCGTACATTGCATACGCGCTGCGCAAATATGCAGGCGCATCATGACCGTTGATACCAGCAACGGTATCAATCCTCTCCCTTTCCCCCTCTTCTCCTTTCCTCCCTTTCTCTCTCTCTCTCTCTCTCTCTCTCTATTCCTCTTTCCGCGTTTGCTGTCGCTCTGTCTATAGTACCTCGTACCCTCCGAATGCCGTTCTAATTAATTATGAAATTCTTCCCACAAATGACGTAAGATAGTTACGCAATGATAATAGAAAATAGTTTCAATACCTGTTTTAAAACTTTATAGTCACATTTATTCCCAAATATGACATTGGCATATCACGTAAGTTTTAGTCTAATGAAGCATTGATTCGTCTGATAGATTATTAAAATGTAGTTTATGTAATAATTAAATATTAACTTGCTGGCTGGTGATCATGCACTATTGTCTTTCGCAGTAGATAGTAACACGATATGGTCAGCCATTAGAAATTCTATAGTATCTTGTATATCGGTGTCGCATTTCTTGTTGATAATTATTTGAACTCTATATTTCACGTTTTCAAACATGATCTAATATATTTTTTAATTTAAAAGTAGTAAACTTGTTACTATATAAATTATTATACTTAAAAAGGTAAAGATTAAGTTTTAGCCCTTAACTATTATCGATATTTGGCAGTAAGGTAAATGTAGAAACAATTTCAAAGCAACCGCAAAGTTGTATCATGCAAGATATCCGAATAGAAAGCTCTAATAAATTATTCTGTGATTCGAAATTGCTTAATGCGAGCTGACACAGTTATTTATCCAGAAATAGAAATCGGTTCGTGAATAAATTATCATTGCTTCTAGATTTAGGTGTCACAGCTCAAAATCCTAATATCAGTATACGCCAAATAAGCTACCTCTATTATATTCCTCAACAGTACTTTTTTTAAACACTTATTCATATTCTATGGACTCCAGACGAACAAAAAACTGGTACTTGACGTCAAGAAATTCATTAAAATAATTGAAAACTAAGCGAAATAAGGTAAGACCTGAAGGTGCGGTCATGACGCAAAGAATTAAGAATTAGGTCAAAACGATTTTATTCATAGAATGCAATCTTACTATTGACTCGTCATTATTTTTCTTTCATTTTATTTTTCGATAAACTAGCAAATTTTAACAATAGGTGCCAAATTATAATAGACATAATTGATATTACTCGAAAGTTCCTGTTAGTATCATGCTGTGCCATTTCAATACAAGTAGTCCTTTTATGGTAATGTATGATGTAACAGTGAATACTTTATTGGTCCTTGTATGATGAGACACTAACAGAAGCTATGTACGATAACTTTATACAAACTGAACTTTTTGTATTTTTGGAGGATGTCGATATTTTGCGACTTAAGCATGCATGCATATACATGTGTATGATTCCAGCAGGATGGCGTTCCTGGTCATAACACAAATTGCGTTCATGATAACTTACGAGTAGAGTCTGACCGAAACCATTTCCTTTACAGCCGGTCGGAGTCGAAAATGAATATTCAGTTTTTATTCAATTTCAGATGAAATCGAAACCAAAATTTTTAGATAAATTTTACCAACGCCATATGATTTTCAGAAAATTGTTGGAAAATATCAAAATATGTGAAATTTATGTACTTTTTTAAAAATAAGATTTCATTAATATATTTTATTATTTTTTAAATTATATAAGGAATTTTCTACAAATTATAGGGAATTTCAGGCACTATAGATATGTGACGACTTGGCAAGTAAAACCTTTTTTATCTATAAAGAAGGAAAAGATAGCGCGCATGACTGATACGCATACTTTATGCTATTCCACAAAACGCAGACACGTAATCCGACAGTGTCCTTTTTAGAGGGTTTTCTTGTAAACACGAGATTGTTTTCAGCTTCGATAAAGCTATTTGACATAATAATGCGACAGTATAAACCAGATCATAGCATTTTATTTTGCATAAAGCATAATGTATAATGCATAAGAGAATTAACCAATCGAAGTTTCTCTTTTCCGTGAAGTGAAAGGAAAGGAAAGATTCCGATTGGTTGATTCTCTTATGCACTATGCGTTATGTGTTGTATGTGCTGCAGCCTTATATAAAGATTTTTTTTTCTCTTTACTTTATTGCTTATAACTTTTTTATTAATGAAGATATATCTTCATTTAATTTACTTCATACTGAAGATGACTTAAAATGGAGACGAAACATCCGTTTCCGAGGAATATAAGTAACTATGTATGTATCTTCTTTCTAATTGATAGATGAAATCATGTTGTTTAAAATTTTCATATCAATAACTGCATTAACTCTAATAGCGCGTAACACTATTTTTATATCATTTATTATTTTTTCAGAGCTCTCTTTATTAAATTTGTTTCTCTTTTGTTAAAGATACATATATTTGCCGTTACGTTTCTTAATATCTAGCAATTGAAAAAAATGTATTACAATATCTTCTTATTTTTAAGAAACGCAATTGGATTAGGTGTGCCATATAACTCATTCAGTGTATTACCACCGTGACAAAACGTATGGACCTACGCCTGAGTCATTGTTATAGTTCTAATTCATTTGAAGGTTATTTAAAACTGGGCACTTTTTACCGCATTCGATTTGCATTAGCCATTTTCTTGCTCTCTATTTACTTGTCACGCCGCGCAACTTGAACTGCACTCGGATGTGAGAGCATGTATATAGACGAACAATCTTAATGCGTCAGTAAGAGCTTTATTACGGCGAATAAAGATTTATTATCGCAATGGTTATCGTAATCCTTAACGAGCTGCGTTTATAACGTTCGATCGCTTCGGCAATTGGCCGCTCCAAAATGGACATCGTTGATGCGAACCGCATCAACCGCTGTTACAGCAATCATCGATGGCAACGATGACTGGGCGTGAGTTCGACTCGCGTTGTGCAATGGCGATGTCGAGGGTAATGTAGCGTAATGCTTCACCACTCGCAAGAGTTATTGTAATCGACTTCTCGCACGTGCACGCCCGTACCTAACTGCAAAAGACGCGTCTTTTATGGGAGCCCGCGTGCATTAACGGCCATCAAGTACTTTCCTGTAACGTCTCATCGAAAGAGCGAGCTCCGAGTATAAAGATTTAAAAGTCGAACGCCGTATAGGAAAGTGCTCAGTAATATTCAGCACGTAGGAAATAGTGGTTTTCCTAAACATTTATACATTGAAAGAAAAGATTGGCTGCTGTTTGCAAATTAGATGGCAAAATACGGCATAGCATTTTTAATTGGCTGTAGCAGCCAATTTTTGGTTGCGTCAGCGCGGTTAGCCTATCTACAATGTCAATATAGGATCTCGATAGACTGTCGCCACCAAAATTAAAAATGCTACGCCATATTCAGCTAATCTTTTCTTTCAGTGTATAATATACGTATAGAGTTTGATTTGATCGCAATATCGAGAGCAAGTCTCGGTTTAATCAGTCAGTAGTTAAAGTTTATGCAGAATGATCGAAATTGTATCAGGAATTTTATATAAAAAAATTAGTCTTCTTCGACAAAGAGAAGAAATGGCAAATATAAGATTTTTAATGAAAAAAAACAGACTTGGTGTCTTCTTAAGACTAAAATACAAAAATGTATACAATATAAACGATCGTTCATTGGTTATTTTCTTAATGTATAAACCATTTTGGTGATATCGAGTTGTGACACATTGCATTTGTTTCTTATCATACTAATTGAAAGATACGTACTTAGCTACAATCTTTTTATTCCGCCTATTATTCCCCGATGTACAATTTCATCCTGTAAACTGAAGAAAATCTGACATGTAAAGCCGTTACGCTGCAGGCACTTGCTTGTAACTTCTCGATGATACGCCCATCAATTAACATCGTATCCGAGCGACCTGGAAACTTACTGGGCGACGCGACGCGACGCGGGCGCATCGCGGAAAAGCCGCTCGTTGCTGCACTGCTACATGAGTCACGTAACGGTCGAGGGCTCCTCGCTCTATCATAAACAGAACCATCCCGAGGAACTTTCCGCGCCCGGGGACCGTCTTCGTAAGTAAGGACATTAGCATAGCATTCGCTACATTGCAGCTTACTGCATTAAGCGCACGCTGGGCGGAAGCGTGTGGATGCGCGAACGGTAACGAGACCGAGACGCATTTATGCCAGGGGACCAGAAACTTAAACCCCCCGGTTTTTCGAGACTGGCAATCTTGCAACATTTGAATAATTAATAATCGTGCCTCTCGCTTCAACCACCGAAACTGATGCGCCATTTAATGCACCAGAAACGTAAGTGGCACAATTTTTTATAATTCGAAAAAGCTTGATAATTTAAAGTCATCAAAATGAAAAATATCTCAGTTCCAATTATATAATTATACTCGGCCGATAGCAATTAAACGTACAGAACGTGACGTGGACAGTTTTCGGAATTTCATATTATGTAACATTATAACGTAAGAACGGAAGTAAAAATAAAATCAGCAAAAAGTGTAAAATAACGTTTTATATTTTTTGCTTAATTAATTTTATTATTAAATTTTATTTATTTATATATAATTAATTTATTAAATTTTTTAAACTGATATTTTTAAAGATAGTGCGTGTGTGTGTGTGTCTTATTTGTTCAGCGAATAATTAACTGTATAAAATGTTTGTCTTGACATTTAAAATTGTGTCACTTATTTCAAAATTATTTATACAATATTCGTGATCAAATAATAACACAATCAAATATATGGATTTATATTATTAAGTACGCCAATAATACCGGTATAATTGGTCAAAGCCCTGTTTTTGTTATGCTCAATTAGGATATTATTTATAATGCCATTATAGCCGTCAGTAATAAGCCGTCAATAATAATGTAAAACTTAAATTTGCACACTTTCAGACCGACCGACCGGTTATGGTCTATATTGTAACGTAAAAAAAATGTAATTTTTACGCAAATATCAGATTAAGATTATACTATAACGGTTTTCTCTGTCATTATCGATTCCTGATGCAATAAGCGATGAAAACAATAGCATTGGTAATTACATCAGGCTGACGCTATAAACGTAACGAACGTTTACATTGCGCGAATGTAATTCGGTTAATCGGTGCCCCATCATTTACTGCGCAGACACTACAGTTATCTGTTTGAGCTGCAAGATATATTGCCGGGGAAAAACCATCGCGTTTCCCGATCAGGAATGATTTTGCATTAACGCGATTGGAACGTTAATATTTCATGAAAGGTGCGGGCGCGGATTCTGAAATTCTGCATAATTGAGAATCCGACATCGTACTGTAACTACGTTGTAGATCGGTTTGCGTGCGGCGTGCACCACGTATTCATATCGATCAGCGAAAAATTGGCTGGCGCGTCCCGATCAATGAAGGCACGCGGATGAATTTCCCCACGCTCTGCACGTTCCGCGATGTATACGTGAATGCATTCGTCTCGGAACGCCGCGTCGATCCGTGTGTGGTGGTGTTAGAAATTTGCCTGTCACTCTTTCCTCATATCGCATACACATAAGTATTGTCTGATTAGTTCACTGAAGAAAATTTCTGGTTGAAAATGAAAGAACAAAAAAATTCTGGTGTATCCATTTTCAATCAGAATTCTAATAATGCACTCTCTTTTTGCTAGTGTTACTTTTTGGAGATTTTATGAAAAATGTAAGTATTTTTATTTAATCCCCCATCTGCAATCTAAATTTGTTTTGTCTCAACTAAAGTTTTATTCTCAATTTTGTTCAAATTTTAATTTTTACTAAATATAGATTTTAACACACATTTTAAATAAAAAACTATTTGATAATGTAGTAGTGTTTTCAATTGACATAACTAATACACTTATGTTAGTGCACTTTAAAAAAGGTCGTACATAAATCGATGTAAAGATGTATGTTTAATGAAAATATAGAAACAAATTTAACCGCGAAATCCTCAATACATTTTATTGTGCTATTTCACAAAATAAACATTTAAATAAAAATATACATAAAATGGACATTTTATCAATTGAGATATGTCAACTTTTATATTCACATTAGAGTAGTATATGACGGTTTTGATGTACACTGAGTGCATCAGTTCTGTCAATAAAAAAACGTTATAATAAAGATGCTGAAAAGCAACGCTGAATTTTGTTAAGAGTAAAATAATAAAAAAGTTTGGAACAAAATCTCAGAGTGTAGATAGAGAAAATAAAAATATGATTTCAGATGGAGGGTTAACTGTGTATTAAAATTATTTATATGTACCTTATTTCCTAGACAATGAATTATGAGCAAAAAAAGAATGTGCGTAGATAACATAATATTATAATATCACGATGTTGTAAAACAAAGTGCAATATTTTATTTACTTCCATTCTATATAAGTATTATAAGTACAATTTCCAAATGTTTAGAAAATGTATCCTTAACGTGCAGCTTTTTTTTAAATTATCAGTAACAGGAATATATTACTTTTTATTTATTATTCGCAGAAAAAGCAATTGCATCGCTTTTATCATATACAATAAATATTAGCTTCTCTTCATGAAAAAAAAATATAAAAATGGCATATCCGGTACAATTTTATCATACATATCCTGTTTAATCACAAACAGTAAAGCTAGTATCAGCCACCTACGTATATTTTGTACATGTGATGTATAACGTTTTAGGATTTTCCGATTGTTTTGCAGCGCTTTGAAACAAATATACTAACCGATATCAGTATCAAAAAAGATGTATCACGCTGATACGGTTATTCATGGGTAGCGGTCGAGCGAATGATATTTTACAACTTTCCCTGCCAAAGAAGCACGAACTCTCGAAATTCAACAAATTCGATGAGATCATTTTTTTTATGTTGCAATGGACGATGAAATATCTATAAAAACGAAGATAAGAATGTATATCCAAAGCGTGGGTATGTAAAGCGATGGCATAGAAACGAGCGAAATATGAAGCAGACGATGAGAATGATACATAAGAATATATTGAAATTCTCGATTTTAATTTCAACAAGAAAACTTTTTGAAATCGAGTTTCTCCTGACTAAAATATCATCGTGAAGCGATGTAGCCGTTCGATCGACACATGGCGCAATGCAACGAGCACGACGTAACTTTACGAGCCACAGAAAATTTTACAAATTTTTCTCTTTTTCCTTCTATATAAAATTTACCATTCGCGGTATATAAGTCCACGCCATTTCTAAGCTTTATGAGCTTTTCAATCCAGCAGAGCCCCGCTGCAAATGTAACGCAAAAATCCGGGCAGCCGATAGTCACGGCGGGCATTTCTTTGACGAGATCGAAAGCGGTCGAGCGAAAGAAAAGAAAATGATCGCTCGGGAGAAAGAGAGAGAGAAAAAAAGAAAGGTAGCCCCCGTATGGTTTTCTACTACATTTACCTTTTCCCGATCTCGTCTTCCACCGAGCCCATTGATTTTATTCCGGGCTCCCGCACGCTTTTCCCTCATATTGACGTATTCGTAGAACAAGCAGAACGTTTCACGAGGAAATTGCACGCAAGGCAACGACAGTCGAAATATCCAGAGCTCTCTAGCTCGGTTGTGACAGTACAAGAGGAAGAGAGAGAGACCGAGAAAGAGAGGTGGGGGAGAAAAGGTGAGAGGGGATGATGAAATCGTCGTTTATGCTTTATATCCTATGCATGAAAATTTCGGATCCCCGAGAGTCGCTGTTATTGCGTCGGATGAAGGAACGAAGATCCTCTCGGCTCTTGGCTAGTGTGCGAGCTTACATTCTTTATGGATACAGATAGCACCGGAACCCCGGAAACCGCGGTATACCCGCGGTATGCAGCTTACATCGTGTTAAGCTCACGCGGGGGTGAGAGAACGGGGAAAGGGGAGGATTTGCGGGCGAGGGAAGCCGATGGTAACGCTTCTCACACGCGCGTCAGTGTATGCAAAGTGTAGATGCGAGAGAAAGGAAAAAAAGAAAGGAGGACGAACCCGGGGCACGGACGAAGATGTATGTATGTCTCGCAGACGGTTGCTCTTGGCGACACTCGGCGTATTGTGTGATTTGCGTACGAATCCGAACACGCTTAAGGTATTGTCGAATAGAATGCAAGGACCTTTATCATCTGTTAGAAAAATGGGACTCGATTACCCCGAGAATAATGTAAATTGACGTGATAAATCTTACGTTTCTCTGAAGATAGGAAAGATATATAGAAACCATTTCGCCTGTGGGATTTAGTTACGTAGCCGACGTTCTACATAAGTTTTACATTCTAAATAAGATCGACGTTTTAAATAAGTATGTAAAATGTGGAACACACACATATCGTGGAATGTAAAAGAATCATTTTTCAGACCGAAATTTTTATCTAATTTCGTCGAAGAAATTATTATTTTATTAGCGTCAAAGTCGGACAATCTCATAAAAACCGCCTAAAAATCTAAGCAATATTCAAATAACTAATTAAATTGACATTTTAAATAAGTAGATATGTAAAATGTATGTAGGACGTACTGCGGAACGTTAAAGAATCATCTTTAAGACAGAAATATTCATCTGGTTTTGTTAAAAATTACTTTATTAACGTGAAATTTGAGAAACCTTGTAAAATACCGTCTAAAGATGTAAACAATATTTAAATAACTAATTAAAAATCAGTAAGTTTTACATTCTAAATAAGATCGATGTTTCAATACAAATACGTAACGCATAAAACGTATCACAGAATGTTAAAAAATCATTTATTGAGACTGAATTTTTTAAAAGAATATATCAAAGAATATTAATTTTGTTGAAAAATATATTTCATTGACGTGAAACTCGAATAATCTTGTAAAAAATATCGTCTACGTACAGCTAAACAATATTTAGTAAATAAATCAATACTTCCGCACGCGCGTGTATTTTAAATTTATTTATTTTCTCTTTTATTTTATGTATCTCTCATATTTATACTCATCTCGATAGTGACCGTTTGAACTTCAAGCTGCGGAAAATGAAAATAAAATCGGTACTTTTAATATATATTTTGGGGATAAATGCATTTAATATATAATGTAGAACCGAAATATAAATGACGGATGGACATCCGTGCATTTCTGTTTTAAAAGGGCAAATATTGACATATATGACTTTGTAATTTATTATTTAGCAAACGTTAACACAAATATTCCTATTGTTCTCATTATTTAATGAACAAATTGTTAAAATTTAGTTGTGCTTTTAGTAGAATTGGGACACACTGTTTACTATAATAGGTCATAATATATTCGTAATAGGCAGCCTCGCTTGTCGAGCGTTAAAACCGACACAGCACACAAACGGCTGGTGGAAAAATAATCTAAAGAACCTTTCGGATCATTTAGCTGCATTCTCGCTTCAACGGATAACATTACCCACGTCATATTTCTTGGATTCCGGTGCAAATGGGAATTCTGCTCGAACGGTGGCCGAAACTATTACATAATGTAACATTCGATTCGATGGTCACGCGAACGCCGCCGTAGGCTTTCGTGTTTTCCACTTCTTACCAATGCAATCGCATTTACGACTCATATGTGATGCGTACATAGGCAGGTTTATTCACGATAACGTCGTGCTTGAAATGGAGGTTCTTTTGAAAGCGTTTGGCGGATATTACGTGCCGATTCAACTGTGTTACATCGCGAATTACGTTTTCGTATTTTTAGTCATCGATTCTCGCCCAAAACGACGTGCAATCTCGCCCGACCGACGGAATTAGGCCGATGGAAAAATAGAATTTTAATTTCCAAATTCGCGTGATAATCCATAAGATAAGTGTGTAATGTTGTGTGAGTGCATAATAAGTGAAACTCGTTTCCAAATCAGATCACAGGACCAAATTGGTACGTTCTAAATTAATTTCTCTCTCTCTCTCTCTCTCTCTCTCTCTTTTTCTCTCTCTTCGCGAAAAAAAATTAAATCTCGCTGATAAAAAATGAAATATTTTTTTATGTAAAATTTTCATCGACTCTAATTTAACTTATTTATTGACCTAAAAAGAATGAAAAAAGTAAACACATTATCAAATTAAATATTGAAATAATATACTGCTTACTGTTATTCATTGTTACATTACGCCTAATAGATTAATAAGAAAATTAAACATTTAAATTTAGAAACAAAATCATTTGGTAATAGTATTTATATGTAAATATGACGTGCACTAATATATATAACAGAAACCGTTCAAAATGTGAATTACTTAAAAATCACACTTTCTGTTAAAATATTGATCACTGCTGATGACTGAAGGTATAACTTAGCTTAGGTATAGCTTTTCATAAAAAAATCTTTTTTTATGTAGCATAAAAGTTCTTTTCTTTTAATTTTTTCTCAATATAGGTATCTATTTTTCATTGAAACAGTTTTTGATTCAGGTTCTCAATCGCCGTTAAACTTTTTGTATTGTCTTTAAATTTAGTACCAAAAAATAATTTTTTATTAAATTTTATTAAATAATATGTATAATACATTTTTTAGAAGAGAGCGCAGAGACGTAAACATAGATACACATTTCTCGCGCGCAAACCGGATGTAAGTTGCATTAGGAAAATTCATTTGCGACGTCTCTATGACTTAATACGTTGCACGTTGCGGCATGCAGCGTTCCGAGACGATGGGCGTTAGTACTATTCCTAATTACATTTCGCGACATATGGTCTCTCACGTGTCGACACGAAAGGAACTCTGTACGTTAGACAAATGACAAAAATAAACGTGCCAGAACGCGGAATGGTGAAGAGAGAGAGAGAGAGAGAAGCAGGAAAAGAGGGAGATTTTCTTCCTTTTTTTTACTCTTATGTGTAATTGCACGCGAAACGGCTCCGTAACACGTGGGACAAGAAGAAGAGTAATGGAGCGTTTGTGTCGCCGTTTTTACAGGCTTGACTCGTACACATAGCTCGTAAACAAAAAGGACAGTGAGACGAAAAAACGAGGCGGACTGGTGCGCGTTGTAAAAGGTACGCCCGCATCGTGACGTCAACCTTAAGCTCCCTTACCGAATGCCGGCGGAGTGACACGGGGGAAAAAACGTTTTTGGTACACGGACCGTGATATCGCGCGAGACTGAATTTCTGATTAAATCGCGTTACCAGCAAGACAGAAATATTCGGATACGTGGAGCGGCGCAAAAATGACGCGCCGATTTATTTGACAAAACAAAAAAAGGAGGAGCGCATCAGCGCGTTACGTGTTTGGTGCGCAGGTCGAAAAATGATTCGTAAATTCAGTAAAATGCGAATTAAAATTTCCGGTTTATTACACTACGTATTAATTAATCGTGTTCAAAATTCAAACGTAAATCTACAACGAATTATGCGCGCGTATATATTTACTATTAAATGCAGAATTTACTGCAGACTACAGTTGTGTCTCTCGCATAAAAGCGAATTGATTTGCGCTAAATTATTATACGACTATACTGGGAATTTTGTAACGTTCAGCTTAGACCTGGTTGCACATCAACATCGATTGCTACAATCCGATTACGATTACGCGTTCATATTTTATAGACGGAATTATATATGTATACACTATGTGTAGCATATGTACAAAAATAAATAAACCGGTTCGTCAAATATGATTTAGCTAATATATTCAAACTATTTCGTTCCAATTCAGCACACTGATCTATTATAATTGTATTTTTTTCTTAAGTGTATATATAAAACAGCGCCTATATAAAAACTACAAAGGCATGAATTTGAAGGAAACGCCAAATTATTTCTTTTGCAATTGTATCGACATTTTAAATGACAAGCATATATTGATATTATTTTCCGCAGGCCTTCTTTATGCATCGCTTGAGCGGATTGTCGATAAGCCTATCGACGATACCATGCAACAGGTGTATTCTTCTTCGTTTGTCGCGAAAGACGATATCGTGAAGGAAGTTCGGCGGCAACATATTTTTCATAATGGAGATTCAGACGCGCTCCGAACTTGTACCGTTGACGGGTATTATAAATGCAGAGAAGACACTTAATTAGAGTTGTTTCAATGAGTTGCCTAAATTGTATTTCTCATCGAAATTTTATTATATCGATTACTTAATATAAGCAACATTTAGTGACAAAAAAGGTAAATAAGAAATGAGTAATATACACAACAATTAAACGGGTTATATCTTGTTTTATAAATACGATCATTTTTTAAAAAATTATATGCGATTGATGTCAATTTTTGATCTATTTGTACAGTTAATAATAATGCACTTATGAAATTCTATTCTGAATTTTTATATTTCCATAAAAGCAGGTTTGTTTTGTAGAATGTTATATTCAATATACATATTTACAGCTTTTTATAAAGATTAATATGATATTTTTGTAAAATGTGTCAAATTTTGAAATTGTACTACCACCAGATAAGACTAATAATAATTGACAGTAGTAAAACTAATAACTGATATGAGCATAAATGACAAAAATTAATTATAGGTTTCATTGAGAGTGTTATATTCGCCTGAGGTTATTTGCTGTTTTTTAATACATGTATTATACATAGCGAAATGTAACCTGTTAAATTTCTGTTTACATTACTCATTTTTTATTTTTTTCTTATTTTTGTTACTAAAAATTATTTATATTAACTAATTATTAAATTAAATAATTGTTCCTTTTATTAACCTTATTTTTACATAATTATATTTATTCATAAATTCAAAAGAAGTTTAGAAGACTCACAAATACGATTTAGGTGATTATTTGTCTAAATCTAAATCATATCTTTTGCAACATATTAAAAAAAGACTAAAATTTATTTATTATTAATAAAAAAGAAAACATGTAATAAGGTGCATGAAGTTTTCCATGAAGTTTGTATTTGCACTTTGAAGCGAGACAGCAGAGACTATCTGTCTCTAGGCGGTTCAATAACTCTATCAAGCAACAGGTATTGCATTCTTTTTCGTTCTCACTTAAATCGTGTTTGGTAAATCGAGTAAACGCGTGACGATCGATGATTCATACAAGTGCGACTTTTGAAAAAAAAAAAAAAAAGAGCGTAATGATTTAGCCGGCAAAAATGATCATCTTTATGAATACGCATTAAATATCAATATAGAAGAAGAAGTATTCTATATTAAATTATTTCGTGCCATTTCAAAGTCATAGAAAATATTATTAGTACGATTTTGTATACGTATGCTGTGCATGGTAGGTTTTAATTCACATATTAATGGAACTGAATGAGAAATGCCGGAAGTAATTCCGCAGCATAGGGCTTGAGCGCACACCAGAAAACGTTTTAAATCGTGGTTAAATATTCCATTATCCATCCATCAGCGATCATTCTCATTCCGATCCGACGATTCGATAACAAATGCATTCACGCGTACCGTCAATACAGACGTCGAAGTTTTACGCTCTATAACTTGTGTTTGTATGAAGTATTAGCGCGTACGCGTTGTTGATCGATATATATGCGCATAATTTAGCTGTCGAACGGCGCAGCAGATTTTATGGGCGGCGTAAAGTTTCACGATGGGAAAGTTAAAAGCGTTCCATCCAATTTTTAGGCATCAATCAAAGGGAGTAACTTATGCATTTGCTATAACAAAAGATGTAATGGTGCATACATTCACGACACTTTACAGAATATCCAAAAAAATCCTTTAAATGAAATTCCACAATTTTTATTACGTATGTTTATGTATTGTATATTATAATGCTCATTTTGCTGTAACAACGACACAATTAGAAATTGTTACTTTTTAGTTGCCTGCAACAAAAGAACGCAAATAAAAAAAAATCAAATTAAAAAAATTTTGTTCCTCCATAATCGCTTATTACATCAAAATTAAATTTTAAAATTAATATTACAAAATTTTAATGATTCAAAATATTTAAACTTATTTTTTAAATTATTATTATTTAAAATCATTTAGGTTTGAATATATCAAGTGTTAGATATATCTGCTGCTGGCTATTATTCCGGATTTCCAATTTTACAATGGGTTTAAAAATATCACATATAGTATATGTATTAAATTTACATAAATATTTAAACTCATATCCAAGAATTAGAAATCTTAATAATTGTCTGCAGCAAATAGACTTAGCATTTGATATATTCTTTACATGTTATATACCTATATATATTTGTGTAACTATTTTACTTCGAAAAGTAAGATTTGCCCCCGATACTTGATTTAATAGGCTTAGGCTGACGCTAAGTCTTGACGATTAGCTACACGGAAGGGTAGAGTTTAGAAACAAAGTTGAGTCCTTTGGGATAGCAAAGGATTTCCCAGGACTTTGGTCGTTTCATGGTATCAGCTCCGTTGATCGAAGATTGTTTAAACTCTCAACTCCACACCTTGTCTTTACGAGGTTACGATCAGCTTTTCAGGCGTGAGAATATCAAAAGGTGTTTAATATTCCCAAACCATACTATTATTTCTAATATCAGTTACATGAGAAAAGTTGATAATTATTTTTCTCACATTGCTTCTGACTTTAAATAGAACAAGACTTAATAAATATCTTTAATACGTATTAACTTCAATTTGCACATACTCTATTATCATACATTCAAACATACATTTGTCGGTTAAATTATTTTTCCACAAACAAACGCAAACAGTAATTAGAAATAGAAGTAGTGAGGAAAGAATGCATAATTAATTTCACGCAAAATGCGTAATAAAACGAATTAATATCGTATAATATAATGGTCTGATTAACGGGCGTTATTAAGTAGCGTCCTGTTGGCACATATTTGCAAAACAACAATGGCGATGCGTTACGGATAATTAAATTTCACAAAAACATTGCCGCGAGATA
Organism: Cyphomyrmex costatus; assembly: GCF_001594065.2. NCBI lineage: Eukaryota > Metazoa > Arthropoda > Insecta > Hymenoptera > Formicidae > Cyphomyrmex > Cyphomyrmex costatus. The sequence continues at coordinate 2,165,760 of NW_017280375.1, read as the reverse complement.
TTCCTACGTTTCTCGATTTTGCGCATTAAGTCGGTATATGTACAAATATACATATAAACGCGCTATTTCAATTCGTCGCAACAGTCCCTAGGAAACCTTTAGAATTACGCGATGGGTAAAGAAAGTGATAATTAGGAAATTTGATGGAACGCGAATGCAACGTGAAATGCTGTAGAAACGATCCGAAGATTAACGTTTTTCGCGCTGAGCTAGTTAACAATTTATCACTTATCGAACGACATTGCATTAATAATCACACGAATAAATTCATACAATAAGAAATTAATATTGAATCATTTTTTAAATTCATGGCATGTACGTACGTTTTGAGTTATATCATTTTTATGATTATGCGTGCTATCATAGTTGAGAGTGCAAAGATTGAAACAATAAAATATAATGCTTCCTTGCTAAATGCTTCATGGTTATTTTAAAAATGTCACACGATGGTTATTCTAGTTAAAGTGACCCGAATCATTTTTAAAGTATTACCAAATTAATGGTATTAGTTTCATTGACTTTAAAAAATTATAGTATATAATTTATCATTTAAAAAAAATGGAACAACGGCGTTGTAGTGGAAAATGTAATTTTAACACATAATAAAAAATCACGAAACCATATCAATTATCAAAAGTAAACTACCTTAAGTTTATTTAAAAATTATCAGAATCATCACAATTGAAAAATGGTAGTGTAAGAAGAATCGTCAAAATTGTCATTCGAAAAAAAAAATTTTTTTTAATAAAGAATCATGGAATAAAAATGACAAAAATGAAATTTATTCATGTTAAGAATATTTTCTCTTTGCCAACATTATTTGAAAGAAATCAATAACTTTCTTCCAGTTGATAAGTAATTTATCCCCTCCTTTGACCAACTTAATTTTTTAGTTGTCACTTGTGAAGTAAAGGACCAATATGTATTAAGTTTTATTGAGTGCTTAATAATTATCAGTCGAGTTTAAGAATATTATTTATTATTATTAGTAATATAATAATAAACAATAAAAACTTTTAATGAAATTTTTTATAAAAATTTAAAGTACGTCAAGACATACTTGATCAGAATGTACTTTTAGAATAAATATATACAAAAGCGCGCGCAGAAGCTCGATCGTTTTAAAAGGCCATTCATGCAAACGGCGAGTATTCCGGAATTCCTCGGAATCGAGAGAAACAATGCGGGACTACTATTAACGGCATAAACCGCTCGTCAAATGGCGTTATCGAGAGAACTACAGGCAGGAATTGGAACGAAACTGCATTTGCCAGGAATGCGAGAAAACGTACGCCATGCATGCGTTCGCAACGTCCTTAATGGCAGACTGTTTCTAAACGCGAGATTACTGAAATTATTAGATACAAAATGCATCGTAACGAAATTTTTTTAAGAACGAGCAAAAAGTCTATAATTAAATTTTATTTGCCATTTCCATACCTAAACGCATCGTCGTTTATTGGTGTATACTGTATAGGATCGCGTGCAGCGGAGGCGTATGAAAATACCATCGTGTCTCGCGCGGATAACGAGAGAAAATTTCAAGATGCAAGAGCAAAGAAAACGATTTTATTCGTCGTTCATGCGAATACAACTTCCAAGGGATATTTTCACGATCGTTTCTCCGCCGTGTGCAAAGACATACCTACGTCGGCAATACGTGCGCACCGTCTCGCGAATCGTTTAAACATTTAAACAAATGTCATTTAAATAAAATGGTTTTAATGCAAGTCATCTGTCTTCAGAGAAGAGCTTTTATCTTTCCCTTCGTTCAGTTCCTGCGCGACCCTGTTTTACAGAGTAAAAGCTCATGACACGCATTGCACATTTAGCCCCGTTTTATGCAGCCCAGACTTGACGTTGCTAAATCGTCCAATCTGCACGACGTTATTTAGAGACTTCCCGCACGAAACTACTTAATTAAAGTCTTCCTTAAAGGATGCTTTGCGTGTACGCGGGAATCCTAGATTAAGGCATGGTCGATGCCATGCGAACAATCTCTTTAGAACTTTGTGTAATGAAAAACAAAAAATACGTTTCACTGTTTTATTAATTAAAGATTTTCGATTAATTAATCAGACTACGTTTGAGGCTTTTGTTCGAGGCAAAATTAACAACAGCAATTAAATCATTGTCTTACAAACAAGTATTAGATTGTAGATGTTTCTCTTCTTCATTGTTCTCATTACACTGTTAAATATCAAAAGAACAACTCAAATCCATGAGTTAAATAATATTTCGTTATTTATAACTTCGATGTGTGTAAAATGTAAATCAATCAATTTCCATGATTAGTTTTTCAAAGTAAACAGTGTTCATATTTTAACGTACTTAATAAATAATAAACTATTTGAATCTCAAATGAATACATTTCTTAAATTAAACAGTTTAACGACCTATTGAAATAATTAAAAATAACAAAATGTTATTTAACTCAGGGGATTAAGTTGCTTTGATATCTAACAGTACGGTCATAACAGCTAGATGAGTTAACGGATGAAATTACCGAGAACTAAATGCGACGAGACACACCCAGCTCGCAGTTGTAGAAATTTCTCGGAATTCATTATCGTTTTAATAACACGTTTTCAGACCTTCATGCCCGACACGGGTGTTGTTAATTTTTCTGAAATGCTAATGATCTTAATTTAAAATCGTGGATAGCTACAATTTTACATTACCAAGCTAACTAACCAATTGAAAAAATATTAAATATTACGTTAAAAATCATCACCGAGAAGAATATAATATTTCCGTGGAAACTGCAGTTAAAAAAGCTCCAACCATGCTTATTATTAAAGCTCGCTTAATTAACCATAATTTATGAAACATACAATTTTAAATAATCGAGGAAGATATTTCTAAACAGATAAAAATTATTCTGCGAGATTCCTTGATAGCTGAACAGTAATCGAAGTTTAATTTTTTCCCGGTATCCGTGTAGATCGTGCCTGGCTGACGCAGTCATGCGTAGCTTCGTGTTGGGGCGCGCTAAGCTAAAAGCACGACTACTGGCAGGTGGCTACGCCCGGTAGTATCTAGTACCTGAGGATAATGTGGGAGAGGCATGCTTAATATTAACAGGATGCTATAGAGACCGCGCGTGTTGTTCCTACGTAATTTCCTCCTAAACGTACTAAGGGATGCCCATGCATATTTCAGAAGAGCAGATACGAGAGCACGAATGCGTATCCTTGTGCGAGCGTGTTGTACACTGGGTGCCCCAAATTCTGTCGCATTTTCCGCCACTTAAAGCCCCTTTCTCCAATTTGGAGTTCTGTATACCTTAAAGTACGTCGGGATATTTTCTGACCTGTAAACCACTGGAAATTTAATAAATTTTCCAAACTCGATTTAAACATGCGAATAATTAGTAAAAGCGCTTTTTCATTCAGTATCAAATAAGTTACAATCAGTGAAAACTTGTTTGGGAATTTAATACAAGTTATAGGAATATAATATTTAATCGAGACATTTTCCCTAATGTTAATCTTTATTAAGAAATGTAGAATGATTTGTTATATTTCACATCCAGGATAATCCGAAAAGAGAGTACGGGTAAACTCGGCACACCCTATGGATGTGCAATACTACGGCGTCGTTAGACGACGTCGATATCGCGAATATAGACGCTTTGCTAATCACCATGAACCAACCTGATACTGGCATTTATTCAGGCCGGCATCGAAACACATTACATACCTTGTGTATTTAGGTGTCTCTTGTTGCAAACGCAGTGATTTTGTTTTGCATTACGTGTTAACAGTTGACAACGTAATTGGTAATTGAGGAGATGGGCGGAACAAAGACCACAATTCCACTTGGGCTTTTTTCGGAGATTAGCGCAAATAATCAAGGAATTAATGTTGCTTACATTAGTTAAATATATGAATGTGTTTCAATTGTTCTGGGAAGATTATATTATATCTTATTCCATAGATTATATAATTTTAATGAGATTTTTACCAGAGACTGAACGAAAATGGTACGATAATAATGTATTTGCTGTACAACATATTTATATGTTGAACAATATTTTCACGAAAACTCATCAGAGATGATTGAATACATTATTTCAATTTATTTTATTCAACGGTAAAAGTGTATTTCATATTCATTTTATATTTCTTCTAGAAGAATGTGAAGATAAAAATATTTCTACAGTTCATAATCTTTTCTTTCTGTTGATTTCTGCAATACTATATGATCAATAATATTCGGAAAAAAGGCATTTTTTAAATTGCAAATAACTATTTAAATATTGATCATAATAGAGAAATATTATAAATAGAAATAATATAAATTTTCAAAGACATTACATAAAATATTAATATTTAAAACTGTTCCCAATTGTTAAATAATAAAAAGTAGCACATTATTTTAATTTATGTCAAAATCAAAATTCTATAATTAGACCTTTATTCCGTTCATCCCATCAATTGATTTATTCTTTAATATTTGAGCGTATTGAAATAGATTGTTTTGCAGTTTTAGTTTAAGCAAAGAATCGCTCTTAAACGTTTCCTTTAATTATTATAGATACCAATATAAAAAAATTGCAGCTCTAAATAGAAATACATATAATGACAGAAGAAATAATATGCAATATTTGTATACATATATTATATAAAATTTATTTAAAAGTTATTTATTATATAAAACTTTATTTAAAATTTGTTTATTATATTAAATAAATTAAAAATTACATTTATATATGAATGAACGTTTCACTGCCATGATAAATACAGATAAAATTTTCAATAGAATTTGATTATGTATTACGATTTACCCTGAACTTCGAAATGCTAAAATATAGCATTATTATATATCTCTCTCAGAGAGAGTATTTTACTATAATATATATTGCATATATTTAAATTCACATTAATTCCTGTACAAGTAATATCAAATATTAATTAATTGTGCGCCACAAATTAGTATTAAAAATTGACTCGTTTGAATTATATTATTTAATAAACCTGCAAGAGACGAGTCTGCGGAAATCAGTCAGCGGAATACAGATTTTCGTATAAAACTCCGATACGGAATAATCCTGCTACGTACGCCACAGCGCGAGATAATACCGCAGTCGCAGCTGCAGCTGGTCGTAAGGAAACTGGCGCACGTGTTTCGCGGTATTTCTGGCGTACGGACTTATTTCACTATTTTATTAGATTAAATATTCACGAGGGACGCTAGAGCACGATAGCAACAACGGCGAGCCGTAGAAAAACGCAGTGAAATACGGCGCGGACCACAGGCTGCGAGGGTGTGGGCGTTATCGTGTAAGAAATACAGGTCATTGTTGCATCTTTAATGCGTTGTACAAAAGCGGCGCATGAATAAGTTGAACTTCGTCGCTTCGGCGCGAAACCACAGCGGTGTGGCGTTTTTATCGCCAGCATTCTTCTTTTGAATGCATCACGCACATCGATGAGTATGTACTTTGACTCTGCATGAAGTTTCTATATTTATGCTCTTATATGATAAGGATTTCGATACGGTGTTTCTTATCATGCTACACAGAAAGAACGATTTTATTGAAGTATCCTAATCCTTCACAGTGGGTCAAAATGACCCGAGCATAATGTAAATTATTTTAAGAGTATTAGACTAAAATAAAAATTTGAAAATGTTATAAATTTAAAAAGCTATAATTTTTCAAGCAAAAAAACTATTTTCCAAAGTTAACATGTTCACGATTGTTAAAATTAAATTTGTCATTATAACGCCATTGTTCCATTTTCTTACAGGATATAAACTGTAATTTTTTGAAGAGTCTCTCTCTTTAAAAATGGTTTGGATCATTTAACTCAGAGTCTCCCTCGTGTGACTTTTTTGATGTGTGACCATGAAGAGTTAAAAATTTAGTTAGATACAGATTTGAAAATAATTTTGTTGAACTATTAAAATAATGATATAAGACGTTTAAGCTCAGAGAAAGCTGACTACACATTGTGATATACACGATTTTACTTTCCCATATATGGCAATACGATTTCAAACTAAAACATTACCATGTTTTGTGTGTAACTTTATAATATATTGTGATTTTTTGTTATATAAACGATTACCTAGAATGTTTTACATTTCAATTAAAATCACTATTATTAACAACTTTTACATGTTATTGATATTGTTTCTCAATTTATTAGTACATAGGTGCGGTTCACTAGACGCTCAAGATTCGTTCTATTGAACTGTTCCACGACTCAAAATTAGTTTCAGTTGAGTTTCTCATCAGAAACACGACTATAAATACGGGCCTTAAATATATACGTAAACACTTAATGTCAATTTTGATTTGCATTTGCTTTTTAAATGTCATATTAAGCTATTTAAAGTACCTATCTCTATTTATATTTCATTTAATATTTGTTTGACTTTAATTCACTTTTTTCAAATAGCTTTGATGAAATCCTTTGACTGACACTTATTTTTTATAATTTATATTCTATAACGTTTTTTACTTTTCTTTTATGTGACAGTATTTCTAAAAAATAAAGATTTTAATTAATATAAAGCTCTTTTATTACCTATTTTCGATAGAATTGCATATTATTAAAAAATTTGTAAAAAAATCTACGTAAAAAATAGTAATAAAAAGGAATGAAAACATATTAAACAATATCCATGTAAAATAATATTTTACAACAAATATTTTTTCGTAAAAGCAATTTCCTTATTCTGTTATTAAATCCATTAATTATTTCTGTAAAATATATATTATAATAGAAGTACAATAGATGTTAAAAATAAAAGATAAAATCATGCAGTAGACAACAAAATCACATTGCAGTAATTTTAAGTTTTAATAATCTTAGAAAAATTACGACGCTCGCGTCGAGATTTTTGTGATTTAGCGTTTAGCCGTGTCTTGTTGTAGTAAAATATTACACCGCTAACAACCTCTAATGAATGAAAACAAATGGCGGACACACATGCAATGCTTCACAGTTGACACGCATTTGCCATATAATAACGTCCTACAGATTTTGTTATGGATGGTGCGAGCGTGGCCGTCCGTATCGCAATAATAAAGTAACAAATGTTTCAATGAAAATTGACGTTCGTTACTTGGCTTAATATATCTGCGCACGTGGCGACACGTTACTGCACCGCCGAATACCATATTGCGCGAAATCATTTTTTTTCTCGCGTTCGCAAAATTAACCTGATGCGATTTATTTTGAAAGCGCAATTAATCTTATCGAATCTAACACAAGCAATCCGCCGCGATTTTGTTATGAAAATGCAAATTCTACTCGATCCACGAAGTTTCCAATTTACTCGAAGAATTAAACAAAACAGTATGAATGAAAAAAAAATTGTTTACAAAAGTACTCTGTATTTTCAAATGAACTTTATTCGTAAAAATTGAATTGCTATAATTCTGCTTTGCTTGCGCATTGTGATTTCACATATGATTTTCTTACGAACAATTTTACTTGATAATAATCATTTTAATAAAAGAGGATCAAATTAAATGAAATAAGCAAGTTTTATAAGAAGCGAATATGTGCGGCTTTATTTACTGCTAGTTAGCATAATCATGATGGCCTACATTAGTCATTAAGGAGTAAACATCTTATTAAGGGTTCCATCCTAGCACGCTACGCTTCCGGTCTGAATTTAATGGCGACGGAACGAAATGGCTTTTCGGGCCATTTCGCTAAAGCTCGTTATCTCGTTAACGATCGGAGCGCCTATTCGTATATTCGAGCTTTGTCACGACTGCATCTTATCACGACACTGAGAGAAACAGAACGAGATATACAACAATAATTACTACTTAGAGATCGTAAATTTTTCTTAAGATTAGAAAGTTAGAAATTTTATACGAATTATGCGCATTGTTCAGAGAATATCGCAAATTTATTCTTATATTTCTGCACAGAAAGAACAGTTTTAATGTAATATTTAAAAATTGAGCTAAATCTTTATTATTAAAAAATAATTTTAGTGAACATCACAATGTACATAATTATTTTGATGATCCGAGAGATTTGATAGAATTATTTTCCGTATTTAGCTAAACTTTTTAACACTCGGCAAAATCGTTCTGTGTAAAGTCTTAATTACCTAGATACAAAAATTTTTTTATATTTTTCGTATTAAATAAATATTGTAATTTATGCTAAAAAAAATTTGGAGCACGATCGCTTTCAGATCCAGTTTGATAAATTTGCTTTTAAAATATTTCTCTGTATATATCTGGTGCATTCTCCTATATCTCGTCAGTGTACGTAAAATGCAGTCAATACTGTCGGACAGAGATATATATCTTTTTTATATGTCTTTTTCAGCCTTATGAATGCGATGAATATGCACATACGAAGTAACTGTATCCTTAAAAAAAAGACAAAAATATAGCATATGTTAGCCAATCACTATGAGATATATTTCCATCTCTTTTGTATAAGAAAGATATATACTTCTGTGACAGCAGAATTTCTCTCGTGTTTATAATACATTAATATTACAATTATTCTCGTTATGTCAGTCATTGATAAATTCTGTGCGCCGTTATAACGAGATGATTTATCTCGGAATATACACGCGTGTGCGATTTATGATTCTCGCGACGGCCTGCATATCCGGGTGCATGGTGCAGAATAGCGCATGAATGTCGCTTACGTCTTATTTCCGAAACCAGAATATTATAGTGCTGCGTAAGCAGGAATGGGTCGAGGTCGATTGATGCTAGGACGCGAACGGAAGAGGCGCTTAAAAGGGCAGCCGCGCTAACTAGAAGAAGAAACGGGAAAGCAGGGAGGGCCTGGTGAGAGAATGCAAGCCTCACCTGTACTTTCGCCACCACGTAGCTTCTGCTCGGGCCTCTCAACCCTCTCCTCACTCGGCTGAGGTGGTCTCTCTGTCCTTTTCGGATAGTAGGGGTTGTACGACGAGGGCCACACGGTGGTCAGCCTTTTTGCTGGCGGTGGCGTGCTCGGTCGTCCTGAAAATAGATTAGGACCTTTCTCATCTAACCCAGGCACTCTCCTGTTTGCTTCCTTCTTTTTTTTTTTACACCCGTCAATAATTCAGTTCGGTTACGTCACCTCTCTTTCCTTTTTCTCCCGTACTCCCCGTGCTTTCCTGTTGATTTGATTTTATTCGCGTATGTAAAATATTATGCGCACTATTCTACACCATACAAGGCCGTAGCAGTAAAATTACGAGAAATGATGGAAATTTAGCCGACGCGATAACGTAATGTAATTATTATTATGAGTGGACGCTTACAGTATTACAATAATAAACGTAGATAGATCAGCTTCCACAACTTTAGAACGAATATAAAACTTATAAAAGCCCTTCTTTTTGGTATTTACTAATATATAAGATGTTCATTGTTCAGATTCTTAGTATTTTTAAATATATATACATTAAATCATTTTAAAAATATATATTCATACAATATTAAAAATAAAAGGAAAAGTCTTAAAAAGCATATATAAATTGAAACAACCAAACTGTTAATGTAGTCTAACAATTATTATATTAATATTTAATTAAAATTTGAATTTAAAATTTGAAACAGTCAAACAATTAACGTAGTCTAATAACTACATTAATATTTAACTAAAATTTTAATTAAAAATTTCATCTTTTACACTGAGAGAAAAATTGTTCGTTTGACTAAATTAATTTAGTACATTTTTATTTCTTATGATGAAAAATGTTTATATTTAAGTCAAACATATTATATTTGACTTTAAAAACATATATTCTTTAACAATCATTAGCCCTTAAATATTGGCTCGAAAAACTAAAATAAAAACAAAAGTTAAGAAATATAATTGGTGGAAAATATTATATATAGTATTTAATGAGAAATATTTTATACATCTTTTTATAAACTATACATTAATTTTGCATAAACTCTTTAAAACTTAAAATACTATATTTCAATTGGAATAGACTCTAAAAAATCTTTTTTATTAAATATGAACGAAAGTGATCTTTGGATACTTCGTAATATTATTAATTAAATATATTTTTTGTAAAGTAAGTAAGGAAAAACTTTATCAATATGACGATTCGTTAACTTAATTCTCTTGTCTCAGTAAGTATTTAAAACTCTACTATCATTTACGATTCCTATTGCAGACTCCACATCTGATTATAATTAAATATTATGCAATCTCAACGATACGGCGACTTTTATTATACTCGTATGTATATGAGACGTTTGATTGATAGTTTTTTTAAATTTTAATTGGATAAGCCTTCGAAAAAGAAAGTTATAAAAATTAAAAATATTCATAAAAAACTGGAGACTAAATATGAATAGTTTAAAAGTATCTAGTCGATATTTTACTCATAATTTTTTATTCGATTTTTATATCGAGCAGCAAAAAATATCGAATATTTGATATTATATCGAATAACGATAAATGTCTCTATTTATAATTATATAATTGCCTTACGTTTTATGTTTGCTATATATAACGATGTTTTTCACTACTCCGTAACTATGTCGACGCTGCGTCATTCTTAACAAGCGAAATTTAATTTATAATGGATGGGACAGAAAACATACGCGCGCGAGCACGTGGTGGGCGCAAGTTTGATGAATTCTATGAGCTTCTTTGAAAACGAGCCAAGTTCAACTTGTTGCGTTCGATGCCGACGGACGTTCTATTGAACAAAATATCTTCTCACAAGAGAATCTCGCAATAAAAAAAAGGTCCTGAAAAGTGCCTGCAATCCTCTATAAAGCGTTTACCCCGAATTTAAACTGCCTACCATTTAACACGTAATGAATTCATTTAAAGTTCTAAGTTCTGGATTTAGACTTTACTGGATAAGACTTTTAAAATTAACTTACAATATTTTTACTTTCAACTTATCAATTTTTTACTTTTAATATTGATAATTATGATAATCATTTCTTTAAAAAATAACAAAAACAATTGCTTTACTTCGCGTAAAGTAAAAACTTTATTGGAAAAATTGTCCAATAAAAAAAGTGACATTAACATATTTTTAAATTTTAATCTTAAATATCTACATGATATTGCTAAAATTGATAATTATTTAATTAACAAGTATCAAATAATTGCAAGACGACTATTATAAATTAGGGCAGAAGGTAGACGGCTGTCGTTAATTTATTTTAGTGGTAATTACTTTACTAAGTGACTCCCCCGACAGCATGATCACATAATGTTTAACAAACGCTTCTTCCCATAAGACAATGCGTCTGCCACGTCTAATTCGATTGTATTGTCTACACTCTACAAAATAAGATTATACTTGGTGCGTCACCGTCTTATCTTTGTAAATATGAAAGTGTATCCCGGGAGAGTTGCAGCCTTTGCTAGTAGTAGATTGAAACTTTACTTACACGATAATTCTGTACAATGCGTATCAACCCGGGGTGTAATTCAAGTTGATATTCGCCACGGGGCCTGTATACTTCTACTGCGTGGAGACCCATTCTCTGTGACTTGCTAGCGAGATGCTTTGACGCTTATTTCGTTCCTCATAATCGTGAAGATTATTCAAACTACCATCGTTCATGGTCCCGCGCGTGTCGTTTGTCGATGTGATCTCGAAAACTATGTCCCGAAGTAATTCAAAGTATATGAATTATTATACTAATCCCGATTATTTCAAAGAAAAAAGAAAAACTACAAAAATCCTTGTTACATTTTCAAGTTTTGACTCATATTATTATAAAAGGATCAATTTTATTTGTTTTTCTGAGGCAATAAATAATATAAATCAGGGATTTCTAAAGTATGGGTTGTGAATTGATTTTTAGTGAATCGCAAAAAAATTTTAAATATTAATTTACATTTTTCGTTACTTCACGCAGTTATATAAATTATAAAATTGCGTTTTTGCACATTTTTTTACGATCTTGTATACGATTGAATTTTCAATGACATGGTGGTAAGAATAAAACCTTTTCTATTCTATTTCTTAACGACAGTATTGATGTCGTTACATTGCATTCTGTAGGTGTTACACAAGGTAAAAAGAACTGCACAACAATATAACAATATCCATTGCATTATCGTTACAAATTACAGAATAGGGAAGTCTAAATTTCGAAATAATTACAATCATATCTTTTGCACATAAGAAATATTTAATAATAACTTTCATCGATATCAAATTATCATCAGTAGAAATAGAAAACGAAAGCATTTCTGACATATATTTTATTACGTATCTGAGAAACAGATTTATAAAATTGTATTTAATAAAAAATCAGAAAGTAGGAGCAGCATAGACATATAAATAAACAGATATAAATAATTAACTTATTCATCTCATGTTTTTGCATATTTATTAAAGATAAGTTGGGGATGCTTGTCGTTTCTAAAAAGTGGATCTGTACACACTTAGGAAAGTCTGTCACAGAACGTTAAATAAACATTCTTATATAGCAAAATTAAAAAATACCAAATATATATATATATATATATATATATATAATTAAATATCTTTA
>NW_017280375.1:2146015-2153060 GCF_001594065.2 Cyphomyrmex costatus | reverse complement strand
TATATATATATATATATATATGTATGAATCAATCGTATGAATATAATATCATATTTTTATACAATAAAACGTTCTTATTTACTGTATCATATGTAATTATTTTTATAATAATATACTTCACAACTTAAAAACTCTAATGACAAAAATCTCAATTTTCGCCATTATTTTTGAGTCAAAGCAGTATAACAATCAAAAATAATAGAAACTTTAACAAATAAATTATTAACATATTGTTAAATAAAAATATAAATTATTCACACACACACACACACACACACACACACACAGAACTTCTTCATATGTGCATAGTTTTAAGTATTCACTTTTGTATGGGAAGTTTTTATAAATATTAACACATTTCCAACTTTAAACTTTTTGCAAGGATTATACGATACATTCTTAATTAATTCCCTTAAGCTCTGACTATTCTTGAGTTGCTTTCATCCGACTGAATTTTGCATTCTACTGCTCGGCGGTTAGGCTGATAATGTACCTTCCATGCACATTCCTATCTCACCTTCTCCGAGAGCTCGCTTCTCTTATCTCTCTCTTTCTTTCCTCGTTAAATTCTACAGTCTTTCTGGTTTGCAAACAAGCGACCCTTTAACCCACCCAGCCTCTAACTTGGGCACTAAAAAGTTTTCGAATAAAAGTTTAAATACGCCCCGGACAAACTTCGCCTCGCACCTTTCTCGCGACCTCGTAAGAATATGGCAGCTTCTGGGTCACCTGCCGCGAAAACACGTGGGTGCATCTTTACATTTACGCCTACGTAAACGATGCCTACGAATATGTACATACACCATCCGTTAACATTCTCTTTTCTGTTGGCGAAGCAATCATAACGGAGCTCGTATTTCATCCGGCCTAGCATCCTTTTGTTGCCCTTTTGTGCGTCGCAGGCTTGTTTAAGAAGTTTTGAAATAACTCGTTGAAAATTTAAGAGTCTCTCGCGGCACCTCTTCCAAAGTGCCGCGGCAAGCGTCAAGAAGAATTTGTTTCGCGAAGACAGAAAACAGGCGAGAAGAAAGGGATGAGCAAAGAAAGACAAAGGCAGGGAAACAGATATCGCGAATACGGCGAAGAAAAGTAAAATAGCGAGATATATATTACATTATTAATAGTTTTGATCCTCGATTTATCAAAGTCGCAGATTCATCTCGTATTTTCTTACACGTTTTCAAAAAATAACATCACTCTCGAAATACTAGCATTTTTTTAATAGAGAACCGTTACAAAACGTATTTTCCGTAAAACCTAATTAGTTGGCAAATGCTCTTAGAAAAGTATTCTTCTTCTTTAGAATCTATCTATTTCAAAGGTTTATGTCAGAACAACAAAAGTCTGACGCTTCAATTAAAGCACTTTGTAATTTCGTTCCACCAGGGTTTGGTTTGTAATTTTAAAGAGTAAATTAATTCTGATAAACGAAGAAGTTTTCCATAACTTTTCAATCAATATAAGAGGAAAAAAAAGAAGAATTTGAGACAAAATATCTGTAAATCATTTCATTCTGTTTAATTATAAATATGTATCTATATAATAAGTATTAAATATATTAATATATGAAATAAATTTTATTCCGAAAAGATTTCTGTTTAAGAATTGTACAAGAAATTATTTCTTTTGTTTATCAAAACGTGAAATTCTCTAAAATCTTAATTTAAATCTTAATCTAAAATCTAATATTAAACATATATAAAATGTATCACAATGTACATTATTAATGAAATTATTTATCCATTTTCTTTAACGATTAACATTATTTTTCAGGCAAATATTTACATGGCATTTACACACAGAAAAATGAGATTAATGATATTGCTTTGTCACCTTTTTATTTAATACACATTTGCTCTACGATGATCAATATAACATAATAGTGTATGACTAAAAATAATTTTGATATTCTTATCGGTCTTTAATTAATTATGATCGTCAGGATCGATTGGTGTAATTGTAAATGGTATACATATATGGGTAGGAATAGGAATTATTAAACACCACATGTATTTTCGATAAACTAATTTCAACCTCTTTTATTACAGAAGAATAAGATAATTTCATTTGACATTCAAACAAGGTTATCATGTGGCAAACAATATCATTATTAATTTATATTAAAGTCAAGGTTCTAAAAAAATTAAAGGAAAAGCATTTCTGTTTATTTCTAGTGAGTAGAGAAGAAATGTTAATTGCAATACAATGTAGCATAATATAATGTGCTTTTTAGCAAACAAATTTTAGTATTTCGCACTTACATTTAAATTATGTTAAAAAATAATAAAAAACTGAAAATTACATAAAATGTGTTGTGTGCAAACGAAGCTGTAGACAATCGTTTTGTAGGTAAACGGAGCCCTTCACACTACTTTCAGACTTGAAACAAGCAATTTGTGGTTACTGACTCTAGTTAATTTATATTTGCTACTGTTGTAAATAATAATTTAAATACGCAATTTCTTTCTTCTATTTCCTCTTTTCCTAAATAATTTTATATTTTAGACTTGTGTAATTTTTCTTGCAGGTGTACATAAATATCATTACTTAACTTTTTATTTAATATACAAAAAAAATGGACGCGTAAAAATGAAACTTGTTAGCAAAAATAAAAGTGGAATTGGAATCGCGAATGAAAATTATGCACCTAACAGACTGTTCAAGTGCTTTTTGGAAAATTAGATTTTTGGTATAATTTCGCGATCTCCTCTTTTTTGAAAATGCTAGTGTTATGGCTATCTAGATCGTGTACTATCACCAACAATGCAATCTCACTTTGTGCCGTGTGCATCCCACCTAGTATCTCGCAACGGCGTCAGTAATTGAATTTTAAATGCGCTTAATTAGGTCAAGCCACCGATGTAATATCGCAATA
Source organism: Cyphomyrmex costatus (assembly GCF_001594065.2). Lineage (NCBI taxonomy): Eukaryota > Metazoa > Arthropoda > Insecta > Hymenoptera > Formicidae > Cyphomyrmex > Cyphomyrmex costatus. The sequence goes on along the minus strand of NW_017280375.1, from coordinate 2,150,185 downwards.
TAAAATTAAAATGTGTATTTTCTGATTTGGACAAGCTAGTAAGGGTAAATCTTGATTAATGCTGTAGAAACCTAATAAAATCTTGGCACAGATCAACATCATTTTTCATAATATCAAGTTAATTGTACACGCCGTTTGCTTTTCCGAAAAACGTGATAAACGATTATACCTACATATTTTACATTCTTCACAGAAAATTCGTTGACTATTTCGTTCAATTATTTTTATCTTCCCGTTTTTCATACAAAATTACTTTCTCACTGAGAGCAAATATTCTCCATATTGCCTTCTCTCCTGTCTCGGATGACTCCTGATATGTCGTCGCGTGCATCTCCTGCATTTCGAATCGCAGATCGCTCCGTAAATGGCGTAATCTTATCTGGGCAGATAAGACGAACGGCAGTCCCATTGGAAACTGCTAGGCATTTAACGTCGTGTTCGTGAGTTATTGCATACCTCGACTAGGTCATTAATAACCCCCGTAGTATTAAGATTGATTCGGAGATGTAAGAGAGAGAGAGAGAGAGAGAGAGAGAGCGCGCGAGCGCGCGACGCGTCCCTTGCCGATTTCGCCAAAGTTACTCGTAATATTTAATCAGTAGTAGAGGCTATACATTATGGTAAAGTCTCGTCTCGCACGCAAAGTATGTGCATCTACGACTGAGTCGTTAATACAGGTAAATTGCATTAGCCTGAGGGATAATGGGTGCGATGGAGTTACGACGACGATTCTACTTCAGCGCGGCGAGACATCTCCATCGAAAGAACGTTTTCGATTACCATTATTTGCACATACGATCGCGCCGGTTCGGCTCGATTCGCAAAGAAATCGCGTGTTAGACTTATGCCTCCGACGCTCGTAAATCTCGGTTACGATCTTCCAGCTTTTACGATCGTCGGGTCGCGAGGAAAATTCAGCCGCACAGCGACATCAATATCCGGCAGCGCCACGAGCAACACCGGTGTGCTACCTGCTCGCGAAAATTCGCGAGTAACAGTTATTCATTAGAACGGTCAGTTTCTCCCCCTAGGCGCTTCGAAATAACGATAATCCACCTAGCGGCCGGTGGAGCTGGTACGGTAAAATTGCGAAGCTTAATGGTGGTAATACCGTCGTGGCCGAGCCTTGTATGGCGTTAATAATGCAGTATATTGAGATTGGTTTCGTGAGGCTGAGAAGGGGAGGACGGAGAACACCGAGCCACAGAGGCAGTGTGGAACCACTGGGACTTGACCTAGGCATCTGCCCAAGTTATTCGCCCTCCTTTAATAATACATGAACGCACCGATGCGCAGGTTCTGCGAGCCTAATATAAAGACTAATCCTGGAAACATGATGTACTTTATTCGAAGGATGCGAAACAACCGAACACAATTTCCCTCCGATAAACATTTCCCATCATTCACTGGCGTAAATTCCGCACTTGTTCAAAACAAATGATTCTCTAGAAAATTAAGACGTAATAATATAGACTGCACTGAAAAAAAATTTGACAATAGCTACCAAATGTTGAATGAAATAATTTCAATTACATGTTCGATTAATTTTATTTTTCTAAACGTTGAGTAATTATTACGGTTGTATGGTTATATTATGTTTTGTAACATTTACTAAAAATTTAGTAAAATAAAATTACTTTTATATTGTATTAATCAAACATTTGATTAAAATTATTTGTCTTAATTTATTTTAATAACTATTACCAGATTCTTTTTCTATTACCAGAGCATGTACATATACATACACAAAATATGCTTAAAACCATCTCACTCTTTGTAAATCGAAAGTGACTTTATATAAAATTCATAGGAATACGCAGTCTATTTTTATTACATCTATAAAAAAGTTAAGAATGTTTTGGCTCTCTTTGCATCAATTATTAAAACTGTATCAGCTAAAAAAGCCAATATCAGCCAATAAATTTTGGTTATGAATTTACTCCGAAATTAACTTCAAAAGTAAAACAAATAATTTGGCTTAAAATAGCTCATAAGTAATACTCATATATTTTGCTTTAGTTTTAAATAAATAACTTTTAAACGAGTCACAGTGAATCTAAATAAATTTTTGCACAAATATTTATTAAAGTTTAATTAGTGTATAAAAAATTTTTATTTAATTTGATACGTCGTCGTCAAATTTACAAGTACTACAAAACACAATTTTGCATAAAAATATAAACAAAAAAAATAAATCGACTTTTTAACTAATAAGAGAATTATGTTTAAATTTTATACAGATAATAGACAATCTATGAAACTTTTTATAATGCTTTGAAATGAGACACATGCATTCTTAAAAAAATATCGCAAATACTTTGAAATTCTCCCGACTTTATCTAAATGACGTCGAGGCTTAAAATGCAAACTGTTACTTGTCCATGAAAGACGCGTGATATATTGCCTTAATTCAGATCACCTTTTTCACGCTTTGTCTTCCTCCGGTTTAACATTATTTTTTTCTTCAAATGAGAGACACCTGCTTTTTCGTTCGCGATTGAATATAGTAGCGAAAAAGGTGAGAAAGGTGAGAAAGCACTTTAAGATTCAACGATTTGGGAATAAAATGTGGATAATGAGTTTGCCTTCGCGTGGGAATTGTTAGAGGATCGTCCGCCGGTAATATCGATTTTCGCGTCGTCGAATGCATATATTCAATAAGATTCTCACCTTCATTGTTAGCGCTGCTCTTGATCTCTGTCGCCTTCGGTGCCGCCGATGGCTTCGGAATGGCTGAAATAAAAATCATTCGTCTTTAATGACGTCGTATAACTTCTTAAATATCGGCCAATAAATTTAACTCTAACTCCACCGCCTTATTCATATTTTAACTGGGGTCATCTTATCTCCGAGCGGCGGGAATTGCACGGACCGGGTAGGATATAGCCAGGGTGGCGAAGAGGGTGAGGGGTGGGAAAGCGCGAGACATTTCCTCTCTCGGCGATTTAACCGTGCCGATTTACTGCTAACATCCACTCCGGCTTTAAATAAATCTTCGACTCGGGCGAAATTAAACAAAGGCTGGAGAATTCGCGATTTATGGAAGTCGTTTCACTTTTAAATTATTCACGTCGCGAACTGCGCGCTATAATATCACGCCAAACACACCGAGCGGCAGCGGTAGATGCACAACGATAGCGGTCAAGGGAAAAAATTGTTTGTCCGCATACACGAACGGGCTAGAAAATGCACGTCAGCTTACGGTATAATCTGATGGATCCTTCCGTCTCGCCCAGCGAGTTTTTGCTAATGCACCGGTAGCTACCGAAGTCACTCGCTGTCAAGTTTCTGATGGTGAGTCTCATGTGCGCGCGGTAGCTGTTCTCCATGATATTCGTCGCGTACTTCTCGTTGGAGAGAATCATCTCATCTCCTAGAAACCAGTAGCTCATGGCACGGGGATAAGCTTCCGTGTGACAATCGATCGTTACGTTGGTGCCAGTTGGCGCACCCACAAGCTGATTCGGCACGAAGATCATCGGAGAAACTGGAATGTGTTAAAGAAAGATTTATTACATCTCCTGGCTTTATGCTAGTTTTATTTGTTATTACATTATTTTTAATATCGACGCTTTTTTTTTTATGCTACGTTCTATTTTTATATTATATTACGTTTTACTTGAACATGTTTCATGTGAAAAAGTTGTGTATCCATTATAATTGAATTTTAATTGATTTTAAACTGCAGTGCTATGAAAAAAAATTATCTATTATTTGTAGGAAAAGCTATATGCAAAAAGTACACATAATTTTAAAATAAGATGCGTGCATAAGTTCTTCCGGAATCCAACAGAACAAGTTTTTTTTTAATTTTACAAAATGTAAGTATTTTGCATAAAAATCAAGTAAGTTTATTCTTAAAAAAATTAGATTATGGCGTACAGTTTTCTATCTGTGTCACTTTGTGAATAATTTTTGACAAGAATCACACAGAAACCAAGAAATACACGAAATTCAATATTTGCAGGGGATGTTTTTGTTAATAAGAACAATTCGTAAAATTTGTAAATAAAGGTAAAAAATTATTACTATACAGTTAAAATAATATTATTATTTATATTTTTAAATAATATTTCTTTCTCTACCTCTTTATTAATGTTATAAAAAAAGATTAATGTATAATGCTGTAGGATAAATAGACAGTAAATATAAAATTTCCGTAAGAACTAA
>NW_017280375.1:1959927-2145989 GCF_001594065.2 Cyphomyrmex costatus | reverse complement strand
AGAGAGAGAGAGAGAGAGAGAGAGAGAGAGAGAGAGAGAGAGAGAGAGAGAGAGAGTCTAGAAGTTTTTATTTTTTTTTTAATAACTCCTCAAAATATATTAATTGAAACCTAAAACTTTGTTCTTATGCTTATTACATGTCCGGAGATAAAAATATTATATTTATATACGAACAGTTTAGAGATAACAAGTTTTTTGTTCTCTGAAAATTTAACTTTTTAGACTTGTTTTTTGATTTTTTATAAAATTTCTTCATCTGCGTTATACACACTGCCAGATATCAAAGGAGCGATAATAACTCCATCCCATAAGTTAAATAACAGTTCGTATTTTTAACTTTCATACATGTCAGAATCAATCCATTTCCCTGGTTAGTTTCAAAATAAACAACGTCAATATTAACGTAGGTACTTAGTAAACAATAAATTCATTTGAATTAAATTAATACATTATTTTAAATTAAATTAAATTAACGATATATATATAGGAGCATTATATAGCGACCTATAAAAATAACTGAAATTAGATATACATAATTTGACATTATGAATTTAACATCCACATTGCATTAAATATAAATATTTTAGCGATGAATGCATATTAAAACATCCACGTTTTCATATGGTCCCTTTAATTGTCTGCGACGTATACAATATCGCCATGCGATACGAAATCAAAGATTGCGCTACAACGTAACATTGAGTTTTCCCGTAATACAGACACGATGGATCAAGTTTGTACTTTCCGGGATGGCGTTCCGCAAAATGCGCTACGGTCGGGAAACGAGTTGGGAACAAAGTCTATTATGGTTACAAGTCTAACGCCAGCGTTAAGGTTACGCAATGAAGAGTTAAGGCCGCGCGAGACGACGACGTCGGTGCACGATGTCGCAATGGTTCCGTCTTTACACCCTCCGGTATTCCTCGGTGCCCGCGCGGGGTGCCCGTGCTATTCCGGACGAACAATTTTCTAACTCAACAACTAAACCAGAAACGGCTCCTTCTTCGTTTCGAATTAATCCAACGTCGGATGCGCGCTCGTATTACGCCGCGACGTTGGATGGCAGGCGCTACGCTTTGGTAACGGGTTAAATTAAAGTTGCAAACTCTACCAGCGGGTTGTATGATACAATAAGGGAATAATAATGCGCTCATAGGCGGGCGCCGCACCGGTGTAAAACGACACCGGATGTCGAGAGATCCTCGTTAGATCCTCTAACGAGGAGAATCATATCCAATACGTTTCAGATAAGCCGGCGAATATTGTGCGTTGTTTTTTTCTTTCAATAATGTCTTCTTCCTCCGACCTTGACCGGTCATAGTGACTTATTCCGTCAGAGAAGAAAACATCATCGAACGAAATTTTGGTTAGCCTGCATCTAACATTATTTATTCGTCATCCGACACGTAGAGATAATAAATTTAATAAATACTTGTAATAAAGTAAGATTCATAATTACACCTTCCTAGTTCGCCACCGCACACTCTCCATCTGTGGATAACGCAGGGCAGAGATATATAGAAGTACAACGCAACTGAGCTTGAACAGCCGGCAGATATAGACGTAATCGATGGTAGGAAATAGGGAGAAGTGTGCATTAATTAAAGTCAACGATGGCAATTTGTGGATTTGTGGTAAACCGGAATGCAACGCCGTGACTACACTGATGTATAGACATGGTCAGGTGATCATGACTCTACGAATGTACATCATTCATCGTACGTATCGTCCCTCGTCATCCTGACAAGCACATTTTTTGTCATCATTAATAAGATGAAGAAAGATAAAATTAATGTAGTTTTAAAACATAAATTGTAAGATAAAAGATAAATGTGTCTGTGCTAATTTAATATATTATGTTAATTTTACTAAAAAGATATGTTTCCAACAATTTGTTCCTAAATTTGATCAGAGTGTTACATTTTTATATTAATTTTTTTACATGTTTGTTTTATTTTCTAACATATTTATCTTGTATTAAGTTAACATAAAAATTTAGGTGGGCCGTTTTTTTAGGACATGTAAAATTAAATTTAACACAAATTTTTCAACTTGGTAATAATAAGCTTTGTTTCACAATAACTCCAAATATATTTTATTATTTATAGATATTTCAAAATATTTTTGTTGAATCTCGTTTAAATATTAAAGTCACTGTGCGTTTTTAGTGGCTTATTCGTAGTTTATCGTCATTTATTACATTTTAGCTTATTCGTCATTTATTACATTTATCAAAGTATTCTCGTATATAAATTAAATTACAATATTATACATTTCTCTCAAACATTAACTTTATTGCCAAGAATGATATTATACAGCTTTATATACACTCCACAACCATTTATAATATCGCTCAAGTTTCAATCAATGCTGTTTTTGCAAAAAAATTATGAAATTAATTGTTTGCCAAATGCATTTATTTATTGAATGTTGGTCCTTTTTTTTATATTCGAACTAAAAAAAATATTAACGCTCGCGTGTACTATATTTTAATTCTATGAAAAAAAAATAAAAGAAATATGTAAATTTCAGACACTAGTGAGCAAATATTTAGACAAGGTTAAAAATTGTGAATAAGTAACGTATTCTATTCTACGATCACCAATTGTATAAAGATGAGAGAAGCAATCGCAGTCTATAAAAATAAGTGTTTGTAGTCAAATAAACACTCTGATTAACGTAATAAAAATTTAATAAAAGTATTGTTGTTTAATGCTTTCAACACTTAAAATTAACGCTACTCTTAGAAATTCAATTTACTAAATTTCTCAGTATTAAATTAACTTAATAAATTGAATTTCTAAGAGTAGCGTTAATTGATCGTGATATACAAATTCTGATTGTGATAGTTCAAATATAATATTACATTTTACATTTTAAAAATATACAAAAAATATTAATTTGCGTTAATAAATATTTAATGTAGATTGTGAAAATAATTTTTTTATCTTTTGTCTATTTATTTAAAAAATTTTGCTATCTATTAAAACTTTTGAGCAGTACTGTGTATATTATTATCGTCTTTTCTCTTCAAATGCATGCAACTTTAGTAATCGATAATGACGCGCCGTCAATTACGTTCTTATCGCGGCATCTCATCGTAACGTCAGCCACATCGCACTTTTAATTACACGGTCAATTGAAAAAGAAAAGATATCATACTCTTATGACAGCAGCGGTCCCGCGGCTAGCTTATCATCCGCTTATGCTCGAGCACCAGGACGGGAACGACCGCGTGAATTGTCGCGTGTATCCAGATCGCAGAGCGAAAACGTAGAGAATAAAAAGTCAACTCGCTAAATCGTGCATGTCTCATCAACATGCCTGATGAAGTAGGTTACTACTCGTAGAGACGGCGCGGGCGCAGCGCATGGAAACCCGGCCACGTGCATGCCAACCAAATTATGTCCCCATATCCACGCATTTTTCTTCCCCCCCCCCCCCCCTGCTATGCAGCAGAGCAATTTTGCCTGCGCTGCAACGACGGGGATACTGAAAATAGGAGTCGTGTGTGCTACACAACTGTTCGATTATCAGAGAAAATTGAAAAAGATTGTTGTGTCAATGCGACGAGTCTTTGTCGCTAAATTGAATGTAACATACAATCCCGGGTTCATCCTCAATGAACGAAACGCTTTTGAAAACTCAGAGTAAATCTGTTTCCATAACTCGAGATGACCCGAACTAAATAAACAATAGAGGGCAATCTGCGAGATGAGTTGGCGGGATATAATTTTATTGTCTCACGTGGACTGCATATCTGCGTAGATTGTGTAATCGGACTAATGAACTGCAACATAATAATTCGCATTATATACATTAAAGCACGAGTATAATACTCAACGTATAAATTCACTTTATTATCTCGCGTTCATTATACCGCTGTTTATTTCATTTCGTAATAAGCTAACATAGAAAACTGGGTAAGTAGTATGTATACCATTCGACTGGTTGGAATTTATACGATGTTTCCATCGAGATACGTTTACAACGTATTACGGCAAGTGGTTGTTAGACTTGCGATTCCGGAAAAGTCTTGACGTCTTACACTGATCGAGTACTTTGCCATTTTTTTTCTCTCTCTCTCTCTCTCTCTCTTGCAAATTCTCTATGCATTCCTTTCACATTACAAGAGATAAATACAAAATTTGAAGAAGTATAAAATCGTGAGTTGTTTAATGTTACTAAACGAGCACAAGTGGAGCAGAAATAGGAAAATGTAAGAGAACTTCTGTATGGGAATAAGTAATGAGCATACAACACATTCACTGCCTTACAACTTGAAGTAAAGTCATAATTGTATTCTCCACTGATTTCAGGCTACGTTATATCATAGTAAGAGGTCTAAATCTTGCATACCTATTACATAATTTCTAAATATATATAAATAAAATATTTGTATAAATTTTAAATAAATTATAATTTAAACATGTAAGCTCGTTATACCAATACCGAATCAATAATTCTATTTAAAACAGGCCAAAAGCGAACAACAATAAGATATTTGCAGTTATCAAATTTTATTGTGGAATTCTTCTACGCTGATGCACCATCGATCGTCCAAAAGGGCAAAATGAAAGAATTATGCCGTCAATCAGAATGTCAGCATTACAGAACTTCCCATGGCTCGCTGGTATCATATTACGTATATTAAAATTTTTACAAGACGGTGTCCCGCAAATCTCTAACGCGTACGAGTGTTGCGCATCGGATAGATAAGAGGGAGAGAAAAAGGTGGCGGGTGCGCTGTTTGGGGTGTACGAGGACGATCTCTGAAGCATTCGCTATGACTCGGAACGCATCCGCGCGCGGGAAAACCGATGTTTTATCCCGCTCGTCTAAATAAAATATGTCCCCCGCCTCCTAAATATTCAAGAGATACCGCCCGGCCTGTGCCATACGTAACGTACCGTTCCTTCTTCTCTCAACAACGATGCCAGATCCGCTCGCGCGCACGCACACCGACGTGCAGCGGCACGCGGATGCAGGCATACGAAGTGACACGAACGAATGAAACGCATAAAAGGGAAAAATGACCAGAGCCGACGGGACGGCTTGCGCGCAGCTTCCAGTATTTCCCCCGGGCTTTCCCGACGGCGTTTCACCGCCCCCCCGACAACTCTGCGGATCTACTACCCTTGCCTCTTGTTGTCTGGTACACGTATTCGGTGCGGAGAGCACGTGCGCTGCTGCACAGCAACGTGTGTACGCGCACGTGTGCTCACGTTGTGCAATTCGTGAAATGAAATTTAAACAATACACGACCGACCCGCCGCCGTCGGATCGGAGATCGCATATAACAACGCGTTTAAAATTTATTCGATAAATCGTTGTTGGATACGATCCAGCCGTCCCCACACGATGGAAAACCCCAATTTTCGTCGCCTCGAGAAAGTTTGGCCCACGCGTGCCGGTATTTACGATATTTAACACGTAAATAAACTAGAAAATTAGGATACTTTATGAACATTTGGAGTTCACAATCGCAGTAGTTTGCCGCATCCAATTAACACAATTTATTACAGTAATTAAGTTCCTGCAACACCTGCATGCCGTTGTTGTACATTCTACGATATCGTTATCTCATATCTTTGTAATTTTATATTGAATTGACAATAATATTCCTGTTTTTGGGGGGAAATGACGCAGTTAGCACCGAATAATGTCACTGGAAAATATTTATTTACAGGAAACATGTTGTTTGAACATGTTTAATTATAAAAAATGACGTTTAATTTTAATGTGCATTTTAAATAAAAATGTTTTGAATAAAAAGAACAAGAATGAGTATTTTCGAGAAAAGAGAAAGAATACATTCTCTTTTAATTCTCATTTAATTTATTGTATATCAGTGAAATTACACTGAGATACGCAAGAACATGTGAATACGCAACAATTGATAAAAGGCACCAGCAGTACCTACCGAACAGAAATCAGAATAGTATAACTACACTGCTTTATTTACAGCTGTTCTGTTTTTTTTTAAATACTATTTCGTGGATTTGTAAAACATTTTTTGCCTTGAGGAAATAAAAGAGCTAAAAAAAATATTCCAAGAGTAGGAAAATACTTATAGAGCGTTTTCTACAGAGAAAATTACAACACTGGTACACACTGAAGTGCAATTGTATTGTTTCACCATAAAAACCAGTTCACACATTTTCAGTGTTTAATCATGAAACACTGAATAAATTTAATTCCATTGACAAAACTGGTGCAAAAAATTGTACTGAGTCCAACTTTTCTCCACTGTCTTTAGCAACGGCGAAAGACCAGTGCAAATTAAAATTAAGATTATGTTTATACTTCAAAATATTAAAATATGATATTAATATGTACACTTTAATTCTAGAAAAGGATTTTTAAATCTATAAAAGAGGGGAAAAAAGTAATTGTGTGTTATACAAAATTATATAGTTTAATTATAATGACGGCTTTAGAAGTCCCTTAATTTCATATAGTTTAGTTTTGACGTCTCTAGTAACAGTTGTGCAACGACATTAACATTTTGATGTTAAAAAATTTTTGAAATACCTTTAAGAACCAAATAAATAATTTGAAATGTTATTGTAAAATAAGTAATTTAAGTTTGTGTAGTTATACCATATGTGCTTTTAGTAATAAGTGAAGTCATAAAATGGATACTCTCGAGAAATAGGAATAATAATTTTCTATTGGGTATTCTATGCTCAAATGCTCAGAACTCCGCCAATCTTAGCAAATTAAAAAAAAAATGCATTTAAACTTTATCTTTCACAGAATAAACATTTACTAGTAACATTATATTCGATGTTAACCGCACTACAAATAGAGGGAAATTACTGGTCGACCCAATATTATTGTATGTCATCTTAACGTAAATTACACTGTTATTTATTTGTCAGTATTACACTCTAGCGTCACTGCAACAGTTGCGTTATCGCAAATTATAGCAGGCAGTTGACAAATAATATTGTTGCAAGACCTCACCATTTTAACTGAACCCTTTAATTAAACATCCACGTCGTTATTGCTAAACATCTAGCATACAACATCGTAAAATTATAATCATCGCGTCACATTGTATCTCCTGTATTGCTGACTACATGTCATTTGTCGTACAATATACATCTCATATTTGTTACATACATATGCGATAATAACGTGCGGTATGCTTGCAACAAACTCACATTCGACATCGACGGTGATCCTCTTGCTGACCGTGGGCGGCACACCATTGGTCGCGATGCAGAGATAAGCACCCATTTCGCTGCGTGTGATCCTCGTCAAGTTTAATTGCTCGCCATCATACAGGTTCACTGCAACCAGAAGCGAGAATTGATTCAGCTTGACCAAGGGCGCAAATACAGTTCATGGAACCGGGCAGGTATATACCTTCGCGTAAGCAACGTTTCATCCTCGTTATCTCGTGAGCGAAACGAGGAAGACGGTTATGCAAATAGTTTGGTTTGAAATTTAACAACCCACAGCTTTACGTGATGCACGGGCAGCTCTTAACGTTTAGAGTTAAAGCTTAACACGCAAAGACGAAATACCTCGCGACAAATAGAGTGCAAGTGTTGAAAATTTATGATGTAATTGTTAAAAGAATCATAATTAAATCAATTACAAATGTAGGGGAGATTTATCGAATGTGTACCACTTAAGTAGTCTTTTGTTATATTATATGTTCTATTTGGTAACTGATTTGCATGCAAATGCATATTGGAAACTGACATTTTAGACACTTATTATCGTAATATGTTTACCTAACTCTTTATAATATATTTACAATAACAAACTGATTTGTCCAATCTTTTTGTAACATGCTGCAAGAAGTTTTACGATTTAAACAACTACAATACGTTTATTTAGTAGTTTTCTCCTCTCGATCCAGTATACGGAATTCAACTCTATAATGAAGCAGTGAAGTTATAGGAACTCAGAATACGTTTTTATTGCTGCGTGATTTACGCTCTCGAATATATCCAGATATATGTTAGTCTATTACGAAAGTTTTCAGCGAGAGATTTGTATTTTACAAGTAAGATTGCAGTAAAATTATAAGAAAGTCACGAAACGGAAGAAACGCAGAGACTAAGTTAATACCAGAAGTCTCTTACGTTCTCGTTAAAGTTATTTCGGTTGCGTTAGGATTTTTCTTCCATTAAATTCTGTCTTGAATCGAGTTCGTGCAAAATCGTTATGACTGTCACAAATAGTTCACAAACGACTACACCAAGTATTAAGATCACCTAACTCGCGTGATCAGGATTTTCGACGTCATTATCAGTGAAGATGTATACATTAGCTTCGTGTCTACGTTACATCAAACGACGATTTACGAGGAAACTTCCGCTGGCTCTTTATCACGGAAGAAACAACTGGTAGGAGTTAATAGAGAACAGAGAAGGGAAGAAGCAAAACGATCGGCACTCCATGACAAGAAATTGGCGGTATAAAGTTACTCTTATTACCTTTATAAGACAGAAAATGAATCGTTTGCCTTTTGAGAAATATTAATAAAAGTAATTTAACTCAGTATTATTGTACTCGAGTAATAATATATAACAATGCAGCAAACAGAAGGTTTAATACAAAATTTTTAATATGCGACACGTCTTTACAAAAATAATAAAAGAAATTCTTTCAAAGCGAAACCAGCGCGTCAAGCACGAACTTGTGCAATTTGTAAATGAAAATTACAATATTATAAATGATAATATTTTATTTTCCCGGGGCAAAATGTATTAAATTGATATGCTTACAGTCAGTAAAGTCAAGATCAATAATGATACATAATAGGAATGTTCTGAACTGATTTATAATTTATATAAGTTTTATAGTCAGTAAAATACGTAGTTCGTTAGGATATTGTATCCCAGGAGGATTACTTTTGATAATAAATTACTGACCGATAATGCAATTGGTAAGAGAACGAAATGGACTGAGAGTTCCTTTCCGACAGGAATCCGATAGAAAGAAGAAGAGTCCCTTCTGCTTGTTTAGACGTGATATTTACTTCTTAGTATAACATGATACTCTTCCTGCAGGTAAATCTCAAATTCAATATGATTTTATTCTTCTCTATGATTAACGACGATAAACAAATAAATAAACTTTATTTCTATGATCCGTGACACTTTGAGTCAAATTATATGTATCTTTCGTCTATGGATACACGGAAAGAACGGTTCTCCTAAAATATGTACAAAGAACGATGGCAGTTTAGTGCCAAAATTTACCCGTTGCCTCCTAAACTGTTCTTTAGCTGTACAAAATAAGTTTTGACAAAACGTTCGTGTGTATAGTAGATAGGGCAGGCTAAACTGAGTCGAAAAGTCCTTTACCTTTTGCAATTTTCGCAATAGTCAACGAGATATTAATTTCTAAAGATCGAATAAGCGAATAAAACCGACGCATAAGACAACTTTAAAATTTCTTTCAGAGTTCTTTATAAAATATCTCAAAGATGTTTCTTAAAGGACTCTTAAAGATATCTTAAAGTTGTTATATACGTCGATTTCAGACATTCTGTTCATTGGGTAACTAAACAAAAAAGTTGCAAAATGGTAGAGGACTTTTTAACTTATAGTTTAGTCCGTTCTATTTATATACACGAACGTTCGTCAAAACTTACCGGAAACCCCAAATATAGATTTGAAAATAATTTTATTGGACATTCAAAATAATTACACTGTTCGATATTCAACACTTACTTTAAAACACGAATATAAATAGTCATTTTTGATGTATTTTTATCTGTTAAATATGAATCCGTTGGTCAAATTTGATTATCGCGTTACAATTTTGAAGAAAAAGTGATTTTAAAAAGATAAAAAATGATGGTTTTAAAAGTTCGTATGACGTAGTATAAATAATAATCATTTTCTCTAATTAAACCGTTCGAAATATAATTGGACAGCGTTATGCAAAATGTTCAAATTATTATAGTTGCTAAGAATATCAAAATTTATTGCAGTATTATTCATCATACTTAAGTCATATTTACATAATTATTTTGATGGTCCAATAAAATTATTTTTAGATTCCTGTGTGTATGATATCCAGTTAATTTTATAAATATTTGAACAAAATAATTCTTTCCATACTTAATCTCAAGTCTCGGATTATATTATCGCAAAAGCAATCAACGTCAATCGTACAGATTGAAACGCATTTCCATAATGACAATTAACGAAACGAACGCGAGCCATAAGAATAGATTTGGACCATCCGAATTACGACGGCAGCGATACACCTTTCTCTCTCGGATGGGTGGCGTTCATAAATCTTTACCTCGGTTTACTTCGGCTTTGCTTGTCTCCTACTCGCGATTAACCGACCCCCGACCATTAAAGCGGGCGGCGATGTTTCTTTCACGAGACACATGCTCTGCCAGCTCTACCTTGCCACGTGCTGCATTCACCGTAGGTCAGACGCGGCATGCAACACCGCCGATTGGCAGGGGCAAGGCGATCGATCGATGCGAATAATTGAGAGAACACGCGAAATCTGAGCCTGGAGAACGGTGGCGCGGTGGCAGCGGCATGCCGTGGTCTCGTGGATACCAAGTGACGTGATAACACCCGTCCGATAAACCACCGTTGTTGTGCCGTGAGGCAAACGATCGCCGCGCGCGGCCGAGTGGCCGGATATCCGCGTAAGCGTAAAAGCGGAAAAAAGTATTGACGGAGAACGTGAAAACGTATATTTCTTCGACGAGAGCAAGCCCGATTTTCTCTCGCGGCTATCACGGCGATCGACCGCGTGAATCCTCATCATCGTCTCTCGTATTCGTTTAATCGCTTCAATTAATACGGCGTCTGACCGCTGTTGTCGAGGCGCGCGTTTGAATTCGACGTTTAATCGGATACACAAAGAGATAAAACTGCTAACAGGTAAAAATAATAATATTCGTACGATTTAATTCGAGAAAAATTCAAAAATTTAATTTTGTTTTTCTCTCAACGCTCAGAGAGTTTCACTCCAATTCAGCCGAGGAATTTCTCGCGGAATAACTTTTTCTGTATTTTGGATTTTAATCAATGCGTTTAATCGATGATGAATTTAATCAATGTATCGAAAATAATTTTACTTTTACACCAATGCGTTTTAATCATGTTAAATAATTGGATACATTCATTGTCGAAGATTACCCTCGTATTACTGCAAACTCGGAAAAAAAAAACAATTATGCGAAAAAATTTCAGAGGATAATATACTGTACTATACGTAAAAAAAAACTGTGTATACATACTTATTAATAAAATTACACAGCTGTGACGTTGGAAGTGAAAAAATCAGAAATAAAAAATAAATTCTGAAAGCGTAAAGTCGAAAGAAGATGAGAGTAGAGTAGAAGAAAAGATGGAGAGGGAGAGAAAAATCATCAAATTCCGACGGTGAGTTCGCAGTTCGTCAAATGCACAGTTCAAAATAAAACATCGATCGACGCGCCCGCGCCTCAAGCAAGCCTCTTTAGGTCTCTCGGATGCAATATGTTGGATAAAATATTTGCAATGAGTTTTTGATCGTGGTGGCACACCGGTCCTTTCGATACAAGTTCATTTCGCCATCAACTCATCCGATATTAATGTATTCCGCCGTTCTTCGACGAGTCCGGGAATATTTAGATAGCGGGTAGCTCAAAGCCCGGATGCAAATCGATACATCGGATTGAGCAAACACTGATAGTTATTTTTAAGGACGATTCGCAATGAAACTTTCGTTCGGCCGTATAAAAGCTCGCCAGAGGCGGAACGGCATCGTGGATGTGAAATATATAAATACATAGGCTCGTACCAATATTAATTATTGGAGGTACCTGAAAAATATTTTTTGCAATACGCAACATTTGATGAAAATTGAAATCTGTCGAAATTGCCGAGCTCTGTGAAATGATGTACGCCAATGTGTGTATGACAAAATTGTCAAAGGATTTAATAATATACATGATAAAAGTGGACATGCGGACAGCGCGAAGAATGCTTTGAATATCCGAACGCACGGCTGCTCTGATTGTGTATAAAATATAATGAACAATTCGCGCAATGATGAAGTTAAAGGTATGACATTGTCGATAAATCATTCATCATTTGAATATACTTTGTTATGAAAATAATAGGCGGAGAAGAAACCGGCAAGAATTGTTGAAGCGCAAGAAAGACAGGAAATATGCATCTCTGAAACCGCGTGATGCGACGTGCTTTTTGTCCTGCACTTCTCCACGCATATTTTAGAGTCTCTCGCGATACAACATCAGGATGTTAAGGACATAAATATTCATGATGTGCTAGATTAGTTCCATAATTATCATACTTTCCGTAGCCGATTTCGGCATGTATCGTGCTGCTATTAAACAGAAAAAGTTCAACTCATTCTCTAATACTCATACATATTCTCATTCTGTATGATAATATTCGCAGCTTTTATAGATTTCGATTCACGAATAAAAAATATTACGTTAGTTACTCTGATCTTTGTATACAAGCATCAATATTGTATTCGCGCACTATTAGGAGTATAATTTTATTTTCAACCGTCGCGAATGAAATTACACTTGCAAGTTTCGTTTATCTACATTTGCATTTTCCTAGCTCGGTAACCGGCTCGTAAGTCAGTCTTAACATTTCCATTCATTGCGGTTTATCTTCATTCAACGTCTTTTCAGTCCATAGTTTGCCCCTTGACGCTCTCGGTTATCTACCGCGCCGACTATACCGTTTCACCTGGCCGAAATACAAGAAGCGGTCACGCGGGAAATGGCGCGTATATGACACGTATTAATAAAACACCGAAACTAATCCGCGAAATTTTATCGCGTTACCATCCCCGCACTGATGCGAGGTGTGCAAAGGGTATTAAATAATATTACCAACTATACCGGGGCTGTGTGGATACGTATGCACATGCATGCATATGTACCTACCCTGCCGAAAACTTGGAGGGTAGTACGAGCGCGCGAGCGGTCCCGGTGCTCCGTCATGAATTTGTATGAAGCTTTAAAGGGGCTCAGATGCCCCGGAGCGCGGCTTTGCAGATGTTTGAACAGAAATTCCGGCCTTTTACGATCCTATACGGTGCGACGCGAGCGAAACGACAGCCGTGGACGAACATGAGAAAAGGTGAGAAGGCGGACCATGTGGTAGTGGAAGCTGCAGAAGGGATATGAAAGGTCCTCAAGTGGCCAGGCCAGACGATGACGGGTCGTGATGAAACTGTGTGTAACAAAATAGTTAGACGGGAAAATTGCGCCGAATACCGGCATTATAAAATCAACCGTGCTCTCTAACGTATATTTGTATTAATATTAACCCGTGAGAATTAGAGACTTTGAATGGAAATATGTATTTACTGTTAAAGCGCACGACTCGTGCGTAAATGTTGGAATATATATTCATATATAGAAAATGATAATTAAGGAAAACGAATTTATCGTACTGATTGCGAGAGAACAGTGTTTGATATTTGTTACTATAATTGCATAGTAAAATAATTATGATTAGGAACTCCACATTTATATGGTTATTAGGTTATTACTGCTATAATGTTAATAATAATAATAACCTTATATTGTTATTATCTTTATAGTGCTCTCAAGCATGAAAAAAATTGTATCATAATTTATATAATAATATTTCAAATATTATAGTATAGTGAAATATTAAAATATAAATGATAAATAAAATAAACATTTTTCAGTATGTGATATTTGTTATGTATAGTGAATATAACTATCTTTTAACATTGACTTATTATTTATAATAATAAGAACTAAAAAATATGTTAAGAAAAAACTGAAGATTTTTAAGCAGTGTGTGAGACTATATTAATAACACTATTAGTGTGTAAATTGAACTTACACAGAAACGATTTACGCGTCACTGACCATAAAAAATTATTCAATTACATTAATTTTAAGCAAAGACACATTAATTTACAGACGTATCAAATACATTGATCTACAGATACCATTGCAATTAAGGAAAAAATCGTTATGCTTGTGTAAAAATAAAACAAAACTAAACAAATTGAATTTCGCAGCTGAGCGTAATTTTATTTGTATAGTTAATTTTTTCGGTTTCGAGAATACATGTAAAACACAATTGCTAATTTGAAGTCAATGTAATCTCTACATTTATCGTCGCCATTCAATTTTATTATAATTTGGTACAAGTTTAATTTGGTGCATACAAGTTCAAATCATGTGCTCAGTCTACTCGTTTATATTGCTGTTTACCGTTTACACCATTGTGTGTAGTAATTTTTATAATGTACAGTACAATTCTCTTATAGAAATATAGAGTAAAATAAAAGAAATAGCCTGATCATTTCTTAATGAAGAATAGATCTTTTAATGCAAAAACGTTAACAAACGGATATTACTTCTGTGATGTTCAAAATGTCGAACAATAATTACAAAATCACTTGATTATGACATGACGCGAAAATAATTGATAACTTATTGTCTTTCTGTCGTTATTCGACGTCATGTCGCAGAATAAAACCAAGCAACTAACATTACAAAATATCGCGAATACAGTTTTTATGGTCCTTTTGAGATCCAAAACTTCACGAGCTTATAAGGTGCGATAATTTTGCATATAATTATACGAAATAATATGCGTAGACGTTCATCAGTGGCCAGTAACGTATTGTGTTAAACCATGAAAAATGTTTGCTTATCGCGAATGTTTGCAATCCATCACCAAAATGCAAACGGTAAAGAACGATGTGGTTTTACTCGACATTGCAAATTGACGCGTGCTAGCGCGCGATGTTTTACGACAGCATGCTTTCAGGATGATTTAAAATCCTTCCTTATCATCACTCTTCACTTTGAAAATGTCACGAGTAAAATACGCGAAAACAAAAAGCACAATGTTGATGGCCCATTTGTAATATGTAAATGTATCGATAAAACTCATTTATCTCGTATTTTGGATAAATAAAATCAGTGACCGTAAATATATCGTATATATGCACACTACCATTCAAAAGTTTACATTTTTGAACAATGGCATCAGTACTTCCAAAAGAAAATGTTGTATAAGAAACTTAACTATCTGTGCTATTTATTACACTATTAGATACAGTAAGTTCAAACATATGATTGGTATCACAAACCCTCGTATCACTTTCTCAACACGTTATTTGAATTTTTTTCTTGCCATCCATTATGCCATAAATTAGGCACAATCATTAATTTAATTGACAAGGTGATTTTATTATCGCATCCTCTCCCCCCCATGTTCCATATAATAAGAATTTTGAATTTATTATTGACATCTTATTGAAATATGGATACCCGTTAGTTTTAATTTTTAAGAATATTCAAAAAAGATTTCAATCAAAATTTAAATAACTTAATAATTTAGAACTGACTTTGAACAGTAATAGACAGAACAATTCTAAAGATTATCTATTATTTCCGTATGTACCATCAATTTTTGATAAGTTCAAAAGACTCTTTAAGAACAATCGCTTTATATAATATGTTTGGCCTATATTGAGATTAACAAATTAAATTCCTCCATTAAAGGACAAAAAGATAAATTATCTAGCTTTTCTCTAATGTGGTATACAAGATTAATTGCCAGAATCGTGACACGTCTTATGTGGGACAGACAAAAAGATTATTAAAAACAAGAATAAAAGTGATTATGATCTTTATTATGATCTTTAGAAGTTTTTAACTGCCTCCAAACTTTTAAACGGTAATGTATATATACGCGCGAGCGTGATATGTGTGTACATATATATTTTCGTTACGAGCTTCAACATACCGATGAATCCATATCGCATTCGTATAAATATCTAAAACGTAGGTACATTTATTAACGATAAAATTTCGATATTTATGAGAAAAGTAGTCTTATCGCGCATAAAACGCACATACAATATATTTGAACGTTTTGAAGATGACAAATATTGAAAAATAAAACGATAAAATTCCATAACATTAATTTCCGTTCGTGTAAAACAATAATTTTAATTAAACAAATTAAAATAATTCATTCTTTTAAAATAAATTCGATAGCGGAAATGGCGGTTTCTCCACGATTGTTCAACCGCTCGACACGAATAAGTTCCAGTGTTTCTATTTGGTATTCGGCAGCAGCAAACCGACATAACACATTTCGGCGATTACAAGGATCGATCTGGCTGCAAGACGATGTATCGGGTAGGTGCAACAGCCGGCCGTCTGCATCGGGATGTAAGTGAGGAGTAGTCGGATAGTACGATTAGCCCGGGCACGGTTATAAACCGTTCCAAGTGGCAACTGAGCGATTAATTTTCCAGCTTGCCGGCAATTGACTCTCTTCGCACGACCCAACGCAGCTTGGGACAACGGGTTGAACGGGTTACACGTGCCACTAACTGTTTTATAACTGGATCACGCAATTGCTCGTAATAGCAGTGACTTTGTTACTGAGGTACAGCTACGAATATGTGCTGCTACTGTTGCACTATTCTACAATATAATGCTAAACATCGAACTACTGGACTAAAAATATTATATTTATAAATGTCTACATCTCTGATTATATCTCTTTTGCTGTCAATTTACAAAAATGTCAAGAGGTTGTATTATTATCACATAATAAATAATTATTTGATAGTAAATAACTCTTAATTATTTTATTTATTCTAGTCGGTAATTTAATAATTCAACGCTCGAAAACTGTATACTTATAAATGAACATTGTAGACTCTATCGAAAAGGCACGTTTATTTCAATATTAAGTAAAAATCGACCGAGAAACTTTCAACACATAAATAAAACCATCATATTCGGTCAAAGAATCTTCGATGCCTAATAATATTTTTGTTGTAGATTTGTTGTAGATCTTAAAAACGAAAATGCAATAAGATAAATAAGTTACATAAGCAAAGCGCGCGCATTCGTCCTTTTGTTTTCCGACTAACTCATGAAACTCGATGAATCAACGAATTATAGGCAAACTGGTTTAAAACTACTCCACTACTATTATATTCTCTTCCTAGAGAGTGCTACTTCCGCACGCGACTCCATTCAATAATCAAGCCTGGGATACATTGGAAATTCCTGAAGGACCCAATTTCATCGTAAAACTCGATGTATTAAAACTGGTCCACACGTATAGCGTCAACACTACCTCCTGGGGACGGATGTCGTCGTCCGGATGTCAACGTGTCCCAGATGGCGTAGACATTAACCCATGAGAAACGTACGCGAGGACCAACCGCCGTGTTACGGTCAGGAAGCCGTTGCGGTTTCGGCCTTCAGATCAAAATGTCTCTCCGGGAGAGCGCTAGCAGGATGGATCCAGCAGTCGATGACGTTTCACGATTACAATGTCTAATTGAGAATGTTTCAGTCGAATCCAAACATATTGTTTTGTCAAAGATTATAGATGATAAAGATTCAATATAACGTTATTCCTGATCCATACTTGGAAAGAACGGTTTTACTAAAGTATCTAAAAATTTAGCTAGATATATCTGAAAATAATGTATTAGATCATCGAAATACTTATGTAGGACGCCTAAGCTAGTTGTTAGAATGTCGAACTCTCTGCAGTATTCCAAATAACATTCAATTGTCACGATAACGAAAAAATCGAGATGATGTCATCTTAACTAAGAGATTTAACAAAAGTTTCAATAAATTTTATGTTAATGTATAACGTCTTCACGAGTTATTTGAATTACTCATTACACTTATATAATTATTCTGATAAATCAATAAAGTTATTTTCAGATTTATATCTAAATTTTTTAATATACAATTTTGCATAAATTCAATGAATATGGTATTAGAGGATTGAAATTAATATGCAAATATTAGTATAAGTATATATTTTAGATATACTTATAATCCTCAAATTTTCTTTTTTTTTTTTAATTGAACTTCATTGATTATTCAATGCTAAATATGCCATTGGATAATCAGTGACTATTCACTGATCCAGATTTAGAGAGTAGGTATATTCAAATATTACGAGGGTAAAAAATCCTTCTACAATATCGTATATTTGATCAATATCAATATCTCACAGCCAATTCTATACCGTTTAATATTAATTTAATTATATTATCAATTTAATTTAATTATTAATTTTTGATATCCTAAACTATTCGTTTATAGCATAAATGTTTTCTTCTTTTCATGGCGAATGTTTATGGCGTGTGCTATCCAATTACAAAATTTTAATTAAAATATGTCTGGTGCCTCTTTTTTATGATCCGTTATGCATACAGTTATTTAATTTCACAGAGATTAATTAGCTACGTTTCTAAAGTTAAATAATTTTTGCTACTATTTCCACCGACCTGTCAAAAATCTGTTGACGTATATTTTCGGTAGGTGTGTAGTAGATTCATAAACAAAAATTTTTATCGAGAGTTTCTCCCTCCGGTTTTGCGGTGAGAGTGTTTGTGGTTACAGAACATCGAACATTAACGCAAGCAAGAGTTTATAACGTTTCCCCCTTTCGCTCTTCGATCTTGATATCAAAATACAACTGTCACCGAGCATTCATCGTCACGCTTGAAGCAGGTAAACATCCGCGAGCAGAATCGTCCATCTGGCACATTCGAGGGTTGGACGATCTCGATTGTCGGAATTTGGAGCTCAGCCGAAGCCGTACCGATTCTGCCTATCAGCTCAGCAGTTCCAGTGCACACCGTGAATAACACAGGAAGCTATGCTTCCGAGTGGGAGCCATCGGGTACGTAGAAACTGCTAGACCGCTATTTCGTGAAATTAATTGAATTACGCCGACGGAGCGTGCAAAGCCGGGGGACGCTGGCGCTTCTTCATGCACCAGAGTGCCTTGTAAACAGGAAGTACGTCGAATTGCATTCCGCGCGATAAAAAGGGTACGATCCCGAGGGGCAACGTGTTTCCTCGACTTACACGGATAACGCGAACGCACACACGCGAGAAAGCGCACTCGCCTCGATACTCGTCAATAGAGAGACAGACAAGTACATCGCATGCAATCTCGAAGAACGCAATCTGAAGCTACTGGAACGCGCACATGCAAAAAGTTAGGATTAATCGTGGCCAAAGGTACGCGATTACGCTGAAAAAGTTCTCGATCATTTACATTTACGTAGTACGTTGCATCCGAAATGGCTTAATCCACGAACTGTGAGCGGGCTGATTCTGTTTGCTTAGGTTCCGCGGTAACGGCGGCGGCGGCGGTTGAATGACCGCGTGCACCTAGCCTCAAAAGAAAGTGAATGAAGAAGCGCAATCTTGCTAACAGGACACTTTAGCCGAGTCTACTTTCCATCTTCACGTTCGCGGTTTTCTTTTCACCCAGGCAATTTCCGCTAATTGAAACGTCCCGACTCGTATCCCGACTTTCAGCCGCAAGTTGAAAAAGATATTCGAAAGGCGTGTGATGTAAATAAAATTATACGTCAAAGTGATATTTCCTTCTAACTAATATTGTTTTTATTTTGAGCTGTCTCTTGATATTCATACAATGGCAGATTACTCCTTCAACTTTCGTTCGTTTGGTTAAATTTTTTTTTTTAAATCGTGCCATTTCATTCACAACTAAATGCGTCGCTGCTAACCCTAAATGTAAAAGTGCGTTTACGTGAAAACAGTGATGAAAGTTATAATCGCGGCGATAAGAGCAGCGATAAAAGATAAATCTATTTTTCTTTAATGTGCTTAGAGTGGAGCTACGATAATAGCATATGTTTCTAGATTTCAAATGAGGTGAATTGTATGTCTTCGAAAGTGAGTAATTCAGAAAAAGAATTACTGCTATCTTAAATACTGAAATGGTATTTTAAAAATGAGTAACGGGTTACTTTTTACAAAAAAGTAACTGTAACGATAATACGTTACTTTTTTAAAATAACGTTCCCAACTCTGGATTTCAAATTAGTTTACCTCCGAAACCGAGCGTGATTTATAACGCTACGGGAAAGCAACTATGGTATTCATAATCGATTCTTATATTTAAGACTGTCTTAAGTACAGTTGTAAGATGTCACGAGCCAAACAGAGGGCCGTATTAGCATCATAAAGATATTACTTAAGATAATCTTGAAATAAGAACGAACTATAGATATATTCGTTCGTATCGCATGTTCCAATATGCTCCAACATTCTCGTATCACAACTCATTGGAATGAGTAGGAGCTGTAGATACACTTCAATTTCAAGTTCAAAACTATAAATCCTGAATAGCACTGCGATAAGAACGTAGAAATTAAAATTTTTCTTTCTCGACGCTTTTATCGCTAGTTGATTACGACCGGAAGCTTCGCCCTGCGTGTTACTTCTAAATAAACATTTATATGGAAATCAATGTACTTATATTCACAGCTTATACTCACACTTTGTTAGAGTATTGTTGCTGTTATCGCGTATCACTGCCCCTGCACCATGAAGGATGCGTTTATGTCGAAGTTTATGTTGAAGCAGTGATAAGCGATAAGAGCAACGATACTAGCAAAGCTGTGAAAATAAATGCATTCTCTGTGTACAAAAAGATGAGTAAAATAAACTTGCTAATAAATATATTAATATTAGAAAATTATATAAATGTATGTTTGAAAGAGAGAGAAAATTTCGAAATAAATTTAACAGCTCGATACAACGACAGACCATGTGTTTTAAACGTCCAACATGTTAATTGTCAAATTCATTTGTCCTGTACAGGACTCTTAAAATCTCCCAAGCCATAATAAGTTACTAATTGCTTTTTTGTACAATCGCAAGTTGGTACAGAAGGACTAAGAATAGAATCAGCATGTCGGCATCGAATTGTCAATCACGCAGGGACTTCCTTGAAATTTCGGATTCAATTTATCCTTAACAATCCCATTAGGGAGTCTCCACGTCGATACCCTCCCTGGTGCAGCGAGAAACTTTGGTTTTGCCTCGAGCTGGACAAAGTGCCGATATAGCTTGTCTTGTCTCTTACTGCGACTGACACTTTGGCATGACTCGACAACGTGGAAATCACATTGTCTATAGTACGCGTAACGAGCACCCTTGTATACCTAATGTAACTTCATGTGCACCATCACGCGCACGCGAATACACATTTAGTTTGAAAACGAAGCAACAAAGTATGTACATACACGTACATACGTAATGTACATGTGCGTGAAAACGCTGCTAGATACACGTCTAGATGTACATAACGTTAATGAGCAGATGTAGAGTATACGTGCGAATGTTGCTATAGGTGTTTTGCTCAATAAGCACGCTTTAAGAATAAGCGCTTTTATGACTAGTAATATCAATGAGTCAAGAATTTCACTAAATAAAGACTTTATTGTTTTCTAGTGAAAGAGAAATATATAATAATATCACGAACGCGACTGGAAATATGATTAGTATTTCGTTTTTTTACGCAAACAAATGTCCCTGCACTCGAAAAAATGTAGATTAATTCTCAATATATCCACACGGTGAACTGAAATAAGAACAGCAAGATGAACCTGTCTCGGCACTTTTGATCTGGAGGTTAATCATGTAACTTTTTCTCTAGGTTGAAAACGTGAAAAGTGAACATTTTTTGTATGTTTGCGTACATACATGCATGTATTAAAATCTTCATCTTTCACGCTTCCACTTGACACTATAGACACAGAAAATCGTTATTATTATATCGATGGCAATATCGGGGTATGGCGTCAAACTGAAAACATGAGTTACACCTTGTATACACGCGTGGAATGTGTGGATACGTCGTCAACGTAAAGCAGCATAGTGAGACGCGTCATTGTCGTCGAAACGTGTGCGAACTTGAGCGCTCGTTAAAAGTTACCGATGCGTTCCCGAAAGTGGATACGAAGTCCGATAACTCGATCTCGGAGCACAGCACGACGTAACGGACGAGCTAGAATAGCTAGATTGTCGTTTCTGATCGTGACACCCCGAGGTAGCTCTCCCCTTTCCCTTCGACCTTCGCGCTGTTCACCCTATTATTAGTTGACGAATAGGCGGCGCGTATTGTGATAATGTCGTTGGAAGATTCCATGTTGCGCAACACATGCCGCAGCGCGTTAATTGCTCGCGTATATACCATAATCGAACGATGTTCCATAATGCGAGACATTTATCTATTTATATACCTGTGGAGCAGTTCGGCAAGGATGTGACTGAAAAAAATCGGGAACGTACAATCCATGATGTATAATCCTAATTTTTTTTCTAGAGAAATATTAATACTACAAACGTGTGGTGATGCATATGCATTTGTATCTCATTGGAATGCACGTAGCATCTCCCTATCTGTAGATGCATAAAATTTATTACACAGGGGTTATATCTCCTAAATTATTAGCCCCATTTATTCTAAGCACGCGAAGTTAATATTATCTCACAAAGGTGAAACGGCAAGTGAAATGTCTTTAAATACCTTTTATATTATATACATACACACACACACATATATATATATATATATATTAAATACACATTTTATTTTTATTTAAATTAAACGCCATCTTTTTTTAATTACATGCTATTTAATAATATTATCCCTGCTGATCCCTCATCCTGCTTTGCAAGGATATCTTATGCTATCTCGTCAAAATCATTCGAATTACGCGGTGGCTAATTGCTGACAACGTAAAATGAATAGCTCGAAAGCTGTTTCCGAGCAATTTATAATCATGACTGGTGCGGAACCGCCATGGCTATTATGGTACGTTGCGGCGCAATATACACGAATACAAAGAACGTGGAGTATGCCCTTAGCTATCGCAATCCTTCTGATTCGCCTGAATTACCTGTACTTAACCTGTTATGCTGCTGATATTAAGGGAATAGCAGTCTATCGTTGTTTTTCAGAAGAAAATTCACATAGGACGGAATGCGATGGGATTTTGAGCACAAAGCTAGAACGAAATGCGTTTAATTAGCATAAACTTCGTAGTGTTGTTAAAAATGAATACACTGCGAGAGATTATAAGGGTGTGAGTGTTCATACAAGAGTGCATACGCTAACGTGTAGGTATCATATTAGTAACGTATAAGGAGCTGTACATAAAATATTAAACTCACTCACGTGAATTTAACTACGAATTAGATCATTTGGATCTCCGCGTTACGTCAAAAATCTTTTTCAAAATTTCATGATAATCAACATGTAATTGCGTTCATAAGTGATATTAGCGTAATTATTTCGAATTATTACTATTTCGCATAATTATTTGGAATTGTTACTAATTTCAAATAATTGTACAAAATTCGTTTGAATATAGTATAGACTTCATGTGGCAGAAAAAAAGTGTAATATGAAAATCTTTTTTTTTAGTCTGTTAATAATTTAAAAATTCGTAACGTTTCAAACTTTAACTATAAAATTCAAGCAATTATAATTTCATTAAGAATCATCGTACAGTAAAAAAATTTAAAAAAAGCAGATTATTAAAGCGAGTAAACCTATATATATTAAATTTAAATTACATAAATAAAAATGGACATAAGACATTGTAAGTGAAGATTATTATCTGTAACATAGATTTTTCATGATTATACATAATCTCATAAAGACTTACATAAATGTATACAGAAAGTTCACTTCTTAAATTTATCGCTCAATTGATAGAAGCTACGCAAACACTTGTAATAACAACGTGCGTGCTCTTGTGAGCACTAAACGAGAGAAAATTCCCCTACGAAATTAACCGCGTGAAGAGAGCTTTGCTGTTTAAGCCTCTCATAGACGCGTTCTTCCACAGTAATAACACCAGCAATACAATGCAGACCCTTTTAATTCCCTGTTGGAATCACGCCGAAGGAGACCGTCGCGTATCTTTAGTAACCAGTGCATATTTCATAGACGTGCCCGTGTGTGCGCATAATTTTCGAGCGACTGCTCTTACACCCGCCTGCAGGCGTACCTTCCATCCTTGGCGTTCTCTGCCACGGACTCGGCTGTCCGCCCCACTGACGGACGTTCTCTCCTCGCAGCTTGGGGTGGAAGCCTGCTTGCTGTTCGCGTCCCGCTACGCGAAGGCTGGGAGAGAGTTGATTAATCTCTACAATATTTAAGAAGCACCGGGGTCGAGAGCAAAAAGCCTTCCGCCCGAGCTTTACGGAGATAGCTTTCCCCGTTATATAAATCCCCCTGGCTAATCCGCTGTTTACATCGATGTACCTCTTGTGTTTTCCCTGCGGTGTCCCTGCCTTCTTGTTCCCATCGTGGCAACGCGTCGCTCGCGTGGCCACTAAATACATCACTTTAATGGATTTTTAGGTGTGTCCTCAAAAGAAACTTTTTAAATTTCATTTTTTTTTTTTCATATTTGAACATTATCGTGAACGTTGATTTATTCATACAAGCGATAATTTGACTTATTATCGTTCATATGTTCGTCTTTTTAGACGTTCTCTCTTTACGCACACTGATTGTTACGACAAATATTATTATAGTATGTCTGTGATGATCGAATTGATTAAGATATCCGCCCCGGAGAGTCGGAAGATTTCAGATTGAAGCCTTAATTAATTGAGGCAATGTTTTGAGGCAACAATAAGTTATTTTTAGTGTTTTTATTTTATTTTATTTTTTTATTTTAAGGTGGTTGTTAATATTATAGGACGCTTTCTAATTGCAATATCATATCAATTACCATAATTATATCAATATAACACTACTTATCCATAGGCCGCTATTTTATTTATGCGTTTTTGACGCACAAATTTTTCATGCCAGTAGATTGGTTGTAGAATAGAGAGATCCGAGGACCTTTCTGTCCTGCACACATTTGTCATACGACTAAAACACACAAATGAAATATCACCCATACTCAGTCTGAGGACTACTAGATAGCTGTATAAGATTGTGTTTTCTAGCGATAATTAAATAGTTTCTAACCGTGGTAGCATTTGACGCTTCTTTTTGTTTAATTTGATTATCGTGGATTATTTTTAAAGTATCTAAATTTTTCAGTAAGATTATTTCTTCTATTTGTCAAAAACTTTTGTAAAAAAAAAATATGGACTATTATAGATACTCGGGCAAAATGATTGCTCTTCCGTATATTATAAGCTTCTATAGAAAAGATATATTAAAAAATAATATTATAAAATTGACAGTTATAATACGGTCGCTACAAATACTATTTATATTAAATACGAGTATATACGAGAACAAGAGAATATTAAGTTTGTGATAAGTTCAACATTTCTCGATTAAACATTAAATGAAATGAAATAGTTTTATATTGGAGAATATAAAACGGGCAGAATTACGATATCCACGAGATCGTGCAAATAATACTTCATATTTACATCGCTCATAATTCGAAAATAAGTTCGATTGATTTCTCTTTAAACTGCTATTCGCAGCGTATCGAATTAAATGTCTAATGACTCTCAAGTCAATCAAGTTAATTCCGCGTGTACCTACGCGTATATGATTTCAATACAAGTCCAATACACAGGAATAATTGTCGCCCAATACCGCGATGAACGTCGCTCTTCATTCAACCAAATGTTTATGCGAATGCAGCTCGGCAGATCGCGTCGCAGATTGGTAGATCGAATTGTGCGGACCCGGCAATTGCGTTACCTAGTTTATCGTATCCCGTGACGTTAACTTGCGGCCACGTGCCCACCAGGGATTTTGGCATGGCGCGCGCATAACTCGCGAGCTTTACCAATTATGAGCCCGAATATGCGGATTCAATAACGACGCGCCACTCTCGAAGGATACTTACAATTACAAGTTACATTAATAGAATTGTTGTTACCACTTGCGCGAGTACATAGTATAGTATATGTACAGACGCACAAAGCGGTGCGCATGTGTCGACGAAAGGAACCGCGAAAGTAGATAATTATATTACTAATCCTGCTGCAGAAGGAGCAAACCTGCAGAATTTACTCGGCCACAATAACTCGCAGTTTATGGTTACTAAAGACTTCCTGTTGGCCTGCCATTTTTTTTACGAAAGAAAATGTAATGCACTTGATCGATAAATCGATTGAACATATTGCCGAGTATAAAAAAAATAAACACAGAGTGGAGAGGGCTATGTTCGGTTCGAATTTTTACATCTTCCAGTTCAAGCAAATTGCGAGCTAATTATTTGTTGAAACAAAGTCTAACGTTTACTCTATGTTATAGCTGAAAACAACTGATGACTAATAAGTAACGATTAATTTCTTAATTAATAGTAGTCAATGATTTTCATTCAATCGATTGAATCAATTATATTAATTGATTTTAATCGATCAAAAAATCTTACTGCTTAAAAATACTTAAGATTTATTTCACAAGGCAACTAAAACTTTTAGTTATTAATTGAAAAATTGATTAAATTTTTCCCACCGAGCCGTGTAATGAATGATAATAACAATCAAAATAATCAACGTTATATGTAAGAAGAATATTTATTTTAAAATAGGCCAAAAAGGTTTCGATACAAATAAATGAAGAATGCGATGATCGATTTGGTCTTAAAATTTAATAATATTTTTGTGTAAATTTATAAAATTAAAAAAAAAAGAATTTTTTTATATCGCGCCAACAGGAAAGACTCATTTCAAAAAACGCATCATCGGTCAATTTCGGATGTCTGTGTCACTTTCGTATACCACTCACTCATCAAAACAGCGTGACCGAATATCGAATAAAAAATGGCGACATTTAATTCAATCAATCCGAGTTCGGAAAAAAAACTGCAGACGGGGAGGACTCTGACGAGAAGCGTGTAACATCGCTGTGGGTACGGAATTATTAAATAGCGAACGATACCGCGTACAGAATTATTAAATGGCGAAACTCTATTCCATAGCGTAATTCTATTCCGGGCATAAAGAAACGATACAGAGAGACCTAAAGGACGTCGGCGGATGTGCCCACTGGCTGCCAGAGAGCGGGCGATAATTGCATTGCTAATAGCACGACGGTGAGGTGGGCGGGGACTTGCACAGTTTATCGCACTTTATTGCTTTACCATGAGCGTCGTGTCCTCTGGGCATTCTCCGATGGCGCGTATGTAGCTCGCCCCGTACTGTCCTGAAGCTCAACGCTCAATGTGCAAAGACGATAACGGCGTAACACGCATGGAGACATAATGTAGATATTAGATAAACGAGCGCCTCCGCGTTTTACGGGCTATCACTGCCGCGATTTATTGCTCTTAATGTTGAATACGGTATACTATATATCCCGTAACTTTCTTCTTTGACTCCGTTAATGAGTTATCTCTCTCCTATGATTTATTACAGAGAATGAAAGAAGAGAAATTACACCATGATATTCCGAAGCGAAATGCACGCAATAGAAAGTATATTGTTAAATATTAAAAAACGGTAACCTAATTTGTTCAGTTAAAAAGATAACACACACATTTTATCGTTTTTAACTTCCATTTGGTATCAAAATGTAAATCAATTCATTTCTGTGGTTAATTTCAGAAGTAAACAATATTAACGTACGCACTTATTGTTAGTAAATGAATGAAATGATAATTTAATAATTTAATAATTTTCTTAAAAATGAAATTATTTGACTTCATTGTTTTCATTAAATTAACAACATATTGGGTAAGAACAGTGGCGCGACTTGTGAAATGATTAAAAATAACTTTAAAATTATGGATATATAAGTTGACGTTACAAATTTAATAGTGTATCTTTTAATTAAAACGGATTACTTACAATTAGTATGAGTTCTAAAAACCTTCCCGTTGAACACTCATGTAAAGCTCTCGAATGTTTCGTCGGCTGAATATAACGTAATGTTTATGTTAAATAGAGATCACTAATCCGCCTGAATCCGGGATTAGTGTAATGTCCGAGATAAGCCGAGAATTCATAAAATAACACGATACGATGAAGTAGTGAATATAAAAGTTAGAGGAATATTCGCAATAGAAATTTGTAGAGAAACTTACTGTTAACTCGATGAAACAGATAATATCTTTTTTGCCAGCTTCTATATAAAGATCTTATTTGCGACATCAATCACGAAAGCAGAATCAAAAAAACTAAATGATAAGAAGAATGCAAACATGCAAGAGAATAATTATTGGAAACCTAATAAAAACTTAAACTGATTTACGTGCGGCTGTCACGTGAAAAATATTACCGTATGTGTTCTAAATTTAAATCTATCTGGAACGAAATCGGAGTGAACACGAAGAAATTCACGATGATGGAGAGTTATGATGTTATCACTTTCAAATTGTCCGTATTAAAAGATTTTACTACGCATTTATTCATTAGTTTGCAAATGACTGATTTATTCGAGAATTAATAAATAAATACGGGATTAATGTTTTATATTGAGCATGATGCATTTTATTTGTTTTGTAGAAATTTGCAATGCACACGATTAAATAATACAGTCGTTTTTGTCGAACAATTAAATATTTATTCGAATATTTTCCCTGTCAAACCTACCTGCACGAGTATATGTATGTCGTTACAGGAATGTGATCGGACCGATAAACTCCTTTCGTAAATCGAATTATCGAAGAAACACGAAATTGCTTAACCAATAAGACACGCAACTTTTTTACTTTTATATGTACATTTTCTAACGCACCTCGCGTTGCGCTGCCTGTACAAGCAGATATCTCTACGTTCGTAATTGATGAAAATTTACTTCCAATTTCTTCGATTCAGCAAACGTCCGTCGATTTGTTACCTGAGCGAGACGTCGATGCCAGGGCTCGTGGGACTCGAAGAAAAACGTACGGAAAAAGAACATCCTCGTACCAAAAATTACTTTCCGCATTGAACTTCAGCTGCATTACAAATACGCCCGTTTCCCCTTGTAAAAGTGCTTCAAAGTTTCGACTCGCGTAGACAAGGGATCTCGAGACATCGTAAGAGGAAACTCGTGGAATCGTTTCTAAGTTCGTACATACATGAACGAACCAAGAAAATTTTCCAAACGCTCGAAACAAAATATGTAACTCGATACAAAATGTAACGTTATTAAAAGATCGAGTATCATACAGACTATATCTATTGCAAAATATGCGACAGAAATACGTATGTAAGAAAAAATAGTTAAGGAATAATAAATATCATAAAGTATTTCTATATTTATTATATTGAAAAGTAAGAGCAGCGGAATATTATTATAATTAAAAAAAATTATTTAATCTTATTTTTATGAATCAAATATGGAAAATCTATTTTGCTATTAGTAAATAAATAATATATAACGGATAAAAATTCCTAAGCTAGACTAAAATATTTTATGTAAAGCGTGTAGATAAATAATATATAACAGATAAAAATTGCTGAGAGATTAAAATGTTTTATATAAGATGTACATCTGCATCCTCATAACTATTTTATACCATTTCAAGCGAATTTACGAGGAATATTTGCTTCATCGTTTAAGTTCATATATTTATAAGTGAAAAGAAAATTCTCAAAAACTAATGCTCGAAATTTGTGTTTTGGTACGAAATGTTACGTTAAATGATCAAGTGTGCAATATACTATATATATGTATATATATAAATACACATATGTATTACAAAATATGCGATAAAAATACGTACAAGTTGGAAATAATAATCAAAGAATAATAGAAATATAATATTTAACATTTCTCTGATATAAACAGATATTTATATTTAAAAATAGCAATGATGATTTCAAAAAATTACATAACTTATTTATTTTAGTATATAAAATATAGGAAAGCTATCTATAATAGATAAATAATGTACGAAATAAAGTTGTTAAAGTAAAGACTGAAGACCGTTTATGTAAAATTGTGATCTGTGTAAACTTGTAATTTTGTCTAGTCTGTAACTGTAACTTGTAATTTTTATCTCGAGTGAACTTAAGAGAAATATCACTTCATCGTTTCTCAAACAATAAGTTAGTTTATAAACGAAGAAAGAAAATTTTTCATACACTCTAATAAAATCTAAACAAAATGTGTGATTCGGTACAAAACATTAAATATGTTATTAAACGATTAAATGTTAAATATATGGTATATATCTATTGTAAATAGTACGATATAACCGAAAGAATATTTAACATTTCCATAGATATTTATATTAAAAAATAACAGTGGGATTAGTATATTATAAAATAATTTTTAAAAATTATTTATTTCATAGAGTAAAATATGAAAAAGCTACCCAGTAAATAAATAATACACGAGATATAAAAAGATGCTAAAATATAAACTGAAATTGTTTGTGTAAAAAATCGTACGTTTACGATATATAAACTCTTTTATCTTGAGACAATTCACAAGAAATATTGCTTCTTTGAGTTAAAATGTAAAATATACAAAATGTTAAGAAAACTGGATAGTCGATAAATTTTTGACATTCTACAAAATAAATTGAGAATAATTTTTTGCGTTATAACGGCACATAAAATAATTTAGTATGTGCAACGACGTACCTTTGTGATGTTTGTTGAGGCTTATTACTTGACCATCTTCTCGTTTCCACATTAATTTTGGTGGTGGATATCCATCGGCCTTGCATGTGAGAGTAATATTCTGATGTTCTCGAACTGCTACGGTGCTCTCCGTAGAAAGGGAATCCAATATATTTGGTGGCACTGAAAGACACACAAAATAGCTTTTTTACTCGGAGTTTAGCCTACAATGTTGTATGGCTAATGCTTGTTTTACATTATTTTTAATTTCCGTCAAACATTTCTTTTAAAATGCAAATTTTACATTTATTATTTTATAATTTATATAATACAATAATATATCATGAGTTACTTTTTAAAAATATCGCATCAATGAGATAAAATAAAATCATTAGGAATTTAAACAATTAAAAAAAAATATTTGATTATATTGATATAGACTTTTAGACTAGTGGCACATAGAAAATGTACATACATAGAAAAATGTATGCAATACGCAAATTAACATTTTTTATTTCGTACTGATTATGTTATTGCTATATATTCTCGAGTGACTGTCGATTTGCTTATTGCTTACGTTTTTCTACGTTTCATACATAAATTATTTTCAGTAAGTTGAATTCAATTGAGTGAAAATGATTATTTACCAACGACTTGAAGAAAGCCCACTTGACTTATCATTGGATTGGTATTTACTTGGCACATATAATAACCCCGGTCATCCTGTTGCACACTATTAATGTGAAGCAGCCATGTTTTCTGATTGTCATGCGACACGGAAAACCTGGGTACTTTCACGACCACATGCTTGTGAATAGTAAGCAGCATTTGGCGTCCAACGTGGATCCACGCCACCTGAAAACACAAGAGAGAAACAAATATTTAAAAATATTGAAAAAAAAATGTTTTGATTATGCCAATAAAATGTATGTGATGTAGAATGCATTTAATGAAGCCAGACAGAATCTCTAATATTATAATTAAACTCGATATTTTTTAATTAGAACGTTTGATAGATTTAATTAGATAAAAATTTGATTAATATTTTCGATTGGATTTATATCTCTTTAAATTATATATTTACTAGAAATGTTTTCATTAAGAAATTATATTGAGATCTATAATAATTAAATAAATTTAATATCGTTCTTTAACAAAACGAAATTAGTTATTTGGTAACCTATATAGAGTTACCAGCAGTCATAACGAATCCACCACTTAGCCAACGCTACGATTATCAAGCTACTGACGGCCAAGGTTTTGTCAACCAATACTGAGTCATCACTGGCAAATGACTAGCTGTCAAGTGACGGCCAAAGTTTTGTCAACCAGTACTAGGGGTAATCATTGCCTCAATAACTGGCTAATAAATGATCCAACGTTTTATCAGCTAATACTGGGTCATCGCTGGTTAAAATGACTGGATCAGTATCATATCCCAGTACTTACAATTAATTCAAGTTATCATCTAGTACTGTGCTAGCAGTTTGCCAATATTGCATCAATGTCTATACTGTGGTAACCGGTAATGACTCAGCACTAGGCCGATTGTAAAATCCTACACGGAAATTTCTAAAAGAATTTTGATTCGATCATTTTTCTTACAAACATAGATACCAACTAATTTCATCAAATTTTCCATTTACATATCTAGATTTTTTCCAGCATATATACATATGTAATTGTATAATTACTATAGATACGCCATGTCAAAATTATAACGTATTTTTAAATCAAATAATTTATATAATTTTCATAAGTAAAATGAAATAAATTTTTTACTTAAAACATTTCATTAATGTTTTACATTTAATTAACTTCTTTCTCCATTCTCTCTCTCTCTCTCTCTTTCTCTCTCTCTCCCTATCTCTTTCAAGTTTGTGCTATTTCAAATTTGCGTTATAAGTTTAATATTCCCATTTCATAAATAGCAAAACTACAAGTAGATAGGATTGGGAAAGTTATTTTGTAAAAGTAACTAGTTAGAGAGAGTTACAGTTTTTTCTTTTAAAAAAATATAGTTACCGTTGCAAGCTGTTGATTCTAAAAAACATGTTAGTTATTTAAAAAGTAACGAATCGTTTCTTTTCAGTTACCTTTCTGTTAATTTTTTAAGTAACTTTTTACATGTTTGAAATATAAGAATCTTATACATTTCTAGCAATATTAAAATATTTTATTTATTATAAATTAATACATGCACTTGCAATCCAAATTATAGAATCAATATTAAGACGTTTTTCATGTACAAAAAGGATCTTTTAGCTTAATTCTTAATATAGACATTCATAGAACGTAATGATCAGATATAAAGATGTATGATATTTCTCAATCACATGAAATAATCCAAGAAATAATCAAAATTAAAATGTCCACGGAACATTTCATTTTTGTCAGCCTATGTATTGACAAGTAAATTTGATATAAACTAAGTAAATATTCAATTAGTAAGTATTAAAATAGTCACAAAAAAATGTAAATAAGTTAAATTACAGTTACGCATAGATAAAAAGAGGAATGAAATTACAGTTACTGAAAAAAAGTAACTTTGCTACAAATAACGAGTCACTTCCCAAACTTGCAAATGAATAATATGAAGTGATTGTAGTTTGCACGAGATTTAGTAACAATAAGCAATAAAGAAAATACTCATACATTTTCCGGTTAAAATTGTTGTTATAAAACGTATTATATTCTGTTTCGCTTATATGTATTATATATACGATACGAGCAAAAAATATTTCCATTCGATTTAGCTTAATAATTGATAACATGTAACAAAAGTTAAAATAACCTGAAAGTTTGTAATACTCTTCCTAGTTATATAAATATGTACATGTACAAGTTCAAATTTAATCCTCTAAAATCCAAGATCTGACGTTGACAGCAAAGTTAGCAACCATCACGTTGAAAATTCCAACATGCTCGCTTAATACACCTCCAGCAGACACAAGTTCATAAAGCCGAGAGGAAGCAGCCGTCCGTTTATCGCGCCACGTTCCTGCATTGAATATTTCCATATTAGCACGTCGCGAAGTCACGCCGTCTCTAGAAGTCCGCAGCTAAGCGTCTCGTCAGCGAAAAATTCTCTTCGTCTCAAGAGTATATAGATACCACGAATATCTCCGAAATCACCCCTGGCACCCCAGCAAACTTGTCTCGCGGTTTCGTCACTATATAGTGCATGAACATTGTCGAAAGGTGCAATGCCGTAAATAGCAATATCATCGAGACAGGGCAAAAGAAAAAAATCGCGGCGCGACGTTACGCGCAGCCGCTAGAAATAAAGATTATTATGCTAGTATTTTATGCTCCACTGAAGTAACTCGCTTCTAACTAAGCGCATTTCGTGACAAAGCTTATGCACTTTCAAGGACTTCCGGGCCGCTTCCTCAAACCTTTCTTCTCATTTCCTTTCGCCACGGATTCGAAGCAACGGTAGCGCAACGGCGACCACTGTTTCTCATCCTTTTTTTGCTCTTATTGTTTGCTTCATTTTAAGTATACTTCTTCATAACTGAAACAAAAACAGCAACGAATTCCATCCGACTCGGTTCCTATTACCGCATTTTCCTTCCTGTGAGACATATAAAGCGCTCGTAAAAGAGAATAAGAGTAAAAACTAGAATCTACGAATACTCGAATGCTACGTAATTAAAGTATTTTTTTAACTTTGCCTTAATTTAAAAAGTGATATTAACCCTCCACCGGCAATGTGAAATTTTCGATTATAACCTGCAACTTATGGTTTTAATATTCTAGAATAGACTATCTGAAATCCAAAAATCTGAAAAAAATTCTTACATATTTGAGAAACTTTTAACAAGTTTTTACCATAATAAAAACCAGATTGTATTTCACTTACATCTCAAAAATTTAAATGTTGAACAAATATGTAATATCAGTTAAAATTTCATAATGTTTATGATATAAAAACATAAAAAAATCTTTTTTAACCATATATCTAGAGACACGATAATATCTCGGCGTTAAGACAAGTACAGCATAATACAATACTTGAGAATATAGTATATAGTATACTGTAGTATATTATAATATACTTGAGTATACTCCAGAAAAAAAAAATATTATGATGTGTTAGCTTCAAACAATTGAATTAGTTGAACACTTGTAAATAAATTTTTATGATTAAAAAAATTAAGTTTTTTATGACAAATTAATTATTAAATTCTTTTTATTTTATTTAACCAACATGAGCAAAGATAAAAATATCACACATGTGATATGACCTGTACAATAATATGTACGATCTTTCTCGCTATTTTCCGTACGAGGCATAGTACATATACATAGTTTTCCTATAATTTGGCCAATGATAAAATGAATATTTTTCTCTGAGCTTTTATGTTGCTTAAAATATATAATTAATAGAAGTTTTCTAATAAAGTTTTAAATGTACGTATATATTTAAATTTTGAAAATTAAAAGATTTTAATGTTTAATTATACGTATAGCGTGTAATAATATTCGCAATTTTGCACAAAAGATTTATTCGCTAAACCTTGCTTCCTTTTAGATTCGTTATTGTTGCTTGCATGGTAACATCTGGATCCGCGGAAATAGCGCTTCTTCCGCTTTTTCCTGGCCTCTTTTTCCAGTGTGTATATATATATATATATATATATATATATATACTTCCTCAAATTAAGCTAGAAACAGCCCGTTCGGACAGGATAAATTGTATCATTCCTACCCTTTCTTCTTCAATTCTAAATGCAAAAAGTTTAGCTTTTATTCGTAGCGTTATATCGCTCATACGGAAGATATTAAACAATATTTTAATAATGTACATACTATATTTCTTAGGATGCATATAAATTGTTATAACAAATAATTTGAAAAAGCAACATTTTAATTACACCATATTTCTTGGAAAGCACCCAGTAAATATAGATATAACATAATTACTATCTAACATATACATAAATATACAATACATTATTTTATATCTATATTATATAACAAGTGTATCCATGACTTACTATGAGCATATATTGCTACGTTCAGTTTAATCGTTCATGCGCTTTAAGTGCCTGTAATTATTATTTTGTTTTTATCGTTCATTAGACGTAAAAAGGGTAGAAATACTAAAGGCATCCATACCGAACGCAGCTATTATTATTATAATCCATATCTTAATAATTTTAAAACAAAGTGAACTTTCAAAAGACACGCTAAATTTGAGCACATGTATCTGAAAAATTATTATAAACAATTATAATAGAAATAAATTTTATAATAACTGTTTAGTATAAAATACAGCAAAAATTATTAAAATATTATCACATATTTATTACCGCAATTGTCGCAGCTGTTGTACTTTATGTAA
Source organism: Cyphomyrmex costatus (assembly GCF_001594065.2). Lineage (NCBI taxonomy): Eukaryota > Metazoa > Arthropoda > Insecta > Hymenoptera > Formicidae > Cyphomyrmex > Cyphomyrmex costatus. Next base: position 2,110,311 of record NW_017280375.1, on the reverse strand, counting down.
GAGGCAATTTTGTTTGACATTTTACTCAGCAAACGAATTATGCTTAATCAACTTATCGCGAATCTAAATCCAACGAGACATTTACATTTAGGAGTTGCTGTTTCGCGTTTTACCCTGCCCCGAATTCTTTTCCCCTCAGGTATTTCACCCAGAAACTCAGCAACAACTCCGTCTAGAATTGTTCGCCTATGTACCGCTTCTCCTTTTCGTCGGCACTCGGGGTAAGCAAAAGTTTCAGGTACGGGAAATCACAGTACATCCCGTGAAAGTTCTTTAAACAGTCAGACGCCACTGACGGCTCTCCTAACGAAGAGCTCAGAAGATGGATGGTGGCGGATCTCTGAAGCTCTTGTCTGCCAACAGGATTTGCCGGTTCCCGAGAATCTCCGAACTCGTCAGATTCTGCCTCGTGCTTGCGTGTAATTTTGAAATCCGCAGCGCGAACATGCGGTCGTCTAAGTTTTCGGCGGGTTTCCTTACACCACATTCGTAAAAAATTTTATTTTTATGCAACTAAGGAAAAAGATACTTTTTCAACTGAATCAGATCTTGATGTTCAAATACTCCAATGTAAATTTATATATGTATCTACATGTCTCGTTCTGTAAACTGTACGTCAATTTTTAATTTCGATCTTAAAATATAATCCTAAATTGAAACTGGGTTAACAATATCAAATTGAATTGACAGATAATGCTGATGCTAATGAACATCTCAAAACACTAAGAAAAAGAGAGAGAACGATGAAAGGAAATAATAACGTTTCGAAAATCTCGAAAGTCTCGAGATCACTGTCAGATTTGTCACGAAAGCAATTTAATTACTTCTCATTGTTATTAGAAAACATCCAGTAACTTACAAACGGATCCCACTACTCTTCTTCGCGGACAAGATTAAATTGACCATCATATAATGCCATGCAAAAGTCCCGAGATTAATAAGTTTTATATTACGTACATCTCGGGGCAATTTTCACAACGGTTTATAAGCAACCAGAAGAGCTCGACGAGAAGAGCGCACCGGGAAAGTTGCCCAAGACCTCCCTAGAAAAGTCACCGTAGCGCGATACGAGAAACTTTCGTAGTCACGCACTGTGGATGGCTCCTAAGTTCTAACGAAGAGGAAGTCCCCGCGACGCAGGAAAATGAGTACGCTCGCTTATATAAATGTGTTAGCGAGAATATCTTGCAAATTAAATCGTTGACAAAGTATAAACAATGTCAACAATGTAAATAAATAATAAAATAATTATATAAACACGTATAATAGTGAGCGTACGTAAATTTAACGACTCTTTTTAATACGCTACCTATACCTAATAATAGTATGGCTCTCACTCTAGTCTAACGTATTATAATACACATATACACGGAAAGTTGGTCATTCAGAACATTGTAATTACATCTGCTTTTCGTGTGTTCTACATAGAAAACTGCAATATTATATTGATCTTAAATGGTCTCAGTAAGAAATCCCCCTCCACTGGTTTCAAGCACGATTGAAAATCCTGGCAGTGATTCAAAATGTGCCTGTACTGTGCAAGAGGGTAAAATTATTAACGCAAAATACATATTGCGGTAGCAAATCGTAATTCTAGTTGCTTGTTCTAAAAAGTAAATTTAACAAAATATTTATATGCGACTTTATACAGAGGTTGTAAAGAATGACGTGAGCAGGTGCACATCAATATGGATGTACGCAAAAAGTATTGAGAAACGATCATCTAAATTATAACAAATGTAGTGATCGTGACAGGTTATATCATAGTCCGATATGGATATCTAGCTTTTACAATTATACCTACGTATGATTTATATAACTAGCGCGCGAAGATAGAGATTCTGTTTGCACATATCGATATCTATTGACAGTACGATGGATGATTCAATGCAATCTAGATTCACGCGTTCATCGCTCGCTTCGATCACTTTTATGCTTAACCTCGCACCCGAGAGCTCGTTTTATATATAGATTTTTTTAGTGATCGACTGACAGCCCGAAAGCTGATAAGAGGATACGCGATAATTAAAATATAGAAACCGTAACGCAATCTCCGTACTATAAAATAATTTCGACTTTCTATTGAATGCAATCTGTTTCTGCAATATCGGCCGTTTCTCCATTTACGCATATAAATCCATATTTATGTGTTATTTCTAGCCAAAGTAAATTTCCAAGTCAAAATTGAAAGGAAACAAGAGCGGAATAATTCATGACAACTACAACTTAATGCGGCAACAATTCGGTAATAGGAATCGCCATGTTTGTGAAAAGGTTGTAACAATATTTCAGCGTGGAGCAAAATGAGAACAGTCATAGAAGATGATTATGAATCACAGGAAAAAAAAATTATGAAAAGATATCTAAATATTTCCATAAGGAAAAATCCACACGTGTTGATATTACTCTTATTCATAATAAAAGTAAAATAATTGTTACGATAATATACAAAAGCTTTATCTATTAATTTGTTATACAAGATTTATAACTGACTACACATATAATATATGTATATAGTCATCTCATATATTCAAGTATTATGCGTATGTAACGTTTATACAAAGTTCATACATATAACATTCTCCTGATATACACGTGCGAGAATTACTTGATGAGAAATCACTATGCCTAGATAAGACAAACATATTTCACAACCAAGCGATATATACATAAGTGCTTAGAAAACTAAAACATTTGCAACAATAAATAAAACGTTAAAATAAAATTACAAACAGTTTATAAATTTTGTAATTTTCTGCACAATAGTTGAAGTACAGTACACACATACGTACATTTTGTTTATCAATTTAATTTAATTATATCATTTGAAAGCCACATTCAAAAGGCCTCCTAGCTAGATTGAAGTTATAAAATTAATACCAATGGATGCTTTCCAATTACAATATTCTTAGACACTTTCGTGCACATGGCGACACAAGATATGTTCTGATTGCTACAATCATCGTCATAACACTATACTTCCATACTCAGCTCGAAGTTACTATACAGTCGCCTATGTAGTACGTAAGCTTGTATAGTTACTAATCACGGTGGCTATAAACAAAAGAAGAACAAGTGGTAGAGATGGAAACACAGCTTCATTACCACGGATTAAAAAATCCTATATACGGTATATAGTATTAAAAAATTAATATATCCGAAATTGTAATACACGCTTTTTGTTTCAATTGAGTCGTGCGTACACTTTATGCATTCTTGTGACATTGTGTCAAGATATGTTCTGCACCAATTGGAAAGCAATATATTTCTCAAAATATATTATATAAATATTATCGTATGCACCTGTAAAACTGTCTGCTGTCTATAAAACTAAAATGCAGCTTTTGCGACAATGCGGTAAACATTAATTAATGGTTCAGTGATATGTTGTAATGCCTAAGCAGACTATATGAAGAAATAATTTTGCCTTTAGAAAGCAGCACAAATTATATAAGATACCGTGATGTTCCACTCCCCCCCCCCCCCACTTATTCCATCTATTTTAATTAAAAGGATTCCACGTAAAGTTCTTATTAAAACTTCATATTAAACGGAACACGACAACACGTTCAGTGATTACTGCACACAGGTTACAGCACGGCCATGACTTTCGATGGAATGAAGTAGAGATCCTTGATGAAGAATCTAATTACAGGAAGCGCATAGTGTCCGAAATGATTAACATTAAAAAACAGAAGAACAGTTTGAATTTGCAAACAGACACTGAAAACCTTCATGAGACATACATTCCGTTGATAAACAAAATTTGACTTTGCTGTGCTGTTTCCTTTTTAGATCATGGCTAATTGTTGTATCGTGCAGACGTGTTAATTTTCTGCCTTCTTGTCGTTGAATAAGACTAACGGATTCATTATGGATTTCGACGATTTTGTAAACCTTTTTGAGATTTGTGTGCTGATGTATCCATGTATCAAGGTTTGGAAACTTAAAATTGTATTTCTTGTCAATCATTTATATATAATTAATCCTATTGTTTACAGAAAATTATTGTCTTAATTCTTTTATAGATTTATTATCGATCTATCAATCGCTTATAATAATTTCTTTATCTTGGTGTTGGATGCATCATTTTTTCATCAATGATTTTTCTATACGATGTTTTTCTGTTGGTTACTTCTGAAGAAGACTCAATCCACGAGTCGAAACATGTAAAGTTTTACAGATTTTATTATTAAGCTTATTTTTATTTTTGTATTGATTTTGTTCTTGTTTTTTTCATATTTATGTACACTCGTTTATATCTTCAATTTTAGTCATGTTTTTATGTGAATTTATATTACTTCTTTTTATCTTTTTACTACGTTATTAAAGAAAAATTTTTAATTTTTTGACTCTTAATTTGTCTTTTGAGTTTCTTTTTATTCTTATTAAAAACTTTCAACTAAATTTTCTGCAAATTTGCTATATGATAGTTCTTGATGAAAATAAAAAATGTCAATGAGCGCAAAGTCTGAAAAATTATAGCTTTTCACGTTAATTCTTCTTAATAATTATTACAAATCTCTAATCACACATCTAATATTACATTAAATCACTGATACTTTATATATCCATTGCAAAAGTATTCTGTTTTGACATTCACTTTTGTTTGTACATTCACTTTCACGAAAACATTTTTACCGTTATACAATACTAATCATTCAAGTAAAGTCGAATTAAATGTAGTACCTATAAATGTCGTTACGACAAGATGTTGAGCGTTTGGCACGACCTGAAACCAATTGTTCGCCGTTCAATTTCAATGGTTCAACTTGCTCGCCGCGTCGTGAAATTAACGTGAAATACATGGTAAGAACTGCAAGAAGTCAATAGAACGGAAGTTTCGAGCAAGTATCATTTCACAGGAGATTCATCCAAAAAAAGTGAAATAATACGAAAAAAAAAAAAGATAATTTTGTAGAATTAAGATTTTATGCCGATTTTATTCATTACTGCTTTCATGTTTGAGCTTACAACTAAATATCAGCTAATTAGATGAGTTACGAAAAAAGCAGCCTCGACTTGTTCTTTATGAAATTGCACTTTGCATAATAAAATCAATAAAGTTAACATCTCTCTACGGACATTTAAACAAAATTGTGACAGTAATCAATGCAAGTTTGCATACAATTTTTCACCTACTTAGAAAACACAAATAACATCGACCGAGTTTAAGCACGTCAAGATTACTTCAAGAATTTCCTCGATACGACGAGTATATCAATTATCGAAGTTTTGCAAATAATCCGAAATACACACACCAACGACTTTTAATAAAGTATTTACTTGCTCGATTGGTGTACTGTTAATTAACCACTAATTAATACCAATGCCTGCTAAATTCCTTTCTAAGTAATTCCGTAGGAAAATTCACAGGGTCGTAAACGATACATTGTTGGCCCCGTTCAAGGGCTATTACGGTAGTTGAGCGTAGCTCCGTGCGCGACGATGGCCGTAGGGCAAAATGCAAAATTGCAAGGAGGTTGCACTTCGAAGAGCAAGACTGAAAAAGAAACGAGAGAGAGAGAGAGAGAGAATGTGTGTGCAAGGCAATAATCAAGGCGAAAGAAAGGAGACTAGAGGAAAGATGGGAAAAGAGAGGAAGATGAAAGCTATTCCAAACTGATGAGAAAGAGGCCAAAAAGGAGTATGGCAGAGCGAAGAGAGACGCGGAAAAAGGCAAATTGAGTTGCTTGAGAACATAACAGGAAGGAAGTTTGACATAGAGATAAAATAATTAAATTAGAAGGAGTTATGACAGTTTCATGCAGCTTTGACGATGTGACACGTCATTGCAAATCAGTGACTACTGTTCGTTTTAGTTTCACAAAAATATTCCCGTGAACCGTCATAATAGAATTAAGCCAAATCTGATTTCGCAAATCAATCAGTTTCCTCTTATACTCTGATATCTTTCAATCTACTCAACAACAGCAATTCGATTAAAGAATGTTATCTATCCTGAAGAATCTTATGGCTGAAATTAATTTTTGTATGAGTTAATGGGCGAGTTCAAGATGACAAAGCGGCTAGGTACACTTGCCGAGCGATCGAATATGATTGGTTGGATCTATAAGAAATAATCAATTACGTTTAATCGCTCGGCAAGCGTACCTAGCCGCTTTGCCGTCTTGAACTCGCCCATTGTTTCTAATCAACTGAAGCAAATAATAAAAATGATATTTTATAAATAACAAATTTTTTTCATTCCATCAGTTAGTTATGTTTACAATAGTAAATTTTTTTCCACTCGGACGCGTCAACTTGTTTGTAGATTAAAATAGTAGGTACTTCGTGATAGAGAAGTAAATATATATAAAATTTGTTTCTCTCAATATTTTTCATTAAACGTTTATCGGTTTTGCTTTGTTAAATTTCACAAACTCTGAATATAATCGCTTCGATTTGCACGTGCACTTGTTATCAATTTGTCAATTAATGATGATGCATTAGCATTTACGCTGAATAACATTGAATTGCACACGATACACAGTTGTGATTGAAAAGATACACGTTTGCGTTTGAGAATTTATAAAATCGAGTAATTTTTTTTTAAAAAACCATTACTATTAGTAAAATTAAATGCAGTGTTATTTCAACAATGTAGATCGAGTAACAAAAAATATTAGGAAATAAATAATAAAGATTTTATTTTATTTTTTCAATATTTATTTAATATTTAATTTAAATTCTTTTGATTTTTTATTTGATATAAATTTTCGGTAATTAGATACTAAACTCTAGGAAAGACTGCAACATTAATCATTGTTACGTTTTATAAATAATAAAAAACAGATGTATTATACAATGCACATATACATATATTTGTGTGCTATCAATTTTAATTAAGTAATTTTAATTAATTTATGACCGATATTAATTTCGAACAGTTATCGATTTTGATATTTACATAATAATTGTAAATAATAACTTTTTATCATTACAATTTAATTGTACAAAATGCTTTTTTTAATTTTAAATTACAATTATAAATTCTCCATATATAATTTTTTTTTCAAAATCAGTTTTTTACAGAAATAAAACTTTTTTGAAGATCTTCTTTTATAAATTTAACGTAAACATATGTACTATGTGCAGTGTATGTATGTATGTTTTTAATTCTTTAATTTAATGTATGATAATACTTTCTAAATCATAATTGTCTTCCTAAATATAAGCTAAAGAGAGATGCAAGATAAAGTGAACATTTGGAGAATGTTCGTTAATTGAAATGCACTTTTTACGCAAAATTTTAAAAATAATCGTAACTTTTAAAATAATCTGCAAAACTCTCTTCACTCTATGACAAAAAGCCTAAACATTTTTTTTACTACGTGTAAATTAACATTTTATACGCAATGATTTTTTAACCGGAGCCGTGCAATTTATCTCGCGAAAGGGCCAAAGAGGCAATTTTCCCAGCATGAAAAGGTCTTCCTGGCCCATAATTAAATCTGGGAAAATTCGCGAAGTCGTACGGTTTCTTCGCGTTCCGCCGGGACGGACAGGCAGGACAGAGAGGGAGAAACTTTGGCACTCTGCAGATAAAATTTTCTAGCGTTTTGATCAAAGGGCTCAGCCGAGGACTGCAATGCGCGGGGGCTATGCGCACTCGAAATGTCGGCTTTAACGAGACTCGTCGTCGTAGACGGGCTACGTGTTTTGAATACGAAGAAAAAACGATTGCGCGCGTTCTACCCTCGTCGTCGGCCATGGCTCCGTGTAAACTTTCTAAGGCGATTCAGAACTGTAGAAAATTAGATTATCTCTTTGAGCCGTTTATACATTACGCGAAGAACGAGTACGTTTCGAATTGATTAAGTACTTTTATTACGGATAAATATTTACCAAGCTGTGTTTCGAAAAACATGGAACATTCTCTTCAAACAAAACAATACTTTATATGTAATTCAATAGAATTATTACGATTATTATTCCTCCCAAATCTTTATATTATAATTATGAAATGCGTATAATATAGCGTAATGAAATAATTATAATATGCGTGTACTGAATGTATGTTCGGTAAAATGAAATAATTATATTACAATATGTTACAATTTATTTGTTTCAAATATGGAAATAGACCGTATAAGATAATGAGCTATCGCGTTCAATAATAAACACAGTTATAAAAGAGTATATATGTACATGATATATAATTGTCCAGATAGTTTTGGAAGATACATAAACACGATTTACGTAAAATTGAATAACATGAGATTGTATCGATACGAAAAATAGAAAATATAAAAAAAAGAAGAAAAGAACCGGAAAAAGATATAACCACTAAAGCGTTTACGCGACACATCTTATTTGTACTGTCGCCGGGAAAACACCGCGGCGAGAGATGGTTTCGATATTGCCGCCCAGCTTCGACAACCTGAAAACGACCGGTTGAAAAGCTGAAGCCAATCCTCAGGCCGACACAAGCCAAATACCTTTACAGTCGCCAGTAGAAACAACAACGAAACGATTCTAGTGGCGATCGCGGTCCGTTCCTCTGAAATCGAGCTATTGCTGTGCAACCGCGTGCATTCCTTCCAAGCCGAAATGGAAACTATTTCGCGCACAGAACTCGAACGGTGTGAGGAATATCCGTACAATGGTCTATTTTCGCGATCGTTAAAGAGACGAAAAATTCTCAGACTTCGAGCTTCGCGCGGCTTGGAGTGTTCAGAAAATTTATTTGCAAAATCGGACGCGCGCTATCTCGATAGATTTTCGACGAGCGGGGGATATCGACGGTGGTGTTGAGTCGCTCGCACGGAGAGCAAAAGGAAGAGAGTGGAAAAAAGTTACCATTTTATTCAATATCGTGTAAGAAGTTACGCGAGCCGTTCGCGAGCGGAGACGCTTATCAGCGCGCAACGCGCACCGCGCGATCGGAAAGCGTTTGCTTACACACGAACATCGCCGTATCACTTTAATGGCATTCTTAATAGCCGTAGGAGAGTTCCGAAGTTGATGCAATCTCAATTTCCCGGTTCCTGCGCCTGATATATCAGTGATTTTCCACCTTTGCGTTATCGTCTGGAAAGTTCGCCGAGTCATGCGGCGCTTCCGGAGCGGTTGGTTCGCCTAATAACCGTCTTTGCCCAGCGCAAACTGGTCCGGGCGCGTGCGACCTTCCTCCTCATCCCTCCCTACCCACCTCTTTACGTATGCCAGACTGAAGTTTTACCCCAATTAGTGACAAAAATTTCTTTCAAAATATCGTATTTTTGAAAGTATAATAGTATGTTTGCGACACCTCTAAACTGAAATTTACGAAAATTTACTTAAAATTAAATAATAATAAAAAATAAATACAGAACAGTAAGTGATTCAGCAAAACTATAACTTGCTTGGTAAGATCATCTTATTATGTTTTTTTATATGTCATTATTTGTGCTAAGGAAACGACTCAAAACAGAGCTGAAGCAATATATAGTGTTTAATTAAGTATTAATTTAATTTTTCCAATTAAAGAATTATGCTTTTAATTTAAAACGTCACTCATACTCTCATTGCCATTTACCTTTTAATTGGTATTTACATTACCTCGAGAGAGAGTCATTAAATAATTATTAATTCTTTATTAGATGGTAGTGCTCTATTATTTATTTATTTATATATAAAAAGTAAATAATAAACATATTCAAACAGTCACGCTGCAATTTTCGAAAATGTATTCAACATTCAATCTCTTTAATTGGAAATTTTACTAAAATTCCCTCAAAACAGATATAGTAGTATATCTCATTATTTATTTATCTATATAAAAAGTTTCATTTTTTTATCTTATAAAATAATATTATCGATATACTAATTCAATTGTTTCGATTACCCGTAAGGCAATTAATTGTTACTTCAATTAACACTCCGATAGTTTTGCTAATCAAAAATTGTTTAGAGATGTATTTATCGAAGTATTCGTAAATATTGAGAGTAATTTTATCTATAAAGTAATTTTATCTTACACATCCTGTATACAGATCAATGGACTTTACAAGGAATATTACACATCTTTTGCGCGCGATCAGTTGACGATCAGTCCCGTTTGTCGCTCGAGGCTATCCATGCGAGACGTAATCGCGTGCTGGATGCAATTTTCTGTCTAACGGTACAACATGTCCATCCGAGTATGAATACAGCTTTCAAGTAATTGCAAGCCACGAGAGAAACGAAGCGAGACACACGCGCATTTCAGATACATGTTGCTTCCTGATTTAATTAACTGACGTATTTTGTCCGCGCAATTTAAGCCTTATCAGAATAGCGAAAAAATTACATTTTCTCCTTTATGTTTATAATTGGAAAGTATGATACTACACGAATAATCGTCGCGTATCGTCTAATAATAAAATAATATTTTATTCATTGACGTGTTAGACTTCGATTATTAAAATTGCCATATGTGATATGCATATCCCCTTTCCATTAGCATAATAAAATCGTTAGCTCTGTGATCTCTGTTTAAATCTTAATTAAAAATTAAAAAGTCTCATAAAATTGTCGCGATTCGTTCATTCATCTCACTGAATTTTCGACGTCAACTGTAGGCATGCATAGTAAAAAGACATTTTGTATTCTTCTTAAAATCGATCCCTGTTAAAATTTTGTGTTGAATTTTTGAAATTTCCGAATTTAACCTAATATGATTATGTCATTTGAATATTTCATATTAATTCGATATTTTTTAGTATCAAGATAACATATTTATGAGTGAGTGAACAAATAACATAAAAAAATAATGTCCATAGAAAATTGAAATTCAATAAACAAAGGCCAAAAAGCCTTTCTGGTGTTTGTTTATTGAATATTAACATTTTTGTTGATAATATTATAACGAATTGGATTTAGAGAACACTGTAAAAATAATGTATTTTAAAATGTAAATTCTAAGATAAATAAATAAAATACGTGTTAATTTAATGTATCATAAATTTTAATTTTACTGAAAAATGTACTTCCACATTGTGTCAGTACATTTGTTGCATGTTATTAATTTTTTACACAATACTTGTGTCATTTTCTAACATGTTCAGCTTGTGTAAAATTAACACAAAATATCAGTGGATCTTCTGGGAATTTGAGATACGTGAAATGTGTTAAGTTTAACACAAATTTTCCAATTGTGTGCTCCAAACGATAAAAGCGAAAAAGGAAATGACGATACGATCGACAACTTTTAATGAAGTTCAAAGATTTCCTCGATTTTTCATATATCCCTCAGAGCGCCGTTTCACTTTGGAAAACTACATCGCTCGTTACGCCTGCCGATATGTTTGTTCGTGTGTAACGTTGATCGCCTGCAGGCTGCGGTATAGTGGCGTCTCGCATCCAACTCCCTGACGGGACAACTGATGCGTTTCCAATACGGTTGCCTAACAGTGGTCTTCAATGCCAGCGGGACAAGCCCGCAGATCACAAAGTATACCAGATAGCGATTACGTGTCTGCTTTTTTTTCTTATGAGGAAATCTATTCTTCTTTGCACGATTTGTTGATGTGTAATATTTCAAATAGAGATCCTTAAAGAGTAAAAAAAAAAGACCATTTTATCCTACTTAGGTCTGCAATATTACATGCGTCAATGTAATAAAAATATATTTATTTACGTATTTTGTTGACGAAAAATGTGCATTAGACTTATATGCATATTACTTTAAAAAGGAATGCAGCAACTACCTGAAAACGTGTATTATGTAAGAACACATTGTCTGATAGCCTGGTTTTTCTTATCTGTTGTATTATAATGCCCTCATTGCGAAAGGAAACACTTGCAAAATAATGTATGTAAATACTGTGGTAATTATATTGCATATGAGAAGAAGATAACGTAAAATCATCCAACTTTACGTAGAAATTGAGGCGAAAACATTACGTGCAACGTTATGAGGAAGTTAAGCATTTTACCCTGTGAAATACGATTTAAAAAACGAAACTTTGTAAGAAACATCTTTACCGAGGCCACCCGCTGTAACACGCTCTTTGTAATCCGATTAACGAATAATTGAGGAAACTCTATTTAGTAAAGGACGGCAAGTTCCGACCACTGGGAAAACACGCTCCGGGAACGAAGAAGAAAATTACAGGGATAAGAGGAACCGGTTGTCTGTGCAAGACTAAAAAGGGAGACGTTCAATTTAGATCGCCATTATATGCGTACACACTTAGGAGGCGTTCAAAGGCATGCAGTGTGTTACCTTGTAACTTCCGAGATTTTCGATGACGCAGGGTAGACTGACGTCCCTTCCCAGCGCCACGGTGACATTTGGTATCGGCTCGGCAAATATTGGTGGATCGGAAAGCGCTGCAACACATAGAAAAATTGCGTTAGTTATACGTATCGTCGAGTAACATAACAATATGAATTACACTATTTAACAAAAAAATTCACAAGAATAGAATTTAATCATTTCCCGTAGTTTTTTGAGTGTAGAACACGATCTCATTTATTTGTTCTATTATGTTACAATTGTATTTGCTATTAAATTACAAAAAAGTGATTTTTCTCTATACTTTCATCTTACAATTACAATATGCATGGTGTTAGAAAAATCTTATGCTGCAATTAAAATTAAGTAGGTATGTCGTTAGAACTTTCAATCTTTAAAAATTCATTATATGATTAATTATAGATAACATTTTTATGATAGTTATGACTTACATATATTACCATTAAAAACCTATCAAATACTTTTAAATTACGTTATTCAATTTTTCTTAAGAGAATCCTAGTTTTAGGTCGTTAAATATTAATTTAGTATAGTGCTAAAAAAAATTGATGAATTCAAAATGGTGGAATTAATATGGTAGATGTCAAAATTAAAAAACGTTGGAGTTTTTGGAACAATTTATGTATACAGTGAATTTTCTTATAATTGAATTTATTAACTTTCACACATCAGATTACTATTCACCGATCTGGAAAAACCTTAAAAGAAGTGTCTACATAAAGTCGGTTTTCGATTTAATTTCAATTTCATTTTAAATTATCGGCAACGTTTTATTATTGTAAGAATTATCGAAATTGGGTGATTTTAGCTTAAATCGACATATTTGACGCCTGTTATCTTGTAAGTCAGCTCTACATTTACCAATACTCTTATGGTCCTAATTTTTGCGATTTATTTTATGCGTGTTATCTGAGAAGCTTCTTTACTCGTACTTAGCATTACCCAGGATCAACGGTATAGACGTCGGATTTCTGATCCCTTTTCGGGTGCTTGATTCACGCGAGTCCCCTCGCCTCTCACGTTTAAGGTGCTTTAATCGTGTGAGTCCACTTGCCTCTCACGTTTGGAATGCTTGATTCACATGAGTCCCCTCGCCTCTCACGTTTAATTACATTTAACCTTCATATTCATCAAATGTCTATTCGCTTTTTGACAATATAACTGCATCTAATGAATATTTTGTGAAATTATCACTACGATAGATAGGTTTTTCGTCTGGATGTCTGCAGTATTCTAAATATCACAAAACTGCTGCGACATGAGCATAACAATCTGTAGTTTGAGCAATGATCTTACATTGGCAATACCATTCTTTAATCAAAACTGAAGGCTTTGTATCTTATCCAAAGCTGAAATATTGTCAGGTCGAAAAATTTCTAATACCCGAGGGGTGAAAATATCTGAGGATCAAAAAATTTTTGAACGTTATGGCAATTTTGTCGACAGTTCTGGGTAGCACCCCAAGAGTTCTACCAAAAGTTATTAGCTTTCAAAGCACGCTAGGATTAATAGTTTAGAAGATATTGCAATTTTTCATTCTGCGTTTTGTAAAGTTAGCACCCCAAATTTTGATTTTTCAATTTTTCGCATTAATTCGCCGGAACTATTTTTTATTTTGGGCAAAAACTTCAGAACTCTTTGGAGTGTATTATAAACTGTGATGAAAATCGCCAAATCTCCGAAGCCATACTATGTGTATGCATACGTGCGATCGTACTGATTCGTTCAACCATTTTGTTATAAGCGTCGCGCACGACTTAAATCTTACGATGTAACACTGTTTATCTGAGCTATTGTCTCTGGATTAATATAGTATAATAATTAGTAATTAATATTTTTGAAATTATATTTCTATAAATGAAGTAGCACTACAAACTTTTGTTCCGATCTGATACTTTAGCTGTGTTCATTCCAAAATTCATTGCAAAAATTTTGAAAATTTATAGTTTACGTTACCTAAACTGTAGATTTTTAGCGCTAGCAGTAACTTTTAAAACACAGCCTTCATAATGCAAATTCACACAGTGACGCGTGACGCGAAATATAATTGATGACCGTCAAGTTGCCATAAACAATAACGCAATTAACTTATCCTCTTCTCGCCGATATTTTAGTATATAAAGATATCATTGACAAGACATCAATAAAACGATAATTGTGACTGATAAACTCTTGATGGCCGTAAATAGAAAATTCGCCACGCTCGTATATTGGCTCGTGAATTTTTCATCTTTGAACGACCAGACTGTTCCGCCGAATTGTGGCCGTCGATCAATGAGATTCGTTCGAAGATAAATTAGCGAGAAACGATTACTCGTTGGGTCACATCTATCGTGTCACTTCCAAAATCCACGAGATCACAACAAATGGCATCGGCATGTCCAAAAAATAGTCTCGCAACTGAAATTGAATTTCGTATGGAAAGAACGATTTTGCCGAAGTATCTAAAAATTTTAGATAGATACAGATCTGAAAATAATTCAGACAATAGCAAAAATCCTATTAATATATTTGTTGAATCATCATATTATTATAATTATGAAGGAAACTCAAGTATAATATGCCATATTGCAAAAAGTGATATATTTCAGCAATAAACTTGAACGTCCTATAGAATTATTTTAATAATTTCAACAGAAAATTACTTTCAGATCTGTACGTAGTTAAATTTTTAGACACTTTAATAAATTTGTTCTTTCAGTGCAATTGCATATTTTTTCAACCGTCGCGTCGTCACGGTATGCAGCGCTATAATATGTGTTCACATTTTGCATTAAGTATTTATTCATGTTTATTTATTCATGCCTGTAAAATTATTTTAATTACAATTGACTCGTTTACATTCTTTTCCACTAGAAATTTGCTTATTTGATTTCATGCTTGCCATACAAAGAACACTTATTAACAACGAGTGTACGGATTAATTATTTACGCTCGAACGAACAATCCGATTTCACGGATTTTTATAATGCAATGAATCCTGTAATCGTATTAATAGATTGCAATTATGCATACGTATGAGCTATTCATATAAATCAAATGATAGCTGAATGGAATGTTGGAAAAAATAATGACGTATGTATGGATCGAAATTTATATGACACGTTTCATTAAAGAGAGAGAGGTCCATTACATTTTAATCATCTTTATATACTACTATCAAAATGAAGTTATGTGTGTTGTCATACTCAGGTAAGAGAGATTGAAAAAAAAAATTTATATAATATACTATATAAAATATATTTATATAATGTATTTAAAAATAAAGCATTTATTTTGTGTATCACGTTATTTCGCCAAATATTGTCAAAGCTTATGCGATATTCGTGGAATATCTCGTAATGCTTGGTCCACTCGTTGGCGCGAATTTTTACGAATACACACCTGTACTCGGAATACGACCAATTATCATGCAGACAGGGGCATCGCGGAATTCGAGTTTAAATTTATATAGCGACGATACTTCTCGTTTAAAGCTGAACCAAAACGCATATATCGTTACAGCTGCGAGACTGAAAGTGTGCTCGTAGAATATTAAACGTACAATATTTTCATCATTATTATTCCCGTTGTGCCAGCGCAAACTGGAATATTCAACCGATGCCGCCGGATAATCCTTCATATTCTTTCGCACTTTGCGTGCAACCGCAAAAACCGCAAGGTATTTGTATTTAAACAATGTAGGAGCGGGGGGGGGAGAAGGGTGCGCATCATCATGCGCCAAAATTTAAATAGCAACGCGCGAATCGTTTGACGAGCGGCGGAAAAAATTTATCCTATCCAGTTGACAAACGTCCTGACTTTCGTTTTAATAAACGCGTCAACGTTTTGATATTCGTCAAAGGACGTTTCGTTAAGCTCGTGAATACGCGAAACCACACGAAGTTTTTATCACAAAATAAAATAGCAGGATTAAACGCAGGATATCAAATAATGTTTATGACAGCTGGTCAACCTTAAGTTTCGAGCAACTTACGCGCGGTATGTTATATATAAACCTTTCCAAAATAATGACTGGCAATTCTTTTCTATTTTTTTCTCCCTTCGTTATTTTTTCTTTTTTTTATTACGTTAGCCAAATTTAAAATTGCCAATAAATATTATAGATGCTATAATACAATTATACGTATTCTTAACAAAATATTTTTAATAAATTGACGTAATATTATAATTAAAACGAAAAAAGAAATAGTAATCAACAAACTATCGATGATATAATAAAACGATCGTTAAAAATATTCTGTTTGACAGTGGGCGAGCGAAACACGCGTCTAATGTTGGCGTGGGAAGAAAATCGAAGGGGTGCTAAAAAGAAAAGAAAAGTGACTGAGGCCGGAAGGAACGTTCGTGACGACTCTTCTGAGTAACTTTTGGAGCTGCACTCGAGAGTGAAGTAGGAGGGTAGTTGGCTGGTTGCTCAACCGGAAGAGGGCAGCCGTCAATTCCGGTCGAAGACTTCACACTGACCGGAAGTCCGTGCACACCGACATACACCAATGTGACGTGCGACGTCGCGGCGAAAACCCGACAATCCTAACACTTCGAGATTCGATACCGTACTCACTATCGTGTTTCTTGAAAAACGACTTACGATAAACGTTCAAATCCGGATTTGTCAGCTTCCACTTTACATACTGGAATACTCTGTTATTAACCTGCCATTAACGGTTGCTATAATATTAAAATATCAAAGTCATCCTTCTTTTTATATTGGCAGGAAACGACAGTTTAACACGTCAGTAATATTAACAAGCTAAATATCCTCAGTATTTATTATATTACGGTGAACTTTTTTGCAAATTTATTTGAAGAGGAGAATAAGCAAGACATTCTAATTTAACCAAGGCAATAGACTTTCTATAGGAGATTTTAATTGTATCTTCCATTTCTGACTGAATCGTACAATATTTATGTCTAATATATTAAATTATTTTCATGTATACATCATATATGTTTATTTCATGGAAAATTTTTCTCGTCTGAAGAATGAAAAAACTAGCAAAGTAAAAAGTCTCGAAAAACTGGAAAGTTTGACACAATCAACTTGTGAAACGACGTAATGTGGCGTTTTTTTTTTCACTAAAAAGTTTTAGAATATGTAATGAAAGAAATTAATAAAAGAGTACAGTGCTTTGGGGAAAAAGCAGCGCGAGTTATTTCAATGCGACAGAGTTTTCGGAAACTGTGCGCTTCTCTAGCTTCTGGTAGTAGGATCGACAACTAGCTTTATAGCATAGCGGCCAGGGAGAATTCCCTGGAGAACTTCCGAATGGGAGACTACGGCAAGGTCGAGTTGCGAATTCAAATTATTATTTAGTCGGGAAAGACAAATTACCCCGGCCTTTCTGATGCTGACTACCTCGAATGCTATACTGCACTCGAGTAGTTTAAGTGACGCGAAACCAATTAAAGTTACCAATTAAAAAGCTAACATTGCGTAAATACTCGCGCGAGAGCTTAAATCATTAAAATGTCGACATTCAAAAATGTTACATATTAAATGAAAATGACTCTCGAATTTTAGTATGTGAACTTATAAATTATAAAGATTAAAAATATATTATTTATTATTTTAATTAACCATTTCTATGTCAATTACATTATTTATTTCATCTTCTTATAACACGTACGACTCAAGATGTACAATAGGAAGAAAAAATGCGCGACTTTCTTTTGTTTATACAGCTGTTCACGTTGCTCAACGATATAATAGATTTTTATACGTTACGGTATTAAAGTAATTTTCATGATATAAATTTGAACATATGAGTAATTTTTTTGAACGTGACAATTTTTCATTTTTATAAAGACAAACTGATTCATAATAATACTGAATGTGATATGACATTATAAATCAAAATTCGAAATAGCTCGATTAAATAATAATGTATTTTTATATTATTTTCCTTTTTATTGATTTCAGACTCTGTATAAGCATAAACAAAAAAAGTTAGTAAAATATATTGTATAATTAAAAAAAATAGTTTTATAATAATTTGTTTTATCGTATGTGCTATTAACAATAAAATTTATCTAGTATGTGGTATACGTAGGCTGTATGTTTCTGAATATTAAAAAACGGTACACTCATCAATATCTTTAAACAAAAAGTTAAAAAAACGAACATAACAAAGGTGTCAGAATATATTCGAAGGTGGTAATTTATTCATGGAAAAATCAATACATAGATATTCGCAAAAAAAGATCCAAATCGTTTGATATTCACAAAGTCTTCTTCAATTCATGAATTAAATAAACACAAAAATATGCAATAGAAGAACGGATATGCAATAGAGGAACCTCTAAGCACCATTTAAGCCCGGTTTCATAACGCATGGTTAACTCTTAATCAAGGTTTAACTTCCAGTTTCTAATTCCAAAATTGAACCTCGGTTAAGAGTTAACCGTGAGCTGAGAAACTAGGCTTAGAAATGTAGAAGGAAGAGGAATTAACAAAAAATAAGAGTTATAGATGATCGTGAAGTCTTAAATCATAGAAAATTGACCAATCAACTACGACCCCACGACTCCTAATGTATATGTATAATATATCATATCATATAGACCTCGCATTTGTGTTTACTTGAGACTGAGAGAAAAATTGAACAAAACAGGCATATTTTTGCTATTTGATGTCGTTTTATTTTCGAAAAGAAAAAATGCGATGCAAGCAAAAAAATATGTGCTGTGTACGGAGAGGATGCCATAACCGAACACATATGCCATAGTTTGCAAAGGTGATACTACATTCGTGCTGGTGATACTACATTCGAAAATGAGAAGATTTATGCACGAGGAATTATAATATGTGAAAAATGATTTTAAAAAATGATAAAAGGTTATAGAAAACAACAGCCATTATATTACTGACTAAAACTGCTTTTATAAATTATTTCAATTTTAAACTAAAAGTATAGCATTACTCTTCTTCTAATAATCCAATATAAAAATAACAATTAATGCATTCTTTAAGGTCATAGAAACAAGAAATAAATAAAACTGTGATTAATTATTGTAAAAAAAATTAATTTAATCAATTCTTTTTGGGCGAAAATATAATGTTAATCAAGAGATATAATTAAAAGCAGATAAAGTTGTTAAAAATCAAATAATTATGTCTCGGAGTAATTCAAAAAGGGAAAAATCTAATTTAAAAAAAATTTACGTAATTTTAAAAATGAGAAAAAAGAACGAACTTAAAATATATACAATTAGTTAAGTAGTAAAATTACAGAAAATGTGTAGAAAAATTATGATATACCTATGTGTTTAAAACGATAAGTGACCCCGTATCAGTTAAAATTATAAATACTAAATGAACAATAAAAGCTAAAGCAATAACATCATAAAGATCTGAAAGAATTTCGATTAATTGTTTATTATTATTTTAGATATTACGGAAATATAAAATTTATAATCTATAATTGGCAAGTTAATGTAAAATATTTGAATAAACATCATCAAATAATGCAGTGTCTTTATTAAAATAGATACCATTTTTTTCTTCAATAAAAATCATTTTAAAGATAAGTCATTCATAAAAATTGGTTTCATAGTCGAGAGTTCTCGTTTCTTGGTCAAAACTGTGATTTAAATTTAAAATCGAAATACTCGATGACGACAGAATGTTTTTCTTCTGAGTAAAACGGTCTTCTAATTTAAAATTATTCATGTTGTTCCTTTAACCTCATTTTAAGCAGTCTTTTTATGTGTTGTACTTGTATACACGCGAGATATATACATATTGTATATATTATATGAAATAGGAGATATTTGTTGTTACAAGTACGCTAATATTTTATTTATGTTTCTTAAACAAATGATAGACGAGGACAAAGATTCACAACTGAGTCGTACCAGTTACGGTTCAAGCATGCTATTACTTTATTCTGAGTATTAGAAAACTTCGCATTTGTATAGACTTACAAATAATGAAATTCAAACAGTATGCTGCGATGTATACCAGAAGTCACAGTGTGAAGTGTTGAATATATTCGCAAATAAGATAATATTTTTAGCGTAAATATACTTCTTGTTTCAAATATCTAATACCTACATTTGTATCGCATAATGCATCTCACAACAAATAACTTTTGAGATTTCGAGGTACTATTTTCTATTTTATTTTTAAAAATAAAGAAAAGTTACCAATATATTGACATAAATTTTCTAAAGTGACACTTCCTTACTTCTCATAAAAACTAATCTTTACAATTTATTAATACTGATAAAAACATAATCTGTTTAGATGATTAAGAAAATAAAAACTCCTAATTTTTTCAATTATAACTGGTTGAATTTTTATCCTCAATTCGCAATTCTCAATCTGCATTGCGTAATTTCGATGGAATGTATAATTCCAACGAAAAATTCCGAGCAGTATTATAAAATATTGCTACAGAGTATCAATACGAAATATTTTCTAGTTCATATCCAAAGTTTTGTTTTTAAAAACTTTGTTTAAAAAATATAGTCCAACTAAAAATAGAGTGATAATGTACGTAAACAGTCAAGCGCAATGTGGAAAGGTGGCTCAATGATAAACAAAACATAAATAGAAATAACGAAAAATGTCATTCGCAAAAGTCATATATTTTAAAAAAAGAGCAAAGTAAATATTTCGGTCGTTTTGATCATTCTCAGTACATAAAAATCAATTATATAAAGAATGCGCAATATAAAATAATGATAATCGCTGGATATTAACAATAAAAACGTAAAAATTAGGAGTATGCTTTTTAGTCAAAAAATAAAATTTTTTCATCCGTATTCTTATTGTACACTTATAGATTAGTTATGTTCTTTAAAATTGTTTGGAAATTCATCTCTCAAAAATTTAACGTATTTTTATTATTAATATTTTTCAATATCGATTCCTAATACTGGCAGTACTCGATTTGTTAATTAGAATTCCATAATTGATCTCGTCTAAAGTACGAAATTCGGTAACTCTGTATAAATTGATATGTGTATACACATCCAACGATTATCATTGTTTTATATTGCACATTCTTTGTATAATTGATTTCTATATACTGAGAATGGTCAAGACTTGGTCAAAACGTTTATTTTTCTCTTCTTTTAATATATAACTTTTGCGGATGACATCTTGTGTTGTGGATGCATTTCTATTTATGTTTTGATAATGTACGTGATAACGTATCAGTGACTCTCCTCTCTTTATGTTCCTTGGGTAAATCTACGGATGAGATACGTCCTCATAAAAAAGGAAACGATTATTCACCATATAAGAAAAAAAACATACAAAAAAGAAGATTTTTGCAATTATCTCTAAAATTGTACGTGTTATGAAAAAAATGTTTACATAAAAAATATTTAACATCATGTTTTCTACAAAAAAAGGTCCTATACGTAATTGGCATATATTGAACACTTCAGCCTATAGATATCTAGATTGCTGACACGTGAAAAACAGATGTGTCAACAAATCGTCATCTTAACTGTGAAAAAGTTCGACATATACGCGTTGCACACGCAGATAAGATAAAGATAACAAACATTTTATCTCATTTTAACTCTATGATACAGTTAAATGCGCATGTGCGAAAACTTACTGTTAACATGGCCATACAAGACTATAGTGGTGAGAGAGAAAGGACATCAGCGATATAAATATTTTATGCTTCAGTTGCTGTGTGAAAAACACTGGTTTTTATTCAATTGAGTTACCTTACATCTAACTTTGAAATTAGACCCATTCGACGCGTTCATGAATTTATATTATTTCTACGCGAAGCTGATTCCATATAGGTTTCCAAGTTTCCACACAAAATGAGGTTTATTTTGGAAATAAATTAGATTTATGGGGAATGAGGGGAGCCCTTCGAACACATACATATGTATTATACTTTGCTATTGCAGAAGGTTCCCTTTTTTCTCTCCCTTTCTTCTCACTTTTCCCACCTCTCTTTCTTTTTTCTTCTCTCTCTTTCTTCTCCTTTCCCCGTACCACGCGGACGTAGCTCATTCGAAGATTTGCTGTCTCTTGTAAAACTGTAATGTTTTATTTCAACGTGCACTTCCAATTTTTGACAATATATGTTTAAAAGTGTATATAACATATTTGTTAGAAAAATACTGGGTACATTAACGTGTATAGAGGAGTAGCAGTGGACACTTGCTTCTTTAAATTTTAATAAAGAGATACATCATAAAAATCATTTTTACCATAAAGAATTAAACTATTACCCAAATTGTGGCTCACAAGTTACTCGGCGAGAAATTTGTTGAAGATTCTTGAAAGCTGATTTTAATACTTATTGTTAGGTTTATTTTAATACAGAATTTAGTAAAATTTAGATCATCTTTTAAATATTCTGCTGAGTCCAAAATTGAAAAGTGATGATCAGAGATTTGAAAAAAATAATATTTCTAAATACTAAAAAATATGAAATATTTTCAAATATTCACAATTCTTCGCGAAGAAATTAATAATCGTGGTTAAATGTGTGTGCATATACTTTTTAGTCCGGATCTACAATAGATGTTTTAAACTTTAAGTCGTAAGAAATTGACCATTAAAGTCGAATACGAGGAGATTAATATCGACCGTATTTCGTTCCGGGCTAAACAACGTATAAATTGATCGCATTATTTAACAAATTTTTTACATTAAAACACTTATTGTATATTTAATCCACATTATCTAATCTATAAGTATAATAAATCTATAATAGCAATCTATAAGTATAATAAATCGCACTTAATACATTTTTGATAAAAATCGCTACGCTTATAGGTACTCTGATGTGTGTATTATTTCAACTAAATCATTTCGTACACGCACGTATGGACCATTTAGTATTTTAGAGTTTACAAACTCCAGAAAATTTAATATCAAAATAGTTTTGGAACTTTTTCGTCTGCTCTATGTCACGTTTATAAAGTTTCATTTATTATTAACATGACATAAAAATTCATGCATTTAAGGAAATCCTAAAATCGTCTGTATTACCAACTAAACACATATATGTATAATAATATATTCGTACAATAATTTATATATTATATAACAATTATTTTTTTCTCTTTTACAAATTTGAAAATCCTTTTCCAGGATTAAATAATAGATGCGCATTAATACGTACTTGTGAGGTGATAGGAATGGTTCATGTCAAGAATTTTGAAATTAATATCCTTTTATCATTTCTTAATCTAATATAGCGCTCCAGAGTTGTCACATCGTGATAACATTAATTTTATATAAAAGCTGTGCCACCTATATTTACGAAAAAGTGGTCCACTTTTAGTAGACTAGTAGTTTACATAAAGAAATATCGTGGAGTTCTTATTTAAAATTGAACTTAGACGTCTAATTGAAACGTAACTGTTATACGCAAAAATTAAATAGTCAATGTGTAAATGCTATTTATAATATGACTAATTATCTTTAGGATTTCTTAAAAATTGTCACGGTACAATTTAACGAAGCAAATTATTGTTATTGCATTTCAAATTTTTCCGTGTCACGCGTCTTGACGCAAACATCAGTACGATATGCATATCAGTACGAATTGATATATTGAAGCATAAAAATTATCGCAGCTGTCTGTCTGCCAGTGCCGTGCTCGGCATGTATGCGACCTGAAATTATAAAGTATCTGGAAATGCCGCTCGAATAAAATAATAATAATTTCCTCAGAAAAAATCGCAATAATCGCGTACTTTAATTACAGAGTCGGGCATTTCTTCACAAGATGTTTCCATTTGACGCAATGTCGGATTCCGCGAATCGTTTTACTTTTCCACTACCGAGATCAATAGTGGAACAGTCTGCGTAGGTAGGATATGTTATAGGATATCTACGCTCTGTTTAGTCAGTCGAGTTGCAACTTTCAAGGCAGCAAGTCGTAGTGCTAGTGGCGACTGTCGCGAGATACGTATACGTACAATATACGTCCCGCGAGACACGAAATGTCACTCGTTGCACGAGTGATGCAACCTATCGAGACATGTAATTTCGTAACAACTCGCAATCGGCTGCAAAAATGTATTTTGCACCATAGTGAAACGTCAAGGACGTGGCAACGAAAAAGTATTCATTCACGGCGTGATAGGACCAATCGAAATTAATCCGAGGGAAACGCAAGGTACAAATTACCGAATCGAAAATCGCGTCGTGTAACACGAGTTAAATTGCACGTAAATGCGATCTCGACCGCGACTTATAATAGCGATGAGATTATGCAACGCGATGGCTCGACAACCTTCAGCGCTCCATTTAACTGCTTTTCGTCATCCGCTATCATTAGTCACATCGTTTCGATCAATGTTACTCCGAAAAAAAAACTTACGCTAATGCTAATTATTAGCTAATTACGTGTGTGCTAAAGTACAAAATGACAGCGTAATCTATCAATGTTATGTCGGTATCTAACGAATTGACACACTACGAGAATCATGACCTCAAACGGCCAGTATGGAATCTACTACACTCGTGACATGATGTCTATGAAAAAAGTTGGTGATGGTATTAGTCACGCCAGTAAACTGAAACTCAATTGATCAAATATAATTACGGCAAATGGCATTGAATTGTCCATGAATTCTGAGAGAGTAAAGAAATGCGTATAAAAAGTTTTCTTTTGACGGAATATATTTACTTTACAATTAAATTAATATACTAAAGTATAAATGTTGCTCATTTCAGAAATTTTGTATATACTATTTTATAGCGTAGCAACAATAATTTAAAAATAAACTTGGTAATTGCGATAAAATTATCGAAACGGAAAACACGTTCTCAAGTATGCAATGTATAATCACGCATGTAATTAAAACTAATAAAAAATTAAATAAAATATATAATGTATTATGTGTATATATATATATATATGTGTGTGTATTGTTGCAGCATTTATAATATTTGCAATTGTTCTAATTTACTTGTAATTACAATAAATTAAAATGAGATTTGTCCTATTTTAATTATGCGACTGACAAATAATTTTGTTTACGCTTTTAACAAATAAGCAGGGTAGAGCGTAAAATTAATCATTAACTATTTAATTCTCTGCGTTCATCATTTTAACCGCCTTCCGGCTTGATGCAGTCCTCATTATTGTCAATTAGGATTAAACGGTTCAGTTGTGTATTTGCCTACAATATTAACTCACTTACTGAGTATTAAATATATGATCGATACGTCCATATAATAAATAAATAATAATAATAAAATTTTACGTAAAACAAATATCCGTCACATATAAGGGCAAAAGTAATGAAAGACAAAATAACAATTAATCTTGACATTAAAAAATTTACAGAAAGAATAATCTTGCTAATGTATCTAAAAATTTAGATAGATATAGATTTAAAAATAATTTTGTTGGACTAACAAAATAATTGTATAGGAAACTCACAAACATGAAAAAACATTCTATAAAAAATGTAACATTCTACCAAATAGTACAAATAAATCAAATAGTATGAATATTCTATACAATGAAACAAATTATTTTCAAATATGTATCTAATAGTTGAATTTTTAGATACTTGAGCGAAATCATTCTTTCCTTATATTTAGTATTTGATACATTATACATTTGCGTGTATATACTCTCTGTACCGTTATTCTTTCATGTATTTAATAATTTATTAATTCATTTATTCGTACCTAGCTTTTCATCACTCATAGTTCACTGCGTATTAATCAATTAGTCCATTAGCTATCTTGCTTGTCTTAAATGTCTACTTAAAATGCTACGTACTGCATGCAACGCAACTGCGATGAGAGATTAAAGCACGTTCTACGTTGCAAGTAGAGAAAAAGACCATTCATGTTGGATATCATAAGAGAGCAATTTTTAATCAAACGAAACCTCGTGTTCACGTTCCCCCACCGTTCTGATACCCGCCTACAGACAAAGTGAACGGATAGAACATCTATCCCAAAAGAACATCAAACGTTTACGATCTTTTGAAAGAACTCGATTATTCATCCATGAAAATTTCGCCTGTTTCATCGAGCGCTTTCATCCCAAGAGTCGTGGCGAATTAATCGCCCGTCCTCTCGCACTAGTTGCATTTGATATCTCCTTGAAGCTTAGAATACCTTCAACATTTTGCTTTTATTCTATCACCTGCTTTCTACCTTTCCAATTACGTATGTATGTACAATATGAAAAATTACATGTTTCCAATATTTTGATTATCAATATGACTGTTCTTATCTCGTGTGACTCTTCTTAGTAATCAGGAATTTATTTTTATATATTTTTCTATTTATATTATCATTGCCGACAAAACACAAAACAAAAAAAGATAATTCATCATAAATCTTATCACAAATTTATTATACAATATATACTTTAATTTGATACAAATATGTTCTAATTTTGTTTTATACAGATTACGCGAAATTGAAGAAGAATTCTCTTGGACTTTGAAGCGTCATAACAGAAATACTAATTGGAGATAAATGTAAAGCTGATCCTCCCACATGCACGAAATGATACAATCTATTATAAAACATGTGAAACGTTTCTTCTAGAATTGCAATACATTGAAAATCTGCTACGTATTTCTATAAAGAGATAAAATCTCTTATTTTGTTGAATATAAATATATGTGTATATATGATACCTCGGTATAAGACACATATAATCAAGCATTTTAATCATTAATAAATAGAAATACTATCAAATACTAAAATAATTATCTTGCCTATATATGTCGTCCTTATTTACTATATGTATTATAAATATTAAAATCAGGCAATCTGCAGATTATATATAATGAAAAACCGCAACTTTACGTAAGAACGAAATAAGCCAATTTTGCATATCTATACATACGTATGTAGAAATCGATGGAAACTCAAGACTATTAAACTGATTCGTTTCACGAATGATGATCTTCCTTTCTTTTGTCTTCTAATTGCCACACACAACTAACGTATTTGATTACCACATACATATATACGTGCCTCATTCCTACAACGTGAGTAATACGCCAGTCAGTTTTTCCGAGGTGATAGCCGACGCTGGAAAAAGTGGAAACAAGTTTTTCTCTCACAACTCTCGTCTTCCACACGGAGAACAAATTGTATTTATGACTTTATATTTATTTATCATAACCACATCCGCATCATCATTACAAGGAATCTTTTCTGTAATTGAAACGTCCAGTTATTTTCCACAATCTTTACCACCGCCAATGTTCAAAGATCGTTCACACTATAAACTTTTGTTGTAGAATAGCAGTAGATATACGTGAAACAATAGAAATAAAAAAATCTCATTAAACGCCATTGTGCAAACAAGGTTTAATAAATTATGCAAAGGCATTCGCAACATCTATGTGTGGTATAACTTGGAAATTTATTTTGGCGAGTGCTGCCTATCTAATACGGCGATATTATTTAATTTTATTAGAAATGCAGACAGTATTATATCTTCAGAAGAATATTTCTAAAACAATGAAGAAGAAATCATATCTCTTCATCGGCCTAATTGTAGTAACGGTCTTGACAATCTGCCTCTACTTCTCAGCCACTTATGGTGATTTTGAAATTCACAACATGTTTCTGAAAATGATTCGTGATAAAGATTATTTTGTAAATGCAATCGATAGGGCAAAAACATACAGAGAGAAAGGCGTAAAGACTATTCTTTTATGGAATACGTTCTTTGGCGATGAGAACTTTTATTTCGGAAAAGGAGACATTTTCCGCGATTGTCCTTTCGATAAGTGCAAAGTCTTTAACGATCGGAACTATTTGAATGTGGAAGATTATGACGCGATTCTTTTCCATGGTAACGAAATGAATGACTATGAAATACCACAGAAGAGGAAGACGACGCAATTTTACGTCTACGTTAATTTGGAAAGTCCAGCCAATCGAAAAGTGCATCAAAAATATCAGAAAAGCTTTTTCAACTTCACAATGACATACCGTCTTGATAGTGACATACTCTGGGCTTATATTATCATAGAAGATGTAAAAAGTGGCGAATTCGTTGCACCTTCAAAGGATGTTGATTGGAGCGCTTTTCAAAATCATTTAAGTAATACATTTTTTGTTTACATTGTATATCCACTTTTTCTTTATTCAATCTTTATTCAATCATTTAATCTACTTGTGCAATATGCATGATTTTTATGCAAAATATAATTTTCCTACCATGAAACAAATAACTCCTATGTCTACAAACTGTCTCAATAACAAATTCTCGGGTGGTCAAGCTTCTCACCATGTAAAGCTACCTCCTCGAGTATGCGAGACCTAATCAGTTTTCGCAAATGCAGGGGATGCGGTTGAAGTGCCATCTGCGATATTGGACATGATCAGAGGTAAAAGCAAGCCAGTATCTTGGTTGGTAAGCAACTGCTATGCCAAAAGTGGCCGACTGGAATATGTGGAAGAACTGTCGAAACACATAGACGTCGATATTTATGGCAGGTGCGGCGAATTTAACTGTGACCAGTACTGCTTTAGAGATGTAATCGAGGCCGACTACTTCTTCTACTTATCTTTCGAGAATTCTTTCTGCGACGATTACGTGACGGAGAAGCTGATGAATCCACTCAGGTAATAATTCGACTTCAGATAACGAGAAATCGTTATCGATAACCAGTCAAGACAAAGACAGACAATCTAACTAATATCTGCGAGGTTTTTCTTAATTGTATGCGCAAGTAGTTCTTAGGCATTCTTAGTAAATGCATAATGCCATCATGAAAACTGATGGTTAGATTTAAAAAAGGGCGTCGAGTGACCCACCACTCGGTGCGATTGATCCGATCTATAGATCTGAATTCAATCCCACCTGCGCCCACACGCGATTTTTCGCGTGTAAGGAGCGAAAAATTGCTTCATCTGGTAGGTCCTCTATATGAAAGTATACTGAAGAAGGCAACGGAAAACCACTTCGGTTTATTTGATTCCTAGGATATCATTATGGCGAAGAAATCATGGCCAAATTAATCGCCAACGTCCGAGGAATCGGATATAAGGCACATGAAAAAGAAGATTCAAAAAAGGAAATATTTTTGAACATTAAAAAAAATTAACAAGATTGCCATAGACCGGGAAAAAAGTCAATAGAAAATTTTAAAAAGTTTGGAATTTTGAAATTTGCTCACAATTCTCTTAAAATGCTTCTAGTCCAAATAATTGTTATGATTTTTTTATGTATTATAACAATTTGTTCGTCAACATACGTTAAAAACTCGTGCACATTAAACGATTTTAATAAAATAATTACAATTTATATGTATTTTATTCAGTATTTTTATTCGATCGCTCTTTTTTTCATCATAACTGCATTTTTTCCAATACTAATTAATTTTTTGTTGGCTCGAATTTGCATTCAAAATTTTATTATGCTATTAAGCTTCTTTTACGTCATTCTTAATAATATAGGTTAATTTTTCTATACAAGCCTTGATTCTAAATATTAAAATTTACATATTTCATATTGGTCAGACGTCCTAAAATCCATGTTTTGAAATAACAAAGTACTAAAGAAGAAGAGTTACAATTGTTGTGTGTAAATTCAGTATGTCTAGATTAGTCATATTAATTCTACTTTACAAAGAATTTTCTCTTCTCTAACTATAAACAAAAAATATTGTAACAAAAATACTAGTTAAATATCGTATTATAAATTATATAAATATAGAGCTACAATAATATACATTATAGAAATTAATAATATCTTAATTATATACACAAAAGCCAAAAATTACACTCATCTACAAAATATTACATCACGACTGCGATGTCCTATATTTTTCTTTCCTGACGATAACGGAATGAACAAACTAAGCAATCAAACTAATATGTATGTTAGTTTGATTGCTCAATTTGTTAATTATATATAATTAGACAAACAGTTTGCATGACTTACTATAGTATTATCTGTTGAAGTCACTGTTTAATTCTATATTATACCTACAAACAGCGAGTAGGTCATAATAGATAAGAGGCTACAAGGTTCAGGTATCTCATGTAAAAAATATCATTTTTAAAATTTTTTCTAAATTATCTCTATTTCACCTTCTTTGAATTGTTATTACTTTACAAACACTTTTTTCAAAACGAGCATATTGCAGATGTTTTCTTAAAAAAAAAAAAAAGATTATTAACATTTGATCGACATTTTCTAACAATCGTATTATTCGTATGCAATCAAGTGTAGAACCTATTCAAATTGTGCGCAGATCCACTGACTGCTGCGTTACGCATTGACGTTTAATGCAAATGCAATGAGCATAAAGTTGACATCAAAATTCTACGATTGTCTGGAATTGAAATATTATCATCGCGGTGATAGAATCGATACAGCAACACGTCAATAAGTGAATCGAATTTATTGCTATTTGCGGATTGTGCAAAGTACAAATGGTAACGATAACGCCATGCGCTGGTGTTTCTTTCCCGTTTTTGTTCACACGAGCTCGACAAAGCACAATGTGAACAATGCTTTGGTGATCGTTAAATATGTCCGTTTATCATTTGATATTATGAATCATCCAATTTTACGGGCATACATCCAATATCTGATGACAAATATATTTTGATGTACATAGGCTACACATTAAAAGACATCTGCCCTTGTCATTTACACGCGTGTAACCAAGGGTGTGTACTTATTGTACCAATCCAATCCAATCGAAGACAAAAAATTACCAAGTGCATCAAGGAGAATCTAAAGTCGTCTGTATTACCGAATAACTTTTGTATAACAAATAATATCTTTTTCCTCTCTTTTACAGATTTAAAAAAATTCTTTTCTAGAATTAAAGTGTACGCATTAATTAATATATGTCTGTAAGTTGGAGCTTATGCTCAAAAATATCAAAAAAATTTCAAAATTGAAACCTTTACTACTTCTTAGTCAAACATAGCGCTTTAGAGCTGTCACATCATTTTCATATAAAAGCTGTGCAATCTGTATTTACAAAAGAGTAATTGACGTACTAATAGTTTGCACAAAGAAACAACGTGGAGTTCTTAGAATTAAACTTGGAATTTATGTGAATGTGTACATGAGATATTGATGTGGTAATATGTAGTGATGTGTTAGTGACTCGCAAATCGTCTGTGTATATGTTCTACTTACACTATGACTAATCGTCTTCAAAATTCCTTTAAATATTTGTCAAAGCAATATTTCTTATTAATCATTTTTAGTAATTTATACCTATTAAGTAGCTGTGTTTACCAGAAAAATTATAATTTAGTAATAATTTATTTAGATCTCAGAAACAATATCTTTTCTTTATAAATAAATAATTTTTATTTTTTAAATAATGGTTAATTAATGTATACAGATAGGTATACAACAGTATTGAATACGGAAAGTTAATCGTATCTATATATTGTTTATTTCAATTTTGCATGATTCATCGGTTTGCTTAATTATCATATCTTTCTATACAGTTCCACAAGAATAATCGAAACTGCAGGGAAATAATATCAACTAAATAACCAATAATGGGATCTTCTTATCGATATATTCTTGCAGGTATAATGTCGTCCCGGTGGTTTACGGAAGCGCCAACTATAGTCAGTTCGCACCACCGAATTCCTACGTAAATGCTTTAGACTTCGAGAGTCCGAAGGAGCTTGCCGCGTACTTGAAATATCTCTCTCAGGATCTACAGCGATATCAAAGCTTCTTACAATGGAAGAAATATTATCAAGTCAAAGGAGGGACAAAGCGGGCCGTTTGTACCCTTTGCGAAGTGCTGCATAAGCAGAAAATGCCGAAACTGTATACGGATTTATCCGATTGGTATGCCAAAGATAAATGTACTATCCAGACGTTTCTGGAAAATGGTACCGATAAATACGCAACGAAACGTACGATAATGAATTACAAACAGAAGCAAAAAGGCTATAAAATTGAAACATAAAAACGTTAATAATGTATTCAAATAAAGTATTTAAAAGGAAAATATCCTGGAACCAATTATACTTAAATGTTAATTGTAAATTTACATCATTCTGAATATTAAAAAACAAATATATTATATATAAGAGGTAAAAATAATAATTACATTTTTTTATTACGTTAGTTTCAACTTCTATATTATTGATCAGAATCGTGATATAAATACTTTTCGAATCCATCTTGTTGTTACTAAATTGAATAGGACTTTGCGGAAATGTATCAGTAGTAAATCTGATTTATCTTAGTTTCAGAAACTCTGATTTGAATACATAGTTGAGTTTCTATACGTGATGATAAGATATCTTCATCTATTATCCTATTATGTATATTGAATGTTTCTAAATCTTTAACAAGGTGAACGATGCAGCTTCGACGTTTGACTTATATACCTACATCACTGATAGGTCATTAGGCTGAGGATATGTAGTACATCGATATATCCACTATTTGCTTGATTAGTTAAGATCAAAGCGGCCAAGCTTCATCGCCCTAACACTACTATACTCCGAGAGTTCGATGAAAAGACAGATATGTGATTTACTGATTGCTTCACATCCGTAGAGGAAATCAGCTTTTGAAAATTATTAAAAATTCTAACGGTAATGTACATTGTACTAGACTGAATAAATATAAAACATATTTTTATATAAAAGACTGATGTTAATCTTATCAAGAATTATTTACCAAGAAAGAATGTTCTCGTAATATTTTATTCAATATTTCTTTAATATTACTTCTCTACGGTCAATATATACGTGTAAATATAAGTTATATTTATAAAACCTACTTTCATCTTCCTAAGTACGTAAAAAGTTAAATGTGTAGTAAATGAAAATAATAGTTTATTTGTAAGTATTATTTAAACTAAAACTTCTATTCTTATTTAATATTAAAATGACAAGTGTCCAAGCGCATGAAATAATGTAAATATGTAATAGGTCTATTTTTTATTCCTGCACTAGACTGCAGTAGAATTTTTTTTACTTTAATCAAATATCAAATATATATATATATATATATATATATATATATTCTATTTTAATTTCCAAAAGTGCACATTACAGTTCAGCTATAAACAATAGACCTTATAAAAGGAGACCATTGTGTTCATAATTTATAATTACAAGTAAAACCAAATATTCGTTAGTGCAATCAGTGGCAGTCGTTAATACATTTAATCAATAATAATTACTAATACATCATTATTTTGTGTGAATGTGTGCGAGCATACGCACACACTTATACTCGTGAAATAAGACTTATGCTATGCATTTTTTGTGTGTAGCACAAAATTTGCTCGTATATGTTTTTTTAAAGCTTTTTTATATTTTCAGTACAGTGTTAATTGTGTTAAAAATTTCAGTTAACAATTAGATGTAGTATAAAGAAAAATTAGAAGATTGAAACTATTAGCATAGCTACAAAGAAAATGCCTTATCATAATTTATGAAAGTTACCTAAGAAACAAACTTATTATAATTAAAATAAAATAGAAAACATAAAATATTTATAAAATATTTAATTTTATACAACTCATAGAGTTTATATGATACTTTCATAAAAGAGCTTCTATTTTACAAAAAAGCTTTTAAATAAAATATGTATAATATTAAAATTAATTATTTTATAAACAATATTTAGGAAATCAAATTGTAATGTCTACAATATTGTTTCTTATAAACGCGCTTTATGATTCTAACGTAAATTTGCGCATAATGATAGTTTTGATAAGTATTATCGTTCCAAATATATCGTCCTCCTACTTTATATCTGGAGGCGTGAGCTATTAATTAAAGAAGAATCGTTCCAAATATAGTAAGTTAAATACGACGAGAGACAGAGAGAAAGAGAGAGAGAGGGAGAGAGAGAAAGAGAGCTTGTATATAATTATAAACTAAAAATGTTTTAGTTCTTTTTTTCAAATCGACATATAAAAACATTTTCAGCATTCCAGTTCAATTTTAGAAACAAATTTTGACTAACACTCTTTTACTTATTGATCCATAGTCATAAATGCTTTGATTGTTTGACACTTTATATGAAAGATGGTTTCACACTCGGAAGAGAAACTTCGCTAAGAAACGAGATTAAATAAGCTCACTCTTGCTGTTTCAAGTTTCTTTCTCTTAATGAAAAAAGCTTCTATTCCTATTAATTTCTGTCTATATGTATGGCACTCAATTAAATTGTAATTTATTAGGTCCAATTTTATTCTATCAATTTTATAGTTACTTTGTTACTAAAGTTTCAACGATATTTCTCAATTGACATACTGTATAAAGCAAAATACTACGCTTGCATTATCACCGAATTTTTAATGTATAAATATTATCAAAATGTATTTTGTATAGAATTAAATAAAACTTATTGACAAAGAGAACGTACCGCATCTATATTTTATTTCAAAATGTAATTTTATATTCTCATTTAATATTTTTGTTATTTAGTTTTTATTGCTGCAAAAGTTACTACACCAGCTTGTAATATTCTGTTTCCGTGATCATTATGTATAAAAGTACATATTATTTTACACATAAATCCGTGCACGGATATCAAAGCACGATATCCTACGTGTTAAAGGGAAGAGGAGAGAAAACTCCTCATAAAATTCTATCAGACAAGCGAATGCCTCCGGCGAGTCATCTCAGACTTATGCGGGAGACTCTTAACGAAGGAAACTTCGCTTCCTTTGTACGTCCGTCTGCACGATAAGCAATCGAATTGCAATAAACCGGACCAAGATGTCTCAAGTTACCGAGATAGATATTACCAATGATAGTTGTGTTAAAGTTACGAGAATCGCAAAAGTACTACGTAGTACGCCGCGCCGCGCCGCGCCGCTCGATAGACGGTTACACGCCACGGCACCAGCTCGCATTGTAAAAGTACTTGGGTGCAACTTCGAGCGTCGAACAACCATTCCAGTAGGTTGTAACAACCTCAAAGTCCTCCTCAAAGTTCATCGTGGCGGCAATTTCTTGTCGCTGGTACCGTAAACTCATAGTCTCTTCCTTTCTCTCTTCGTCTCTCTTTCACTGTATATTTATACAAGACACGATAATGTTCAGCGAGTCACGCGTTAATAGCAGAATCAATTTCCTTTGCATCAAAAATTAAAACCCCAATCAAATTTCGGCGAATTTTAAATTCGGGACTGCAGATAATGGTTTGTATATGCATACTTACACTGTAAAAAGAATTCATGTAAAATTATAACACACAATTAGTAATAATTTTAAAATCCATTACAGTGTGCATTTATATATGTAAAATTATTGTACAATTAACTTACAAATAAAATTATCATCAATATGTATAATTATTCTTTTCTTACAATTAGTAAGAAGTTTCTTCAACAAAGACTAACAAAGACTCAGTGTTAGTCGAAACGTATTATGTAATGCATTTTATGTATGTTCTTTCATGAGAGTAAATGTTAATTAACTATTCTTACACTTGTTTTCCTCGCTTTTAGTAGTTTCTATTTATCTATTTATTATCGCTGTGCAAGCTTTATTCTCCTTTTTTTAAATAAAATTATTTTTTTATAATAATTAAACAATTTACAAAAGAAAATTTACAATTGAACGGATAATAAATGAGGAAACAGCAAATATACAAGTCAGGCGCGGTACTTGTGTGCGATAATATGTCAAGACAAATCAATTGAAAATCATAAATATGATTAATCAAATCATATTATGCTTCGCCATTCTTTCAATCATCTTCAGCGAGGTGATTACAAGTTGTGTATATCCAGGATAAGTATTTGAAACATGTATTTAAATACATTTTGTATTTTGGATTTATAAATACATTTAAATTAGATAAAAATTTTTTTATACGCGAAAACCGCATTATTGTCGACTCAACCTAGCGTTATGTCTCAGCATTTATATTTCTTATTAAAGCTCTTTCTTGCCAACGTCGATTAAATTAACTGACGACGGTTACAAGGTTGCCAACGAGAGAACTATAAACAACTAATTATACACGGTCTTTTTGGCTCCACCAATTGATGCCACGCTCAGCCAACCGAGTGTCAATTGGCAAGTAGAGGGGCAAATTGCTCATGGCCAAAAGCCCATCACTGCCGCTGCACGTAGCGAGTTATTAGAGTATCTTTACAAGTTTATAACCACGGAGTAATAGAAAGGAGTAAAATCTTTTTGTTCTGAAAACGGTTTCCAATTTTTTTTCGCCAGTAGAAATACTGTTATAGCTGAAGACCTGACCGTCTTTCGTAACGCGAATATTTAAATTGCAAAAATCGAAGATAATTGCTCAATTTAGACACATCCTCTTAAAAATCAATGAAATTATTCTCGTTCGACGCGTTTTTGTTCAAAACGTACTAATTTGACAAAAGTTTAGATAGAAATCATTATAGTCTAAAAGCAAGATCTTTCCAGTTCTAGTCTCACTTACTATATATGTTCTCATATCCCTCTATATCATCGGCATGACAGATTTCCTAAATCTGAATAGTCGTCAACTTTAACGATTATTTTATTCTTAAATGCTATTTGCTTTAATTTAAGTATGAAATAATTTCTTCAATTATAAATGTTCACTGGCATCAACATTGAATATATTTGAGCAGAGTATACTTTATTTTTTAAATTGTGTATTCTTATTTCTAATATTATTATATAGTTCTAATGAACTCAATTGCATTATTCAAAAACTATTTATTCACCGGTAGGCGATAACAGTGCGGTAACATTTATATAAGGACCCATCAGTAATAATAGTAATGCTGATTTTACGAAATCTTAAGTTTTAACCAGTTTTAATTTAAATAGATGACTGATTTTTCGCATCTACGAGTATGCATGTACAATGAGTCATTTAGCTCGACTAAAGAAAGAATAAAGTTGAATTTGGTCAGTCTTAAAAAAATCGGTAGTTTTAGTCGTATAAACTGGCTGTTGGCCAACTTCACCGATAAGAGAGACTTAGACTACCGACTATCACTCGCTCACTGTAGAATCAGCTTAATATCAAAATGTGAAAGTTCATGGATGTAGTGCCGTAGTGCATGATGGTTTAGATGACTGATGATGATTTTGTAAGTGAAGTGTTGCTTTCATGGCTCATGCCTCCAAATGTGGTTCGAACTTTAAGGGTGGGTGAAATATTCAGTTCATCCTAATGTTTCTGTCAGTTGTATTGCAAATAGAGATGCGACCAGATAATCGACTTTGTCACAGCAACGCGAAGAAGCAATTGTTTATGCAGACGGATCTACTATCCATAGGTAAGTGGATGAGATGAGCAATGATTAATGAATCCACCGCAGCAGATTTACTTGTGTACGCGAGCAACCATGTCGCTGTAACAAGGTTGATCGTCTGTTCGCATTCTTATTTACAATATGGCTAACGGAGATATTGGACGAACGAGCATTTCCGAGTTATGATTCAGATTTTTCTTGAGAGCTTGTGTCCCCTGTACATTAAAAGGCCCATAAATGTAGCACCTTATTTACAAAGCTATCACCACTTACTGCATTTGTTTCTGTCACCTTATTAATGTTAATGGAAAGCATACTGAAGCTTCGAAATAAATTGACGAAAGGTGTTATTAAAGAAAAAATAGTACTAATACAAGC
The DNA here is from genome assembly GCF_001594065.2 of Cyphomyrmex costatus. NCBI lineage: Eukaryota > Metazoa > Arthropoda > Insecta > Hymenoptera > Formicidae > Cyphomyrmex > Cyphomyrmex costatus. The sequence goes on along the minus strand of NW_017280375.1, from coordinate 2,072,552 downwards.
ACATATTAGTGTTAAACAAGTGCAACTCTCTGTTTTTAATTGAAATAAAATTTGTTTTTCATTAAGAATCTGGAAACACGATAGTGTCTCGTATCTTTTACTTTGTTTTAAGAATAATTTATTCTTAATCGAAGACTGTTTATTCTTGGCGCTAATCTGAGCGTAAAATATTCTTGGCTTAAGGTATATTTGCATTTCATTAAGAATTCATTTTTTAATAAAATATACAGGGTTAATAAACAAAATTGTCAGTACTTAGTAGGTATAATAAATGTTGAGCATTTACAATTTAATTAATTAATACAAAAGTCAGTGAATAGATATATTAAAACAAAAATGTAAAGATTATTTATAGTCACTGAGTATTATAAGCATTTCATTTATTGTAAAACGATTAACGCTTAAATCAAACTTTACCCTGACTCGTATTTGTCGTTTTCTCATTTATTATTTGTTTAATTTGCAAATCCTATTTACTTTTTATTGATAACTGAAGTCAATTAACCGTTATTGAAATAATCTCAAGTGCTCGCAATTCGTTGACTTATGTAGCAGATTTATATTTAGACTCGATTTATATATACGGTATTAGGAATCGAGAGGAGATGAGACTGTTTTCCGTAGTGTGCATAATGGCAATGATTGATTGATTGTATGCAGATTCCACTGTTATTTGACAACGCATATCATACAGCTATTCGGCGCAGAGCGATATGCAGCATGGGAAAATAGAAACTGCATTATAACGGACCGTAAAGCGCGCGTCAACAATGATCAAACGTTGAATATAATGTTTAGCTTCCGATATTGCTTATTAGAACGAGCAAGCTCCAGGCTAAAGAGTACACGATCCAATTTCACATCGGCTTATTTTGCATGATACTTATACAAAGTAATTAAATATACCTACAGCTTTGTTTTTCTCGTATGTTTATTGTCGTTTTCTTTAAATTAATTTATCAGCCTAATTACACGAACAATTTGAACAAAGATTTATTGTTATATGAAATATATAAATATTTATATGCATATTGTATAAATTGTATCATTATTACATTTATTATCTCATGTACACGGTTTCTTATATTTTTTACTGTACATATAATGCAACAATATATACGTATGTTGAATTTTTAATTTGATATTTTCCTGTTTAACTGACCCAAAGTTCTTTCATTAATTTTCTATTAAATAATCTATTTATTCAATATTATATTGTCATATTTTAATGTGTATTTATATAGTTTCTTGAAAAAAAATACATTAACATATATACGATCTTGTAAATATTGCAAATTCTACTTGTAAACAAAATCATCAGTTTGAAACGAAAAGATTCAGTCAATGCATATTAATGTATAATCTGAATCTTGCTTTATTATTTCGAATAAAAAGTGCGCATCACAATTTTACGCCGGATAATTATTATACAAATTTCGGATGCGATCAATTTTATTCGCATTAATATATTATTACGAGATAAAACGTTAGCAATTAAGTGAGTGCAATGATATGGCTGTGATAATTATGGATTGCAGTCACTTTATGCAGCTTGCTCGTGTGTAACATAATTAGGATATAACCGCAAAAAGTAGGCAAAAACGACACATTCATTGATTAATGATGGTTGTTCGATCGCGTTATATATATTTATTTACAGATCATCGAAAAGACAATGCATCATCACGTTGTAATTTAATGGTACGTCTGTACTCTATAACGCTATTTCCCTCTCCAAATACGTTATTTCATTCGGTAATATCACTCATCATTAATATTCATGCGATCCTAAACTATGTTCGACAAATAACAATGTTATAACATGATAAATCTTAATTCAATTTTATGATACATGCATTCTTAATTCTTTTTAATCACGAAGTCTAAATCAGAATGATTATGTAGGACGTTAAAATTGGTTTTTAGAATGTCAAAGCTTTTTGTAGTATTATACGAATATCCCACAGTGACATAATAGACAAATACCTCTACTTTCATGTTCTATATGTACAATTTAGATACGTTACGATAACAATACCTACGAACGAATCGTTTTCACGAGGAAAACTTTGTTTCCGATCTCTTATGACGAGAAATTCCATGGCACAATCCTCGGTAAAGTGTTAACGCCGTGAGCGATAAATACGAGGGTTGAAAGCGGAAAAGCAACGACTCGAATCGAGTCGGATGGATATAAAAAGAAATTACTGACCTCTCAGACGCACTTGGACCTCCAAACGGCACTAGCACTCACGCTCTCTTTCTCCCTTCCTTATAGTTTCCGTCTTGCTTTCTTTCTTGCACGATACTCGCCATTTCTGTTACCTATTCTCTCTTTTATACCGGGTTTATCTCCTATACTTCTTCCTTCTTTTCCCGAGACTGCACCGGCTATTTCCCGATTCCGCCGCTCCACACTCGTAACTTGAATTATAGATGTCCCTTACAGTCTGTCGCAACTCACAGTACTGCCTTCGTTTCCGATTCAGCAAAGATAATATGCTTGAGCCATTATTTGCATATGTGATCGCAAACGGGAATACTATCACAAATTTGATTCTTTGCTACAAAACCAAAGTATTCATATAGAATTCGTTTATAATTATTGAGAAGCAATAACTATACTACGTATATCCTACACAGAGGAAGAATGATTTTACCGATATTTAAAAAATGTATCTAGGTACAGATCTGAAAATAATTTTGTTGGACCTTAAGATACACCGTTGGAAAATTCACATAATACATGTGTATGAATCGTGCATAATTGAGTTTCAAAAGAAGGAAGTGTTGATTGACTATACTGCGATTAACTACACCATCATAACGACTACAGTAGATCTTGTGTTAAATTGGTCAATTAGTAACCAAGACAATTGGATACCACTCTAAAAAAAGGATCATCAAAATTCGGTGAAAAATGTATATAACAAAAATTGTATATAACGATTCGTTACTGTTTGGGTATAAACAATAATGATAACAAATCAGTAACGAACAATGGTATAACTAGTTACTTTTATAAAGTAACCCTTTTAACTCTCTGATTAAAATTAATAATAATGGCAGAGTAAATAGTGAAAAGACCGTACTTATAAAATATGTTACACGTATACACTGAAAAAATCTTAATTTTAAAGAAATATTTCTTTGGAATTAAGATTTTTTTCAGTGTACAGGGAACAGCACATAAGAATATGATAAGTCAATAATCTTGCAAAAAGTGCAATATAATAACAAGTCGTTAAAAAGGCGTTTAAAGAATAATCCCTCATGAGAGTATTCACTTAAGATAAAGCAATTTATCTAAACTTCCGTTTACTGCTGAACGAAGCAAAATAAAATCGGCGACAACAGCGGCAGAAATCTTTTATGTGACTCAATACACAATAATCCCGGCATACACCGGAGAATTGATTCAAATTAAACAGTAGGAGAAACACGGAGTACGCGCACATCCGTTGCAATTAATCAAATTATTAAGCCTGGCTGGATTGCAACTGGCACGCGTTGTTGTTTCACGAATATTCGAGTCTAACGATAACGATATAAACACATAATAGGTCCTCCCATGGTGCATACCATAGAGCGCGTGTCCAAATTATTTCTCAGGATGCAAATTGATTCGCTAATATCTCCGCGCCGCTGGCATTGCATAATTATTCTTAGCGAATTATGTGAGATAATTTATTGCCGTTGACAAAATTATAATGATGTTACGCTGAATATGGTAGAATAAATGTTGAATTTACATCGATAAGTGAAAATGGCGCTGAAACAAAGCGCACGGCAGAGCCGACGCGGCGGAAGGCATCTTAAAAACATTATTAACTTTAATATTGTGTCGACGGAGTGCAGATAAACTGCAACATCTTCAATCAAGTATTATGCCGCGCACGAAGACGGGGCAGTAAACTTTATAAATTCAGCACGCAACTCTCTCGCGGCGTGTTGTCTGTTTTGCGCGTGCCAAAGTTGTATATCACGTTGAATATTTCGGGCAAATTGATATTTATAGTACCCACGTGCGTTAGTTCCGAATTGAATTTGCGCATAAATGCTGAAAATTTCTCGGTTCCGCATGTTCTCCATTTCGCGTAAGCGCAGCTGCATAACGCATATGTTGTGTTTTATTCTGCTGAGCCTAAACATACTTGGCATTCATACATATTGGAAAATTATAACGCATCGGAATGCATGTATGTATTAGCAAAAGGATTATTTTAATTAGATTGATGTGTGTCAATAACAATAATATGTCAGTAATTATCCTGCGATGTTGTATTAGTGATAGAAATAAATGGGAGAGAAACAGATAACAAATCATGAAGTTTACGTAACCCACAAGGAAAGAATGGTTTTGTTGAAGTATTAAAAAATTTAATTAAATACAGATTTTAAAACAACTTCTTCAACTAATTCAACCATTGGAGGTGAGTTAATTCGATATGATTATTTATTTTACATGTTTTGTATGAAAGTAATACACTTTGAAATATACACTTGAAAGTTAAAAATAACAAAATGTTATTTTAATTATGAATTCGTTTTAAATTGTTTCTAATATTTTTAACAATGCAAAATATCAAAACCTTTTGCAGTATTATTGTCACACTTGAACCTCTTACATAATAATTTTTGATGCAAAATTATTTTTAGATATAGTACAACAAAATCGCTCTTTCCAACTTGCAATAATATGAAAGAAAATATTTGAAGATTTAGATATAAATATTTGAATTATTTTAAAAAATATATACCATTTATAAATTCTAATTATATTTCTCAATTATATTAAAACGACACAACTTATAATACCTCACTTCATACACACGACAGCTTGGTAAGGCAAGGTTTAGTTTGACTTGCCAGATGGGACTTGTTAATAGGTATTTAGGATAAAGAATGAACTCGTAGAACAGACGAGTAATAGATGAAGAGGAACGAGGGTGACAGTGAGCTGTTCACGATGCGTCTTCGCGCATTTGCGAAATTGCCAGTAGCAGAAGCTTTCGAGAATACGACGTGTCTGTACCCCGACGACGTGCGCGTCCTACGAGTTGCATCTGCAACAGATAGGAGACACTTTAGCCGATACCTTGCGCCAAGTCGCTGACGTCTCAGGGATCGATCTGTACCTTTGGAAACGTTATTTCTGCGCTCGTGACGCAGAAGTGCGACGAAAATAGTAATCTGCACTTAATATCGACGCCAGAAGAATCGAGATATCGAAATACTATTAATTGCGTTATAAGATCTCCATTTTACCATTTGCTTAATTAGATAACTTCAAAAGGGATTCGGAGATAATTCTATGACAGCTAACACGTCTGATTGTATTATAACATTAAATGCAAAATATATTTTCAATATTTTATGCATAATTAAATTTTGAGAAGTATATATAGAAGTAGAATACCTACTTTTTTTTTGGAGCAATTCGTTTCACGAGTTAAGTCCATTGCGATTCATATTCTGCAAATTTGGCATAAATTATTAATACCATCCTATATTGAAAGTATGAAATGTCTTGTATATATATCAAATGGATATCTTTCATGACGTTAATTGATTTATGTGACAGAGTAATTGTTACAAAATGTATATGCGTACTTTTCATGATATGATCGATAAATACATAAAATAACTCGTGCATTGATAACAAATTTCATGCTTTTTATAAAAGTTTATACAGAACACGATACAAAACACATTTTCCATACAGATTTTTCTTCAGCTATTAGATACATTTCGTTAAATTTATCGATTTGTACACAGTTGGAAAATTTGTGTATTTTTGTGAAAAAATCTGCTGGTTAAAGTTTTTGTGTTAATATCTCTTATGTTAAATGGACAAAATGAACATGAAGTGTAAAGTTATTGAAAATATGTTAATTTGCACGTATTTAGTTTTAAAATTTACAGAATAAGAGTGTTGATTTTATTCTATATTAGAAATGGGCAGTGTTATTAGGCGAATCGTCTTTTTAGAGAACATATTTCTTATATGTTAATTTTGTCATAATAATTATGTTGATTGTACACATAACTCTCTCTTCAAGTTTTATTCAAGATTACATTCCATTTTTCTTGAAACATAAATATCTGTGTTACCATTCAACATACTCATATTATGTTAAATTAACACAAAAATTTTAGTGGACCGTTTGGGACATATGATATTTATGTTAAATTTAACATATTTTTCCCAACGGTGTATTTAAACAGATAAATTAAATCAACTATTTATTACAAAAGATAAAATTTTCCAGCAGTGAAAAAAATTCATTTTTAATATCAAACGTTTTCTATCTCATAAAAATGTTTCGTAGCAAATATAGTTTGATATAAACATAATTTAATATGATATTGAAATATAAGAAAGAAATAGTTAATTAAATAAAGTTAAGAATAAGAACATTTATATATATTAAGAGACACAGTAGTGTCTCGCGTTATATTAACTTAATTTTCTCTTTTCTTATAATAAGTACTGATTCTATTATCGCGACACCATTATATCATATTGTCAAATATCGTAAAAATGATTCCCGAGCTATATTAATACTAAAATTATTCATCGAGAACGACAGATAAATTATTCGAACTTGAGAGAAACGACCAAAGAATCAGGTGTGGGCCTCGCATAAATTCATAGGAAACGTTCATATACGATTTCCAAACGTATGTTCAGGGTTTATCAGCAGTAACTTTGGCCTCTTCATATCTCGCCAATAATTCCTCCTCGAGTGCAAAACTGGCGTCGGTCTTTCTACCATCCCCCGCGGGCCGTCCAAACCGACGTTCCACCCCCTCGAGGAGATTCTTTACCGCTCTTTCCCGCGGTGCCGAGAGACGTACCGAGGACCTGAGAGAATTTATCCGACAGATAAAAATGTCTCTTGGAGTTTATATAGGGAGAGAACGGGGAGATTTCAATAAAACCCTCGATTGTAAAGTACAGATAGAGGGAGGCCGTCCGGATGTTACACGGGTCAGTGAAGTACAGTCGGTACGTTTCTCTCAGCTCGTTCACCTTCAATGACTGTATACCTCAAGAGAAAACTCTCTTTGCAAGGATATCGATAGCAACGCAAAGCCTTATCTGCGAGTCTCGCACATCTGTGAATTAGCTTCTCTTCTGATTACTTTTTTATATCATTATTAAAATTACCAAACTTATTTATAATCTCGTAAAAGCGAAGCATTCTTCTTTCCCTCTCTCTACTCTTTAATAATTTAATAATAGCAGCTCTTTTAAGCATTTTAACAATTCATTGCACACGTGCAGAAGTTAAGACACGTTATTTAAAGAGCGTATTTCAATGAAAATAAAAAACTAAATAGATAAGAAAGGAGAAATCGAGACTAATTGATTTTTAGAAAAAAATTAATTTTGGAATACTATACTCAATAATATATCTTTTGTTTAAAAAAATATCACTGAATATATCAACAAATAAATAAGTCTTTTTTTTTAATAATGCAGCAAAAATGTGAATTAGCCCTGTACTGGGCGTTGATTGTCACACTTCTAGAACAGTGACATATTTTTAACGGATAAAATATACAAAAAATTCAGTTTTTATTTTAATATCAGTTTTATATTTCACGAAATAATAATATTTAATTATAATAATGATACAAGTAAAATAGTTACAATCAGAAAATACTTATAATTTGTTTTCATACTATAGTTTCTATACGAAAAATTGAAAAAAGAATATCTATATATATAAAAAATATTCGTAATATTTTTATATATTTTCTATATATATAAAGATTAAAATAGATTCATCTAATCCCGATTCATTTGGTCAATCTATCCCATCACATATGGCCGCTTTTAGTAAAGAAAAATTATATTTACAAACTTTTTTACAACCACATGATTATCTGATTGTATAAAAATTATATCTAAGACTATTTTCTATATCTATACTATTTTCTATAATTACAGAGATTTGTAATGACAAAAATAAATCAAAAGTCAAAAAGGAGAATATGGATAGAATTTACTTATTAACTTCATTTTTCTTAAATCATAAGTATAAGTCATTATGCTTTGGCGCAAATTATTTTACACCATAATTTAATATTACATAAACAATCACAGTAAAAAAAAAAGGGAAAAATACTAAAATATTAAATAAGAACATAACATTATTCACAGAACTTCCATATGCACATATAATTTATTTAAAATATAAATATTAACACATTTTGAATTCAGCTTACTTTGCAGAAACTGTATGGACGATACATCTTTAGGAGCGGCTATAAACTCATACGAATTAACATATAAATCTAGCGTTTCTCTACTTTTCAGTAACCGTGACCTACTTGCAGCACGGTGATTATACTCGATCAAATAACTCGTGCGATTTGTAAAAGTTGCACGGACGCACGTAAAATTGAAAAAAAAATACGTGGAAATATGAAATGGTATGAAATGGTGTAACTTATAAAATTAAACGTCCGATTTTGCGGATTAAAAACAAAATGGAGAGATACCTCCTATCTCCTCGTTTAGTTGCAAAGTTGATTATTTGCGATTAAAATATACATTCGCGGTCCGGTCTACGTGTACGCACACAGGCGTGACTCGTACGCGCGGGTGCACACACGTGCCCACATACACTATACGGCGCGGAAGGCGGCCGAGCGCGAAGCGGGTAATTAGCGCGGTGCGTCCCCGTGCAGTCTCACACGGGATTAATTACGTAAGCTCGGACGCGCGCGTGTGTTTAACTCTTGCACGTATTGTACAAGTGCGTATCACGCTAACGGATATATGCTCTCGCGAGGAGCGTCGTATTAGTGAACACTCTCGTGCGTACGCGATGGTCTATTTCGCGACGAGGTAACCCCGCGAGACCGAGTACAAGTGCAGATCCGTACACGTCGCACCGCTGCGGTTGTACGCGCGTTTTCCTAAGGCGCGCTTCCCGCCGCGGTACATCCGTACAGCATCACCACCGGCGACGGTGGGGTTGCGTCGGTGAGCTAGACCAGCACTTTGTGGCGCGATTTATAGGGCATTAAACCAACGCCAACGGCGCGGCTGAGCGGACTGAGCAACCACCGCCACTTCGGTCGGCCCGACTCTTTCGTATACACGTGCCCGATGTGCAGAAATGCGTATGCGGGTCCGTGAGAAATTCAATCCGGACACAGCTATGTTTCTCCGGAGAGAGTATCCCATTCGTGTCGCTCGTCTACTGATAAACATCAACCGTAATGTGACGTGTCACTCGATACTCGTCGATTCGGACATTTTCCGTGAAGAAATCGATACACGCGCCGCAGTCGTGTAAGTGAAAAAGCTTGAAAAGAAAGTTGCAAAAGCGACGAACGTGTAAGTATATATAGTACTAATAAAATCTATCAATTTTGCACAAAATTTATTTTGTGTATTTCTGCCGAAATTATTCGAACGTAAAATAAAATAAATTATTATTAATGTCGCGCAATTGATTTATTTAATAACGTCATTGCACAAATAATTAATACTATGTATTTGCCATTGTTGATATTAATTATTTAAACAATCAAAATATATATGTATAGCACAATTATTCTCTGGGGTTATCTTTACTTTTGAAATAGATATCACATTTTCAGGTTTACATATATAAGGCAGCATTATGATCGGTCGATTTATCCTCGAATTTGTAGTTTACTTCGGCGAAGCACAGACATATCCTTTATATATCCGCCGCAATCACGAAGGATTTTCAGTTATGATAGCTCTGAACGTGCGCAGGAGTGTTATCAATAGAAGCTCTCTCGCTCTGTATCAATTTCGGTATCTACTCGAAATTCACAAGAGCCGTGAGTAAGAGAGAAGGCGAAGGAAAGCGAGAGAGAGAGAGAGACAGAGAGATAGAAAGAAGAGAGAGAAAGAGAGTACACAATCGATAGTCTCGATCGTCTGCGATCTTCGGAAGCTCCGGCTGAGCTCGTGCTGTATTTCTTCTGGACGACTTGAGGATTTGGCGCTCTTATTCATCTAGCGATCCCAATCGGCTCGCATTGGCCGGATACGTAAGGCGCGGTACGTTTTTACGATAGCCGGAAAGGTTCGGAGTCCTTTATACTTATTCGACGATCCTTATCGATTTTATCCCCCTCCTTTTTACGGGCACATTCGTCCTTTAGGACGTATCAGTAACGCTGATCATTACGTCGACTTTGCGGTAGATTAGAATTTTATGTATGTCGAAGATATGCGTGCGCGCGCGCGCGTGAATATAGGTGGGAAAAATCGATTATTACACGAGAAAAGTCGCCAATGGACTTTTATAACAGAGAGAGAGAGAGAGAGAGAGAAAGAGAGAGAGAGAGAAAGAGAGAGAGAGTGAGAGAAGATAGATTGGATTACTTCATATAATAAGAAAATCCCAAGAATATTTCTCAAATATTCCGCGCGTAATTCGCCCGTGAATCAACTTTAGGTATCACAGTATACTCTCTCTTTGCACAATTTATGATAATTATTGTTAGCGTAGTCAACCGTTATTTGTAATATCTCAAAACTCGCTTAAAAGAGGATTTAAATACTTGAAATAATTTTATCTTCTACAATATAATACATAAATCGTCCTGGCATCCTAAGAAAGGGATTTCTGCAGTTACTTGGGTACAAAATTATCAGAAAATACAATAACAGTTATCATACCGTTGACAGAAATTTCGGCGTTCGTTCAGATGTTAAGAACATAAGCCACGTTAATCAAATTTCCGGCCAATCGAACAACGCCTGGAGAACTTGTCCCTCAAGCGAGTGAAAGTAGATTATATACTTAATCAACTAACCATTTCCTGTTATTTCCTTACGCATTAAATAAAAATATATAAAAGTATTCATTCAATCAGTGGATTACTCAAAAAATTTATCTTATAAATATAAAATTCTAATAAAGTATTGTTTGTAATAATTATGTATAACCAGTATCGTAATATTTCCATGATCACTTTGTTTTGAAAGATCACAATTAAATAAAATAAATATAAAAGATATGCACGGTATCCGCTCTGGCGCTGGCTTAAATAAAAATATTATCTACGCATGTTTTATATAAAAACTGATAAATAAATGGAATATTTATACGTTGTTTGTATGCACTTATAAAGTAAATTTTTCTAATAACAATATTACATAAAACATACAAAAATTTAAAATAAAAAATAACACACTCTTTTGCTTCAAAAATGGCACAACTCAAAAAATTGAGTTTCTCAAAAGAAAAGGCTAAAGTATTTTTTAACTTGGCAGGAAATTATTGACTAATCAAATAATATGTTATCAATGGAAACAATATATTCTTAATGATCAAATTTTCCTTCCACAAATCTTATAATAAGTATCTTTTGTGACAATTTTTACGATTGCTTTTAACTTATGATAATAACTTAAAAATCACATTTTTTTTAGTTACGTTACTTTTAAGGGGTTAGTCTACTCTGAAACTTTCAAAAAATCGAAAAATTTTTTATTGCTTAAATTGATAGTATGTGGTCTTAAGAATGTAACATTTTTAATGCGAAATTCCAAATATTAACAAAGATACATTCGGTTATGTCATATTATTTTATATACAAAATAACGTTGACTTGAAACTTTGATCTCGTTTTTCTCAAATAGTGTTTTCAAAAACGGTGGACACCAAACTATTACCATCCAAATATAAAGCGAACATAGCGCGCATGTTTGAAACGCGTATATCTAATCGTCATTTGAGTATGAGGATTGTGTTTCAATATACATGACAAAAGTAACAAGAATTGACTTTTCTGTCCTTGCTGCGGGTACGACATAAGCACGTAGTGATAAGTTGTTTATAAAAGAATGACGTGTAGCTGTGTTTCTTTCATGTTATACTTCCGAGAAGATTGCTTTATCGTAAAAAAAAAATATAGCGCGTGTCATTTAAGACGCATGTTAAAAGATAAAGCGTACAGAAATAGATTCATTGTGTACTGAAAAATAACGGTAAAAATGGCAGTTTTGCTAAAATATTTAAAATTCAGCTAGACACAGATCTGAAAATAATTTTGTTATTGAAATAATTATATGGAACGCTCAAATTGATTGCTAGAATGTCAATTTTTTGCTTGCTTGAAATTCTTACGTAATTATTTTGATAGTTCGAAATTATTTTCCAAATCTGTACTGAATTTTATAATTTATTTATAGTAAAGTCAATTTTCATTTCCGTAATAGTTAAAAATATAAGTTTTCAAATTGTTTATTTAAAAATTCTTTCACATTGGATCAAATATTATGTTTTCAGTAATATAAAAATACATATAAACATAAATAAATAATATCCTATATATCAAATTAAATACCGATTAATATTATGTGTATATGTGTGTATATATATTGATGGATTGTTATTACATAAATAAATAATATCAAAAGTGTAAAAATGAGATATTTATTTGAAGTGAGATAACACTTCCGTTAACGCTATAAATACAGGAAACGTTAAATCAAAATTAAACTGTCTAGAATACGTAGATATGCAAGACCGGAAATACAAAATTTATCACATCTCGAATGAATCACTCGATCTCAAACTTTCTAAATGGTTGATAATCCTTTGTCAGAATGAAATAGTAAATCAAGTTATTAATATTTAACGCGCGTATTAAATTTACATATACGAAATATTTATTATAAGGCAGTATGTAATGATGGACTCGTAAGATTTGTAAAAAGCACACGTTCACTACCTAGCTCCTAACTTCGGTAACATATTTATGTCGACAGCAGCAAACATAAGACAGCGATAGGCGGTTCGGATCGCGCCGAGGCATGCTCTAGGATGGAGAAAAGCGCGAAGGGAAGAGAGATGTTGGACAGAAAGCGGTGTGAGAGAAATGTTTCAGACTCCATTACTTGAATTGGAGTGGGAATACTGGGTGGTCCCTAAACACCCCCTCATATTTCGGACAAACGTTCGCGCTCATCGACCAACCAAGCAAGCAGTTCTTACGAGAAGAGTATACTCGGCTGTTTTCTGTCCGCTCATTTTAAATAAGAATATATTATTTTGAAATCCTAATTTTTCTCTTGAAACATCAACGGCAAATAATTTATTGTGTAATTTGTAGTTGTTGCGATTAATCGATTCTACTCCAAAGTAGAACAGAACAATTTGTAATTATCTGAAATTATCTTAAAATCAAATTTAACACAACCTATATATTTATCGCAATCATTGAGATTAATTTCCTTTTACAAAAAGAAATTGTAATGATAATCTATGCACCATTAAACACAAATAATAATTTCAAAAAATATTATTCTCTTCATACTGTAATCTGTTAAACAAAACATTTTAGATGTCTCGATTTAGATTCACATAAAAGGATTGTAATATAATTCAAAATTATACAAACTTCTCTTGACTTGCTCTTGATTTTATCCATTATTACTATCAGAGGAATAGGTATAAACTACAATTGATATATCTTATTTCGTCCATATTCATCCGGCGTTAATAAAGCCATTTTAGTTGATCCGCGACTTCAACGCAGAATACAAAGCAAACAATGTGGAAATAGACACATTACTCATTCAACATGACGTAAATGTGTCGCGTTTCCATATGCGTTTTAGCTTTCCCCCGTTCGTATATATGGCACATTAATTCCTGAAGCCCATCAATCACGGAGTACTGCTCTTTTTTTTTCAACCCGAGAATATTTGACGCCGCATGACGGTCTCGTCGAAACTTCTGTGTGCCATCTTTCTATGCTTAGCTTTACATTGAACCGATACGACAACGAGTTTTGAGGACAAACACCAAAGTTAAGATGAGATAGACGGGGAATAGTCTGAGTTTACTGTATTAGTTCCTACGCGCGACTGCGGCGCCGCATGGATACGATTCGCCTTGTGTATTCTCGGCGGAATTGATGCTTTTACACTGTTTGCAACCACGTTACGATATAATAGCAATTAGTCAGTGATGTAAATGACGGGCATTTACATGCAAAAGAGGGATGAATAAATATGACGCATTAATTAACCGAAAGATCATTCCGGCGTAGCCGCGTGGCGGATTTCAGTTACGGTGCGCGAGAGATGGAGATACCTAATGAATATTATCGTACTTCAGTTTTTATATCGAATCCCGTTATACTTAGATACGTCACAACGCGCCATCCGCATGCGCTATACTCAATATCGAATGTATTTTTTTATCACAACCGGGCTAAAGCAATTTGGATTCCATCCCGTCGTTTCGATTTTTAAATTGGAGTCTCTGAATGTATTACTCCGGAATTGACGTGCGGTCCTATAACAGTTCATAGCTCACGTATGTGATAACTTTATAAAATCATACCGTTTTCACATATATATCACATGCACGAACAATTGTCCAACTAAATTGCAACAAATCTTCTTCAACGTTAAAATAAGTAACAGAATATATTTATTATGTCTATTTACTTAATAATACATAACGTTAATCTATATACAATAAATTCAACATTATTTTAATAACATTAAATTGATCTAAAATAAATACTTAAAAAATATTGAGAGACAGTCAATTATTTAAATTTAAAAAAAATGTGAAACAAAATTTAACTTAAATAAAAATTATATTTCTACGACTGATGTGTATTATTCCTAAAAAAACATTGCGCTTAATTATATCAAATTAACATTGGTAGTTCAAATCTAATTAAAACTAATTATGTATTATATTCGCAACCAAATCGATATTGTACCTACATCGTGTTAATTTTAAAGCTAATTCAAATTCTATCATTTTATGTAAATAATTTATACGTCGATAATTCTTGATATACTTAGATTATCGATATAATGACAGAATTAATCTTATTCATTTATATTCTATTATATATATATATATATATATATATACATACATAATAGAATATATGTACTATTTTTATAATTAATATCTGTATTATCTTAAAATTGAATATTCAACTTATCTTCGTCTATTTCTTTTCTTTCCCTTTTCTATGCTGTTATTTAATTCTAAGTTTTTCATAATGTTGTTATAATAATCGATTGTGCAAGAGATTCTAATTCTAATTTCTTGAAATAAGATTATTACTTCCATAAATTATTAGCGAAATTTACTGCAAACGTAATGTTATAATTATAATTTCATTCTGCCATTTCATGTGGCCGGTCGAATTGCTCGGTCGGTCCGTTATCTCGAAATTGGCGTATACATTGCTACTATACGTTGCCCGCTATCTTCCTTGCGTTCCTTGCGAGAATATTGCGCAAGGACATAGAGAGCAAATGAAATGGTGCGAGTGATCTCGCTAAGAAAGGTAAACGCGACCAATTCCAATTCCCGGACCTGTTTCCCGCTTCCTCGAATTTCAGATAGGTGTGTATCGAAACTGCCACAGTGCAACAAGGTTTTCAGAAAGTCAACGACAGAGAGAAAAATAAATGCCGAACACAATGTCTCCCGTAATAAGAACTAGTAATATTCGTCGAATAATTATACAGGATGTTCCATAACATGATTCACTTCAGTAACAGAGGGAGAATATAAAAATATTACAATTAACAAAGTTCATATAAACATGCACCGAGAAAAATTCTGGTTAAATATGAACAAACCAAAAGATTCTTATTTATCGAGCAGAATTCTGGTTATTTCAATTAGAATTTAATAGATTTAACCAGAACATTTTCTATGTACATTTTCAACTAGAATTCCAATTAATGCAACAAGACTCTCTTTCCATTGTTCTATTTGACTTTGTTTCCGAGTTATAAAGGCTGCTTTCCTTTGTAGAAGACACAGTCGACACTTTTGACATAAATCGACATACGTCACTCTCCATTTACAATTTTGTACAAAAATTCAATCGACACTTTTCGTCTCTACTCAGAAAACGAGTCAAAGTGTGTTCAAATGTAATTTTGACCGATTGAACGACATTAGAATATATATATGCAATATAATATAGTATATTTATAATATCCCAGCAAATATCAACTAAAAGTAGCATAATGTTGAATATTATAATTTTACAATCAACAATATAATTGTTACATAATACATGTGTTATGTTATATTTATATCGTTGAGTGTGAAATTATAACATTGACGTATGTTACTTATAGCTTATGTTTACCAAGGTACATATAATGTTGGAAAACACACCGTTTGAGAAATTTAAATCAATTATAAATTTTTTAAGATTAGGTATTAAAACTTCGTACACACCATTATGCATATGACATTCCATTCAACTACGATAAACTGTGATCGAGTGCGTTAATTTGTGCTAATTTGTTATAAAAAAGTGTAGTGTTGCGTTAATGATTATAGCAATTGAAACACAACTTTTATGTCGCTGCGTGCACGAAAATATCTAGTGATTTTACAATTAGAAAGCACCTACTCCTGTGCTCCAGTAATGTGCAGCTGCTTATTTTCATAGGAGATGCTCAAAATGGTTACTTTCACAGCTTGTATTTATGAACAATACTCTATATCTCCTGAAAATACTTCCCGATCTTATCGATTTTACACATTCTGTTCAATAAATTTAATCATTTCAGATTATTCTCTTAATTATTCTCTTGATTATTCTCTTAAAATTAACATTTTATTTTGTACAATATATTATTATTTTCTGCTGATATAATTTTAAATAAAACGTTTGGTGAATTAAATATTTACATAGTACTTTTTCAATGTAATAATTTATATATTCTATATCTTTTCATATTTGAAAAAAATTTCGCTTGTAGCTCACAAATTAATTTAATAATAAGTAATAAAGATAAAAAGATACGAAAAAATAATGGAAAATAATTAAATTTTCCCTTTTTCTATTCGTTCGTTGGAACGTAGTATTTCAGAAATGCGGTAACCCAAAAATCAACCTAAAAATATACAAATTCGTCAGTGATCCCCCCTCGAAATCCGTGTGAAGCTGGCCCCCCAATATAAAAAAATCGAATTTTTTCTTCATGCATTCGTTTGCTCATCGTTTGCTCACGAATGCTCAGTTGGAATTTTCGTTTGCTCACCCTTAGTTCAAAAGATACAAGAAAATTAAGTTTTGGTATCGAATTAAAAAATCGATTTTTTTCTTCATGCATTCGTTTGCTCATAAATCTTTTGAACTAAGGGTGACACTGACAATGAGAGAAAAATGTTTGTCAGTATAATTAACATGGTAAAATTATTATAGCTAGGAATTTCATCTTTACAATTATTATTTCTATAATGTTAGTAGTAATTATATTTATGGTTCTATAAAAAATTATATATATAGCTGATACCGAAAATTACAGCAAATGCAATCATTTTTTTTCTCATTGTCATTGTAAGTTTTCACGTTTCAGTTATCACGGATCAACATAAACATCAAAATTGAGACTCATCAATATTACACCTAATTTGTACTTCGAATTTGAAACGGGCATGTCAATCACATTTGATATGCGGTATACTTCGAAGATGTCAGAAAATAATCGAGACGTGAGAGATCGAATATCTATGTTACACACCGATGTGAAACAACTTTAAGGCGTGGTACGAAGCGTCACAGATACAAAGAAAATTAGATTCCAGTCTCGAAACGGTTCTCTCTCCCCTGGGATTCTCGAATTTAAGGAAAGTATATTGCAATCGTCGACGGATCTTGGCGAAAGAAAGGAGGGGAAAGAAGAAAAATCGAGTTGGTGAGCACGGTATAGACTAGTAGGCAGGTATACGTCAATAGCGGAACCATCTGCTACCGATGGAGCCAACATTGCTGTCTATTCAGTGGGATACATGTCGCGCATATGTATATGTGTAATATACGTATATATACAGCATGTCAATCTTGCAGTCTTTTTCTCGGTAATATACGACAGCTGTGCCCAATTGAAAAGCCTTATACTAGACTTGGCGACGTCGTCAATGAGAAACGTACTCTGCGAGGGATAATAGTCGTGAAATGCGTCGAATTTTTGATAAAAAGACTTCATATATCAGCCATGTTCGAAATGAATTAGAAGATCCCAGCAAAATTATACTGATGAGAGATTTCTTCGCAAATATATCGAATAATTTGAAAAAGTGAATCTATCTAATTAATCTGTCTTTCTACGAGACCAGGAGTAAATATTTGTTTAATGAAAATTTAATAAAATAAATATTCGAGTAAAAGAAATCTAATTATATCTTCTCAGAATTTCAACAGTGAAAAATAAAATTATCAGAATGCACATTGCTCAGAATTATACTTGGTAACTCTGACAGGGATTTCGGGTCAGGTGGGCATCCTTCTCTCGATGAAATTACTACGTCTGTAATAAATAACAGCTATCTGGATAACTCCAAGTGTGCACATTGTGTTTTGTGAAGGTAGATCGATTCTAACTTGCCTGTTTTTATTTGGTGTACTGGGAGCCAGCTTTCTAATCTATATCTGAAACTCAGTAGTATGCACATAACGATGGTATGCCAACAATAGCGGATAAAAAACTGAAGCAGAATAGGAAATCGAGAAACATGTGGATGGTGCTATATGGAGAGTTCTGTCATGGATAGATTGCCATCGTCCGCGAAATATCGGATGGATATACACGCCAGCTTATAAATGATAAACTACCGAGCACACTGCACACGTAATCTGAAAAAGAAACGACAAAGAGCAAAATAGGAATACATAATAAATAATAGAATTACACGAAAATATATTAAAATTACGATTAATGGTAGATTAGATAACATAATTTAGGCCGCGGAGAGAATTTTATAAAAAAAAAACAAATATATTTTATGATGACATTTACAATAATCTCCAAAACTGCGCTAATTCTTTTTTATTCTGAATATTCTTTAACGTTTTACTGTCAGTTATAATAAGTAAATAATTTATCAGTTATCAATATTTATTGTAAAATAATTTTTTTAATCATAAGCTTTAACGATAATTAATAAATAAATCTAATAATGATCAACAAACAACAAATTAAAAAAAATAAAAGTTTAATAGCAAATGAATCTTATATTCTTGTCAAATTAACTGCATTCGATTTAAAAAAACTTTTAAAATTATGCAATATCTGAAGAAAATGTATTATTGATATTAGGTATCTGAGAATATTTTAAAAGTAAAATCTGAAAGAGGAATGAAGGGAGGAGAGTACTCGTAAAAGAGCGATAGAACTGTCAGATATTCAGAAGACATAATTGAATTAACTTCATTTATTGAATGCAATTTCATCATTTCATATTTCACCGTTTCGTTATTTTATGCAAAATATTCGTCGTTGTTCAATTACTTTACGACTAATGACAGGTTTATATGTGCCATTATGTGCTTTTGTGCGATAAAATATCAAAATCTATTTCATTAACGAGTAACTTTTATTAAAAAATGTAAAAAACGGTTCACGTCGAAACGTGTTTGTAAAGTTTCAGGAAAACGAACAGAAATTCTTTCCATTGCAAGTGAAAAATAAAAGACATGTTAATAAGATAAAATAATATTATATCAGAAAATTGTACCATAATTTCACAACAAACATATTGATATTTACACGTTTATATCTGTACATGACACATGACGCTATTATTTTATGGATGTATCACATATATTGAAGGACCATGTTGTCTATGCTCGCAAATATTGGACATACCTATACAATGTAGACCGATATTCGTGTAGATTTTGGGTCATAATAAAATTTAGTGGAAAAAATGGAAAATACTAAAAATATAGGGAAAAAAACAATCAAATGTAGTCGCAGATTTAAATGCGATAGAAACCCAGCAAATCAGACCACGCAATAAGGTAACAGACGAATCCGACCTACTTATCAACGAAATTTGATTAAAACTTGCTTTCGATTCGCATACATTTGGTGTAATTATCGCACGAAATGAGAAGTGAGACATTGAAGGGAATAAGGAGCAAGTCATTCTGTCGAGTGAAGCATATTAAATTCAGGAATCTCATTGCCAACGGCACTGGGCTTCCTCTATTCGCAAAACTTTTCAACGCGACTCGCATAATAGGCACACTCCGGTGCTATCACACTTTAATAATAGATGAACGGTCTTTTCAGAATAGCCCCTTGTGAAGTAAAAACGAGTGTATTTTATTCATGGTAAATACATATATGTAAAATAAAAACTTTTGATAGTGAAGTAATAAAAATATGAAAAAACTTGATTATCTGTATATGGGAACAAGTCACTGATATGATGCAAAAAAAGTGATATTTAAAAAACAATTGTTTATTTTCGTTCTATTAAAATGTTCAATACTTCTAAAGTAATATTATTAAGCAAAATTAAATTAAAAATCTATCCTACACAACGTATTTTAAAAAAGTGGAATTGTATTGACTATAAATATCTGTAATAAATCAAAGTGTACACAATAATATATGTTAGATTAACAATTTACGGTAATATATCAATTTTCGTTTAGAGACAAAATGTTTTTTCATAGTCTGTATTATTGATAAATAATCAACTCGAGTTATTTTAATATAATATTATAAATTCGCACGATCGATTGATCTAATTTGTAAAAATCTATAGTCTATATACTATGACATGATTTCAGAAATTTCAATTGCAACCAAAACACCCAGTTAAAAAATTTATATTCATTTTAAAACATTTTACGTGTGTCGAACGATCTATTCAAATTTTTATGTTAATTTAACATAAAATGTTAGAAAGTAACACAAATATTACGAAAATTAATAACAGAAAAATGTAATACTGACACAATTTACAAGAATTGTGGAAGCATATGTTTTCACTAAAATTAATTTATGATATGTTAAATTAACACGTATTTTATTCGTCTTATAAGGGAACTACACAAAAAGTGTTAAATTCCAATTTTAATATAACTTGTATATTTATAGGTATAAAAGGATAAATTTAGAAGATATCAGTTGCAGCGGAAAAACGGTTTTAGAAGTGAAATCACTCCTTCTAGCGCAAATTTTAGCTTTTGATTATATCTCGGAAACTATTCAAGATATCAAAAAATGTTTTATACAAAAGTTTTACAACAAAATTAGTTGTGTTCATTTAATAATATTTTTAAAAAATAAAAAATTGTTTTAATTTAGAAAAAATATTTTAAAAAATTATTATTGAAGTGAATGAATCAACGTAATTTTGTTATAAAACTTTTGTATACAGCATTTTTTGATATCTCGAACAATTTTCGAGATATAACGCAAAAAAGCTAAAATTCTCGTTATCTATAAGAGGTGACTTTAACCCCTAAAACCGTTTTCCGCTGCAATTAATATTTTCTTTTTATGTAAGCTATACACTTCGTGTGATTTATTAGAATTTACATCTTAAAGTATTCTATTTTTATGTGTATCTATTTGTTCATATTTAGTCATAAATTGTGTTATTTTGACACTAAAAAATGTTGTGTGTGTGTGTTGAATATCAACTTAATACAAAATATTTAAAATTACATAACCATATTATGTTAAATTAACACTCGGACATATTAAATAAGTTCAACACAAAATTTTAAGAGGAACTTAAGTAGATTGGTTTTAACATAAATGCAAAATGTTTTTAACTATGCGGGTTAGCTTCAAGAACATAATGTGCTTTCAGAAGCAGGAAAGCATCGCTTTTAAAATAGCGATTATCGACATACGTGATCGCACATCGTTCTTCGTTAGGAGAAAATCAAGTTAGTATAAAAATGAATCGAACGACGGGACATGTAGGGGATGAGTAAAAGTAATTTCAGAAGCAGCGAAGAATGGAAAGAAACCACACCGTCCATCGTGGCATGAATATAGAAAATGTAGAGAACTTAACTTCGGACCACCAAGCTACCGACCACAAAGAGAAGAGTTCGAAATAGAAATCCCTTAAAGAGAGACGTTTATCGGATTGAAGGGAAGGGAATTCTTACATTTTCGTGGAAAAGTTTTCTTCGCCGACAAAAGAAAGACTCGTTCTCAGAAATCGAAAAAATCGTGAAAAAGAAGTAGCCATTATTCCATATTAAAAAAAAACATGAATCTCGTTTTGTATCTTTGCGAAGCAATTAGCATATCACATTAATAGGCAAGTACTTAAATTATTTAAAATTAGAACCGTTACTCGAGTTACTGATCGAATAGTAACATCGCTTAAAAGTTCTCGAAGCTTATAATACTAAAATAAAATAAAAAAATACATGCTCTTCGTTTTTCATCTTATATAATTAATCCTCAATAAGAACGCACATAGTATTTTTTATGACTTTAAAGGAATATATGTTTTTGAGACTAATTAGTTCCAAGATTTTTGTAAAAATAAATCTAATTATATTATTAGTAATTAGGTTTATTTTGATCAAGAATTTTACAAATTCAGTTATACAAGGTATTCCAAAATATAACGATAAGTATTTTAAAAAGATAAATTTTTTATAGCATTTTAAAACGAGAAGTCTAATACGGAGATGTCGAGACTATGATAGTTTTCAAATAGGAAGAGTTTGAAAATTACGAATGACAGGGTTAGAATTTTATGCGGTCAGGGATAGCAAGATAGTAGTATGGAGATACTGAATTTTGTTACTGTCAAAGACATAAAATTTGAGGAAATATAGCCTTGAGTATTATATAAAAATCGTAAAAATTCTGGTTTAACAATCAAAATTTTAATGAGTTTTTACTATCATTGCAGTTGTATAGTATTTTACTTATTTTTTATAGATCTAAATTTATCTACCAAAATTCACAATTAAAATATCGATGATGCCTTTAAAAATCTCAGCTACTGCTAGAGGGTAATAGTAATTTTTCCATTGTGTAACTAAGAAACTTTCGCCATAATGTGTACAATGAAAGGTGTCGAATGAGACATCGAATTGACCGATGAAGACGTCTTGGTCGACGGCGAAGGGATAATAGCGCGTAATGGGATATTTCAAGTGGCGAGGCGGTTTCTTTTATCGGGTCTGGCATTTGAATGCAAAGTATTATTCAAATAGCACTACCACAGTTCGTTCGTTCAGAGTATGTCCCTATCTATTCTACCCCTTTCTGCATCTCTCTGTCTCACTTGCGCGCGCCGTTACTCCTGTGTCTCTCATCTATATGGTGTCGTCCATGAAGCGTCCCGTGGGACAAGAGGCTTCATTTCCTGATATTCAAATGCGCTCAAACATCATACCCGACCAACCTCGTCGCCGCCAATGCGCTACACAGCGGTGCTACTGCCGCGGTTTCCGCGCGGATAAGCCGCACCGACGCGGCGCGGCGATCTCGTTGTACTTGCCATCTAGACAACTTGTGCGGTTGTTGTACGATGGTTACTCTTCCTCCTTCTTGTTCGCGGTGCATCGAAAAATACAAACCCTCGAGGTAGAGCAAAGATTATAAAATCATAATGATACAACTAACATTTTGGGCAAGTTTTGTTACGATATACTGTTTATTATATACATAATAATATACGTGTAACGTATATTATTTAATTAACATTGAAAAGATAAATATATTATCTATTTTTTAAATAAGCAGTATACAAAATAATAACAAAACTTGCGTTATATAATCTGCATGATAAAAAAAATCATAACAATGTAACGTAATATAATTATTCCAAGATAAAATTCCGAAATTTCACGAATCTTTCTTATTCTTTTACCAATAACTGTATCGAAAAGGATAGATACTGATCAATGTATGACGAGCAATACAACTCTGTATGCAAGCTTCGGAACTTGCATTTGCGTTTCTCTGACGTTTCCTGCTTAGCTCGATCATTTCTATCCTATTTTATTATATTTTTGCAACGAGAGAAAGGACCACATGAATTAGAAATGATATGAGACTTCGAAAACGAATACTTGGAAGGCCCAACCAACGTACAGCCGGTTTCCGGTCCGTCATGCATGTCGTCACGAGCGGACGAAAAAGCAAAAGATCCTCGGCACGATGTACATGGAACAAATAAAATGACGTCCTGGAAAGGACAGAACGATTCCCGGAAAGGAGTATCGTCTGGGGACATTGAATCTTGGATGAGCAGGAACACGACAAATTGCAGGATCAAAGCAGTTGTTATATCTTCATAGTTCCTCTTTTTACATTTAAATATTATTTTGTATTCAAATAATATTTAATAATTGTTTTAGACATTTATATCTAAATATAGCTTTTGAATCATTTATTTTGCGAAATTTAAATAATAAAAGAAAGAGGTAGACAAAATTTGAAAAAGATTCTGATTGATAACCAGAGAATTTTTTTTATCCTTATAAACTGACTAATTCTTCGGTAAAAATTTTCATTCTCAATATCCAATATTCAATTAAAAAGGTATCATTTTTGGGATTGTTGACAAAACACTTCTATTATTTCATCCACACCATCAAAAAAATATTAAAGAAGCTATTAACAATTTACTTGAAAATAGTTACTCGGTTTCTTTCATTTTTTCTACTATCCATATTATCAATACTAGGTTAAAATGTTTATCCCACAAACCAGATATGTATAGTCATATTAGTTTAAATTAAAATCTACAAAAAGTTTAAAAAATATTAAAAATAAATTTTTCACTGTATTCCCCTTATGTTAAGACTATGTCTGAAAGCTTTTTACTGATTATATGAAAATTGGATAAAAAAATGGCATACTCCATCCTTAACAGTTTAAAAATATTTATAAAACGAGGTAAAGATAACTTATAATGAATGCAAAGATGTGCACGATGTGGTTTATAAGATAACTTATCATGACTATGATACATAGAACAGACGGGACAGACTATAAGAGACAGTTGGATATCAGAGTAAGAGAATACATTTCTGATATTAACAAAAAAAGTAATATCCCTAAAAAGGATTTTCTTCAAGAGTTTTTAACCATCGATTAGAGACTAATCAAGATTTTAATTAGGATGACGTTAAAATCCTTGATAACGGAACATCATATGTTTTAAAAGATCGATTTTAGAGATGATCAACATAAAAAAGCAACGACATGGTTCAAATAAACAAAATGATACTGAAATGATTACTTTCAATACTTCATATCTAGCGAGCCTTGATTTGCTATCCCCTTCTTGATTCCATTTCTCCTTTCCAATTCCTTTTCCTTTCCATCAAAACTAATCCATCCTTCCTTTGTTATTTCTCCTTGACGTTTTATACCAGTCATTTCACTTAACGTATATATACTATATATCTATCAAACTGTCTACTTGCGATTATTACTTTGTTAACGATTGCAGTTATTGCTTATTTCTTCCTCAGGTATGCTTTTGATAGTTATTAATATGTTCAATTTAATTTTGTAAAAGTTTAATATAAACGCAAAATATCTTTTACTGTAAGACTGAATTCTTTATTCGTTCTATAAACTGCGTTCTTATGAATAATATTATTAACATATTCCTACAATAAATATATTTTGTAGCACAGACTTAATTATAACACAGCTTAATTGAAAATATAATCAATTTTCCGATATTCACATCTTTATTACCATCATGAATTCTTATTTGTTTGCTCAAGATATTGATTATTTTACATAATCGTTCTGGATGCAAATATTCTTTAAATATTATTTATGTCGAAAAGTACATTCTTGTCAACGCCAATTGGAATGGTGAAAAATGAAGTATAACGTCCCACCAGGGAAATTAATACGAAGAATAACGGCATAATGCTATGTATTATGAAAACAATACGACTTGTATGCACCGAGAGTTCAAATAAACTTTCCTGCAGAGCCTCGATGAGATCGTAAAAGCGCCTGTATCCACGCAAGATAGGTCAGTAGGGTTTTGAAGCTCGTTCACGCGGTGCTGCACGTTACGGTCTACTTTTCATACAAAATACCGTCCACGAACATCCGCCACGTCGGCACTGATGAAAAAAAAAGTCGTTACATTACGAAGCTCGTCGAAAGATGGGCGCGAGGAAACGAGCAAGAGAAGAGAAACATGGACGCGGGAACACTCACACATACACATACACTTCCGTCAATTTGACCTTATTAAACCCTTTCAGGGTTGCTTTGACGGGTTTCGTTGAACGTAACCTTTTTATGCGTATCGCGAGCAAAAATTTCCTTTAACTCGCACTACGCCGCTGGAAAAGCAGCAATGAGAAAGAAAAAACTTTGGTACTTTTCAAAGAAAATCTTGTTGAGACTTAGAGAGGGCCACGCTCTAATAAAGATTTCGCCTATTCCCTTGTCAGGTGTTCGAGTAAATTATATCTTACCCTTTTACGCCGATTATATGCTGATCGATATCTAACATAATTTCTATTCTTTCACATTCTATAAAAATACGATAGTCTTCGTGATTTGCATTTCTATTAACGTATTCTTCACTCAGATAAATAATTTCTCTTGGAAGATTTTGACAGAGATATTTAAGATGTAAAATTTTATGAAATTATGACAGCGCCTCTTTAATAATTAATTACATTCATTCCCGTTACAAAAGCTTTATTTTTTAGATTTATACCTATTCTTCATCTCTTTGAAATCCACTGCTATGCGTGCATTTCAAAGAGAAATTACAATAAGTTCAAAAAATAAGAAGTGTCTCTTTATATTCCTGAGAAATATGTAACAATTAAAAGTCAAAAGTCCAACAAAATTCAGATTTATATTTAGCTAATTTTTTAGATCCTTCAGCAAAATCGTTTTTCTATATTATAATTGAAATTTCGTTTAAAATGTTATCTCTTGTACTATGTAGAAAGATGCACGTATAATGCTTTCATGAAAATCTGTTTTCATACATTTTTTAATATTTTACAAAAGAATATCAATCAGAACGATCTTTATGTCAAACAGTGATACGAGACAAATTATATATAATATTCTTATACACAATAAACCAGACAGAAATGTGAACGATTTTACTTGTATTTTCAAAACAAAAAAGTCTCTTATCTTTTTTTCAAATTTTTAAGTGTCAAATTTTTTCCATTGCAACCACTTTATAATCGGCTTAAGGCACATCACTTTTTCTCGGGTATTAAGGTCGCGGTGAGCGCCAAGCAAAATGCTTCATAAGAAATAACCAGGCCCCGCGCACATCGTAGGTAAGACAAACGTTTTTCTCAGAAAATGTAATTAATAATCCCGAATGCGCATGCATTACCGTAGGTTAATGCGGGGCGATGTAATGTTCAGGCTGCGCCCGTTTTAGAATCAGGAGCTTCTCTGTAATGGAGGAGTCTCAGAAAACACGAAGCGGGTGTCACACGCCGTTCTTATATATAGTATATGTATAGTATATGTATACATATATATGTACATATATATATATATAAATATAGAATCTCGCGTTTTCCGCGTGTACTTTTATCCAAATTGCTGTACCGCGTCAGCTTTGAAACAAAATCATAATGGTATGAACAAATTACGTCTTCCAAGTGCGCGCGCGCGGGCGTCACCCGTCGGAGTATTAAAGTAATTATATTTACCACGGTGTAAAGGTAAAGTAGAAGAGACAGCATTACGAACAGAGATATACATAAATTTTCTAAAGCGCGTGCAGCACAGAAGCGAATTGGCTAAGCAGGAACATAAACAGCGACAATTTCACAGGGTTCGAGTTTGTCGGAGGAAAACGGTTTATCGAAACACAAACTCACCTCGAATTTCTCTTATAAAAACATATCAAGACTGCATATACACTGTTAAATTTATAATGTTAAAAATTATACCCAAATTAATTAATTTTGCTGTAAGTCGTCTACTCAATAGCCTACTCATTTCTACCCAAAATATTGTTAATTTAACTGAAACAATAAAGTTATTCCTTATTTATATAATTTTTTAGTCCCTTACTATACACAATAGATCCCAAATTAATTTTTATTCATGTTTATAAGTATACAAAAATTTTTTAAGTGATTCTTATATATATAAATTTTAATAGCTTTAGAGACAGTAGTTGTAATTTTAAAAATTGAATATGTGTAAAAATATAAGTTATATAGTAGCTAATTACAAATGATTCTTACATATATTTAAAAATTCGTAAAAAGCATATTTGTAAATTGTATAATTTAAGAAATTTTGTATAAATGTTAAATTCATTTTTCGGTGCGTCTAATATTTCAAAGATAAGAAATGCGCGTGACGCGAATGTGATCTAATCGTGTGTATCTAGGTTAAACGGTTTAATTTAAGAAATATATTAATTTGACTAAAATTTATTATTTACTAATAACATACCTTAATATGAACGCTGCTCACTTTCAAAGTAAGAAATTTAATCACAGAAATGAACTAATTTACATTTCGACATATATGGAAGTTAAAAATAATAAAATGTTACATCTAGAATTGGGTCATCATTTCTTCTTTAGACTTATCTAACAGTAATTGTCTTATAACTTGTTATCGATTACACGAGTCTACCATCCCTTGCGCAGATAACGCCGGTGAAGAGAGTGAATGAGCCTATTAGCGAGGAAAATAATATGAAACGGGTAAAGAGGGGGTGAAATGAAAAGCGCGCTGGCCATACAACGGAAACGACGAGGGGGTCGAAAGTGGCGCGGTAATGAGATGGGAGCGACGCGAGTACGAGCGAAGGACGCGCGAAGAACGGGCTAAGAATGGCGAACGTTCGCGAAAAGAGCGCGGGAGAAGATAGGGGTTACGAAGGAGGGTGGTGGGAACGTTGAGTGCCGAGAAATAAGTTGGGGTGATAAATCGACGAAGCTCTCGCGAGTAGCGAGAGCCAGAGGCTCGCTGCAGAGACGCACGCAAAACAGAGAGAGAGAGAGAGAGAGAGAGAGAGAGAGAGAGAGAGAGAGAGAGAGAGAGGAGGTTGCGATGTAGAAGAACGGGGAGAAGGAAAATAGGGTTGTTTCGAGATTAAAAACGGAGTGGCCGCGCGCTCTGACTGCTTAAGCATGCAAATGAAAATAATTTATTCCGGAAAATCTGCCACGGGAGACAATTTGTCTCGCACGCACTTTCCGCACCGTCGATTTCGTGTACGGATATTATCTTCTCAGAAAATAATAGTCGCACATGGTAACGTAATGGCTAGTAAAAATGTAATAAGTTTTCTTACTTATAATTAGTTCCGCAATGTTAATAATTTTAACGCTTTGGAACATGAAAAAGTCTTACGCGATAATCGAGGCCTAGTTTTTAAATGTATAACATCCTAGTCGATTTTTATATTGAAATTTTCTTAATTCGTTTTCTTGACTCGTTAAAACAATAATTCTATTCGTTTATGCACAGCTTCCAAAAATTAATGCTGTTTGGACTAATTAAAATTATGATTACAGGAAAAAAGTACTAAAAGAAAATGAATATTAAAAAATAAATACTGCCATCGTACAAATAAATGTAATTATCATCTCAATAGAAAGGTGTGAATTACAGATTCTTATTTTGTTAAAAATTATAATAATTTTTTAGAGTTCAGACGTGCTATGTTAGTTTAAAACGAAGCTTTGTATGTAGTAAACGACACTCCTGGCACTTAACAGCTCACCTAGTTCACGCTAATTAAACATGAATATTTGAGGATAGTTACAGACGCGATTCTTCTTTGCTGCAAAGTTTTACAAGAGATAAGATAGATTTTCTACGATTAAATCGATTTCACCGCCGTTACATCATTTAGACGTATGAAACAAATAATCAGTAAGCAAAGAAAGTAGAAAAATTATCGAATGTTGAATTGCCAATCATGCATGTGAAGTATTTGTAACGCCGCATTGTTGTGTGTCAACAAATATCAAAGAAACTTACCATTTTCGCCACTTACATATGTATCTCAAAAGACGCAGTTAATGCATCGTGAATATCTTCAAATAATATGATGCGCACTCACCTGCAACATATATAAATATTTATTTGTAATGTTTATTCATATATAATATTTATGTGTAAGCTTTACATTAATATTCATCTATACATCGCTCTCTTACGTCAAAAGATACAACTTAAAAAATTAAAGGTCTTCGCATTAATCATATATAGAAAAAGTAGCTTTGATCAAATTGATTGATAGTATAACACTTCGTTAATTATAAAATGCTGATCAAAAGTTTTGGCAGAATCATAAAAAATGAACAGATTCTGTAACATTAAAAAATTGCTATCTTAAATCTAATTAGACTTTTTTTTTGCATAGAATGGTGATATGAATCAATTGATGTAAAGAAAATATGTAGTTGCTTTTCAAAAATATGCAATTTGCAACACGTGTACTTGTAAACTACATTTTTTATAGTAATTATGTGTTGTCTTTAAGTATAAAAGTATTAAGATAAAGCTACCAAAAAATAAATAGTTTAGATAAAAATATTTTTCAGTCTCTGATTAAGTCCAAAATAGTAAGTTTGAAATAACGTTGCAGCAAAATCTGTTCATTTTTTGTGCTTTTCTCTAAAAAAAACTTTTTATTAGCACCTTATAACCTAATAAAAAATATCAGTTTGAGTCAATTTGATCCAATAAGTCACTTTTTTAAATATAATTTCTGTGGAGTTCTTTCTGAGAAAAGAAGAAAAATTTTTTTTTAACTTATTGCAAGAAATAATTGATTAATAAGATAATATCGGTAAAAAATTTTCTAACATAATCAAATGTTATTTCTGCTTCACAAATCACTCTATTTAGTTACGATAACTTTAATTATTTTTTAAAATATCCTTTTTAAATTGCAATTTTTATAATATTTTATAAAATTAAATTAGCTCACACTTTTGATAAATTAATATTTAACAGAGCAGTATTCACATAATTCATTTATGGTAATAACTCAAAAACCATGTTTCTTTGGTTGTGTTATTTTTGAAGTAAGAAAGCAGTATACATATAGTTCTAATTTAAAAAACACTGATCTCTTAGAAGATCAATCACTTGTAGATACGAATTAAATTCGCATACTCGGGTGAACGATGCAACTACGTTAAAGCGAAATATGCACGAGGTATCTAACAACTCGGCATAAAAATATCGTCGGACCGAATGCAGCGGGCGGGATATTTAGTGTGTTCTAACCTCGTGATAAATTAGTTTAATTAGTATCTTCATACGCAACATAATTCTCGTTCATTAACGAAGTAAACTGGAATGCAGCCGCTGTATGTGTCTACGCGTAACACATACGTATACAATCCTCATCTCTCGAAAAAAATAAAAAAGCCAGAAATGTGAGACGTATTTCATACGGAATAATTTCTACAAAGACCACCCATATTCTTCCCCTTTTTTCCATGTAGCAAGCATTTTCTGTGGTTTTTATACGTGCGCGCGAGCTCTCATCGTCATGAAATATCATATCGCGCCATTGGTCGCGTATCTTCAAGTTTCAATCCGTATTAAATGAACAGAATATTCATTTCAAGACTACACAGACTCTCCATTTACACCTCTGTCACCGGACGGACGTTGTAGAATTGTGGTAAAGTCGATGTGCTACTAATGAAGATAACATATAGATCCGGAAAGTTTATACGTTTTGTGCAAAATCGATAATGTGAGTTCATACGGAAGTTGACCAATATAACTTGTTAGTTACCTTCAACTATACTAGCAAATCATTATAACACAACGTTTATACGATTTATATTACATTTATAAGTATCTTTATAACATGTATCTTGAATTTTTATTTAAAAACACATCAAAAACGTTATTTGCGTAACAAAATGTATATAATGGAAAATTTTTTTCATAAAATATAAATTTTTAAACCTATTGATTAATATTTGAAACTATAAATAATTATATTTAATTTTCTAAATAAATTCTAATATAAATGTGAAAAATCTTACAAATTAATTTACATTCTTTTCTGTACAAGAATACTCAGAGATGAAAAATCTAGTAGTTTCCTTCAGTAACAAAGTTAAAAATTCCTTTTTCTCCGACTTTGTATCAGCTGAGTAAAGGATATCTTAAGATGGAAAAAAATAAACGGCGGTTGCAAGCAAGATGCGCGCGACAAACTAAGGAGAGAAAAAAGATGCGCTGAGATAAAAGCAGACATGCTCCGCTAGTGAGTCAAGAATACTTTTACTCTAGTCAATTCTTTTCACATATTCACGTAAAAGATGAAGAAAAATAGCGAAAGCAGAAATATAAACTTCAATAAATATCGAAAACTTTATTATAAAAAATCGTTATATTATATGTATATATATCTACAAAATTTTCCTCTTTATTCAAAGTTGATAAATATCTTCCTCCGAAACATAAATTTACAAAAATCTATTTTTATAGATTTTTGTAATCAGTTGTATGAGTTTTCTACAAAGAATTTTCAAAAATATTCTTTTTTACTAGATTTTAAAAAGTAAAAGGCCCTTTAAAAATAATGCAAGAGAAAATGAGAACTATATTTTTCTTTCTCCCAATAGCATTGTAATATCAGATATTGATGCATAAAACCGATGCTTTACTCTTCTCCAACTCGGGGCAAACCTCTTGTCTACCAATCTTCACACACTAACTCTCTTCCTCGACTTCCACAAAATTTATACGTAGCCGAAGTGGAAAGCCGCTATCTTTTAATTTATGCGAAGGGAATTTAATATTCTCGCAGCGTCTAAGACGCGTGCCAGGGCTGTGGCGAAAAGTTTCTGCGACGTTTAAAATTGAGAAGGATAACAGAACAGGAAAATAAAAGAAAGTGGAAAAGGGACTTGAAGTGAGACAGCTGTTCATAGTGGATGGCACTCGAGGGCCCTCTTTCTTGCTGGGACCGGTCTTTGCATTCCAAAAAGGGTTAACGACGCAAGGCGGTAACTCACGAGTTAGGCGTGCCAAGCCAATTTTCGTATCTTTCTGAGAGAAAGTTTTGAACATCAAATAATTTAAGCAAAGCGTGTGTTTTTTCTAATATTTCCTTAGCAACTATAGATTACAGAATCTTTGAAATTTTACTACAAACATCGTAAAAGAAACCAGCAGAAAGGAATTCCAGCTTTTAAAATTTAACTTGTTCAAAAAGAAGACATAACCTAATTTATTTTTCTCTCTCTCTTTCTCTTATGTA
Organism: Cyphomyrmex costatus; assembly: GCF_001594065.2. Classification (NCBI taxonomy): domain Eukaryota; kingdom Metazoa; phylum Arthropoda; class Insecta; order Hymenoptera; family Formicidae; genus Cyphomyrmex; species Cyphomyrmex costatus. The sequence goes on along the minus strand of NW_017280375.1, from coordinate 2,039,529 downwards.
ATTTTTCAATCAATAGTCGTATTTTTATTAAAAACTAATAAATCCAGTACATAATGCTTCTCCATCCTCTCTGTCACAGTTTTCAATAAAGATTAGATTTATGATACAGCTTTGATTAATTTATGTTTTTATAGATATTCAATATTTAATATTTTCTTTATTGCAATTAAAGGTAAAATCCGTCGTCTCACGATTTATTCGTGAAAGATTATTAAAAGCGTATTATCAGTTTGAAATGTACCTAATATAATTGCTAAGAGGGAATTAAACGAGGCGTCTCTACCGTCGGTGTTAAATGTCATTACGTCTCCCACTTTCTTGGTACATAGCGAAACGATTGTGCCACCCGTGAAACTACCGGCATCTCTTTGAAGTCTCATTCGATGCGTTCACGGCATCGTTAATGAAATTTTGCACATTCTTCAGGGCGCGATTACTCTCTCCGTGTCAGATGCAACGGGGTAATTACGTAACACAATAAAATACAAATAAATACCGTTGCTGTGTCCGACGAAATATGCCAGCGGGCGTTTCTGCATGATAAATTGCATTGTCAAGAGCAAGGAAAAAGAAAAATCTGATGACCTTTAAAACATGTTAAATTTGGCGAAAGAATGTCTGCGGACCATTTTATCAAGAAATATATGTTGACGCTCGAGAAAAAACCATTACTATTTATTCATTTAAAAAAATTATTTCTTATTATTTAAACTTAATTAATTATATATTAATGTATATTATTAATTAGGTATTTTTTATTTATTAGTATTTAAGAAAATTTATAAACACGGATTTAAATCTCACAATTTTCTCTACTTATTTTGGAAGAAAGTAAATAGGAATTAACTAAACAAATATTAAACAGAACATAAGCATGTTAAATAGTTCATTATAAAAAAATTTTTTTTTAAATAAAGATTTCAATTAATATAATGCTTGTTTATTGCTTTTTTTTCAATAAAATTGCATATTTAAGAGTTCCTAAAGAATAATTATTAAAAAATATATTGAACATTTTGAAACAATATATTTTTTCATCGCTGAACTATAAAAATACCTGAGGTAATTATTCCTGGGTTAAAGAAAAACAAAACGTAACAAGATATTGTATTATAAAAATAGAGTGATATGAAAAATTTGTTATAATATCAGATGATGACTAATTTGGTAATCACCCATACATTCAATGCGTATTAGATGCGATGTTTTTAACATAGATCTGAGAAAAAAAAATAGGGTAACAGCAATCCGGTCGTTGTATAATAGAAAATACGAGGCAACTTCCGTAATAATGCAGCGAAGAGTCATACAGTAGTCTGGAATAGAGAGATGGTGGATAACTTGAAAGTTTTCGTGTCTTCACGGTATATATGTATGTTAATTACGTACAATTGGTCACTTTGAGAGATCTTTACGAGAAAAAGCTTTCACGGCAAAAACTTTCTTAGGGGTGTTTTATGGTCTAAGTTTCACTGAACAAGATAAGATACGACTTTTACTTTCCGTTTATACTTAATTTGCATTTTTTATTAATAATCTTAGTATTATAGTTTTGTCATCAATCATTAGTAGTTTTGTCAATCATCAATCAGCATTACAAATGACTTTGAGCACAATTGATATTGTTCTGATAAAAAATAATTTTGACTATGTGTATAAAGTATAATCTCACAATTAACGTAAACTTTTTATATTTATTTAACGAAAAATAAACTTAAAAGCAGTTTTTTTGAAAAATAATATTTATTTTTATGACAATTTTATATTTTGTTAGTTTTCTTGTTGTTTTTATAACCTTTTTCAGAAAAACAATAAATTGATGGTGCTTTATATTATACTTACAACCAAAAATATCGATTTTGAATATTGAGTTTTAGGCTCTGTTCGAAGTATAACGAAAAATGTTCAATTAAAAGTCTTAAAGAATATTAAATATTATTACGACCATGCAAAATTAAATTTGAGTTTAATATTTTATAGCTTTTAAAAAGTAATTAATGAACAATTCGTCTATAGATAAAAAATTCCTTTAATGGATAAATTACTTTTGAAAATATCAATTAAAATCCGAGAAGTTTCTTTACTGCGGCACAAAGTGATCTTGAAGCTAATTTCATTCAAAATTTTTAATGGAATAGTAAAATGTTTAAGAATAAGATACACAAAATTTTTATTAAAGTGCTTCGTGTACTTCTCAAGCTCATTGCTTCACACACTTATACAGAGTTCCACCGCCACTGCTCATTAAACACGTATCCCTTGAACTAAGGGAGACAGCCAGGAAGAAAAGCCGGGAGTTGCTCGACCGAGTGACAGATGAAATAAACGCAGCCACACAGGTTTCCTCACTTTTCACCGCGACGTCAGTTACAACGTTGTTCCGCTAGACGAAGCAATTATCTCTCGCCAAAGTGCCCTTGCTTCTTACGAGCACGCAAAGCAGTACAACCGCGAGTGAATTTCGGTTAACTCGATTTTTGTTATCGCCGCAACCGCATCTTTCTTTTCTAAATTGAAAATGTATCGAGCGCGCGCCGAATATGAGAAAAGTAGACAAAAGAGATTAAAGAGTGTGTACGTAAAAGACATTCGTAATTTGAACGAAAGATAATCAAAGAATTGATTATCTGTCCTCTCATTCTGGCTTCAATAATGTGATTAAAAAAAGAAAATATTTTTATTAAAAAATATCCTTATATATGTATCCTTATTAAAAAAAGAAAAAGTATATATATTTTAAAAGCTACGAATATACGTACGTATATATACGTGTGTATAGAGAAAAAGTAAATTTTAAACACAAAAAACAGAAGAATTTTTCAATATCTTATAAAAACATGAAAAATAAAAGACTCTGAAGAATATAAATCATGAAACGCCAATCAGAGCTAACCAGGCGTTCATTTAAATTCTTTTATTGCATATCAAAATTAAATAGACGCTTGAATTCACGCTTTTCTGGATTATCATTATACATATAATTATTATTCATATGTTAGAAGGTATAGGATGTCATTTTTCATAACATTTACCGTAAAAATGCACTATCGATTTGCAACGAAAGTCACGTATTTCTATTGTAACAACACACGCATGATATGCATATACACTTGTATATACATTTGTGAACGTGCTTAGTAACCTAAGAAAACAATTATATATAAAACCGCGTGAATATCGAAACATGTAGCAAGTCTTTGAATCCCATTTCACAATTAAAGCATTGTTTCGATTAATAGTAGCGATCGTCATTAATATATCCGAAAATTTCAACGAGATTTTAACATCAACTCTCTCTAGACTCCTTCCTTCCTTCTTATGCTTACAAAAACACGAAACTTTCGAGCTACTTTCATCGCCATGCAATCTCCGCCTTTACAAAGTTTACGCTCGGACAAGTTTGCCCGCAAAGTTCCACCAGTGTTCTTTTTATTTCGTTACTTTTAATCGATCCGTCATAATTACCGCGGACACGCGCGCATTAAACTTATCAACTGGGTTACCAGCGGGAAGAGCGAAAAATGCACTCGCGGAAAAGTGGCGACCGCGGAATTTATGCCGAAATGTTTCAGTCTCGCGCTTAAACAACCTACGAAACAGCTATCTGACAGTGATACCTTTTGCGGTTTCCACGGCAGAAATATTTCCACTTACCGCGAAAGCCTCGTGCCTGGCATTCCTACGCTCGAACAGCGGTGCATAATGTACGCGTGTAAGACTGCTCGCACGAACTACACACACACGAACGCGGGCGGTAAGGTATAGGCGCTAAAGGCGGAAGGAAGGTGACGGCTCCTTGGGAATATCTGGGTCTGCGAGAGACGGGAGATGCCGGAAGAGGAGCCGGAAGGAGAGAGCTAAAGCTACCCCCAAGGAAGTTGATTGGTAGGAGCATCACGCTCGGGGCATAACTGACTGACTTCTCGTGCAACCACCCATTTCAAGACGATCCAGAACGATCGCCTTCTCGCATCTCCCTCGGTCGCGTAGGATCGGGAAGGGTCCGGCGTCCCTTATCTGTAATTTATACTTTCAATTTACTCTCGCCGGAAGATTCCAGGAAGTTCGATCGTCTGGCGCGCGAGACCGATCTCTTCTTGGCGAGAGAAATCCAGGAAGAGAGGAGAAGTGTCTCGTTTTCTCCTCTGTGGAAGTTTGGCGACTTAATGGTTTCGCGTTCCAAACGATGCTTTTTTTCAATCTCGCACCCTCGCCGTCGAGTCATTAACGTCGCGTTCTCCGTAATGTATCTTCTTCTTCCGTGCTGTCGTCCGTAACGTACATGAATTAAATAAGGATGTCTAATATCGTATAATATGTAATTATTGAGACGCACTAAGATAAATAGTGCTCGAATATAAACAATACTTTTATAAAACCTAACATCTATAATGCAGAAAATATTTAACAAAACCGATGCTATGGATAAAGAAGCTCAGACTTAATTAGTATTATATATGGAAATCTCAAATATATGGATATATCTCAAAAATAATTTTGAAATAAAAATGTACAAATATAAAAAAATAATTTTTTATCTAATTTTCCGAGATCCTTTTTTTATTTAATTTTCTAATATTTTGTGTCGCAAATTTTGGGATGTTCTGTATAAAAAATAAATCCAATATGCATAATTTGAATCCTTAATTGCCATACGATACTTTTTCTCTTTTTTTGTACATATAATTTCTTATAATAATGTAAACAAAATTTTTGCTGCGAGACATTGAAGTTTTAAAATCATTTTATAGTAAATAATTTAAAGTTCCGGGGAGTTCGCTAAAATCTTCCGCAATTTTGAGTAATCTTTACACGTAATTTTCATTACAATTACGTCTCTGAAACATTATAATATAATCGGTCACTTTGAGAATTATCGAGAAACAGAGCATCGCATAAGCTCAGACTTCTTTATAGGAATCGACAGTAGATACTAGTAGAGAGCTAAGAGAAGTTTCGCACGGATAAAATATTCAGGGCACACCATCAGCTTCAACGTGGAAAATTAGATTTGTCCGAAGTTGGAAAACCTCCATTACTATTAGAAGATAAAGTAATCTGTAGATGAGATGTATACAAGATCAAGAATACATTCCCAGCTTATTTTCGTGCATCGGATCATTATATATTTAGCTGTTCCATAAACAAATACGTACAGATATTGTTTTATAAACTTGTCACATATTGGACACCAAAATAATAATTTAAAAGAGAAATTAAAATCATATAGGATCTATAAATTCACGAAAGCTGTACTTCGTCGATTTTACTTTCAAAGAATTACATCCTTATTTTAAAAGTATATTATTTACTCGAAATAAATCCTTTACAATGTATATAATTAAGAAATGTGACAGAATTTCAAAAAATTAAGTCATTTGATTTCATCCTATATTATTAAAGATTTCATTGATTTTTATCTGTGATTGATTATGATTGATTGACTCATACGTTGCCTTGGCGGAGCTAAGAGCTATCTATTACCAAAAATGTAATTGGAAAAAGTTCTGAGAAATCTCATAGATGGACGGTCCTTAAAAGTAAAACATTGGTTAAACATTGGCATGCATTGGGGATACATTGGATCAATATTGCGCTAAATAAATTATGATACTAAGTAAGAGAACAGATAAATGATCAGACTGACACTATGAAATTATAAGGTAGTTAACTGTTACGGGCACTACTTATAATAGCAATTTTTTTATATTTCATTCAATTCATATATATATTCTGTTATACACATGTTAAATAACAATTATTATTGGATATTTATCTATCTTTTACATTTAACTTTGCTATTTTATGCTTTTACAGTATAAACTAATCTATATTGCAAGTGACCGAATTCGCTATTAGTGTGCTACTATAAAGATTGTAACATTCGTTCTCGAAATCTCCTAAACGTAATCAGTTAACTTTAAATCTAAAAGAGCGATTACGATTTTTACACAGGACAAATAAAATAACGCGATTGATTGGCCATTTAGCGTTAAATGTAAAAGATTGAAGGACCCTTGTTTCCGTGGTTGTATTGCGTTCGAGAATAGATGTATCCGAGAATTACTCTATCCCGAATTTACCTAACTGTACCGGTTACAACCAATTCATCTTAAGGACAAATCGATCGTCGCTGCGCATCGGCCCGACGTATTCGAAGATATTCGAAGAGTGGTTACACCAAGAGGTACGACGACGAAGGGTGAGAGAAAATATTGCCCAAGTTTATGGTGGGTGTAAGGGGCATGAATTTATGGCGAGAGGTTCGAAAGCAGCCACGAAATGCGAGGAAAAAAGTGGAATTCGAAGCAGTTTCTCGTAGATACAAATAACCTGCGCCAAGATATATGATACACGAGTTAGTGCCTTTCGCATGATCTTCTGATAATGCCACTTGGCTCACGCTGCTATAACTCTCAGCTCTCCGCACACTAAGTACGTCTGAGTACTTATATTGTATGGAGCTGGATACAGATAACAATAAGTGAAAAGTTTGTTCCATAATTTATAGCTGACTAAAAATCGCCAACTGTGCGCGCGCTTTTGTTACATTTCTGGTTCATTTTATTTCCTCAGTTTAGTGTGTATCTTAGCTATACTCTAAAAAAAATCATATTTATTCGTTTTTCCGGCATTAAAAAAAGAAAATAAATTGCGTCAGTTGTATAACTCTGTTTTACATTTTCCAGCTTTCAACTTCGTTATAATTCTCGCACAAAAATTTAGAGTTTTCAAATTAGTTTTTCGTTAAAAGTTAAATGTGAATTCTCTCAATCGCCTTAAACTTTGCAACTGCTCGACATGGCGCAGTAATATTTCTAATTTCAAATTCTCTAGACGATTCACGTTATCTGCGATAAAGCAACCCACGAGACAGTCAATGCTCGATGACAAAGAGAATTTGAATGTGGACGGGGACACGCAGGTACACGTGGATTCCGATTCAATAAGCTGGGAATATAAGCTGGTTCTCGATCGAATCTATCAGTTCTGGAGGCTAAAGATCCCTCGAGACAAGAGAGATGAAAGCTAAGATCAAAGAACCGTCCACGAAGGCCTATTTCATTACAAAGTCTCAGAATTGAAATCGGAAATGAGATCTTCTGAGCGCGTGATAATTAACTGCTTTGATCTTAAAGTCTGGCCGTTATGATTCACCATTTACAGTAAACCTAATCGAAGCGTTTTCCTTTACATGTATATAACGTTCATTTCATTACGCCCGTTTGTGCATGCTCAATTTATTTGTCTGCTCGCGTTCCTTGAAATCTATTATAAAATTCGCGACACCATATCCCTTTAAAAAAAGAACGGGGATAAAAAACGATACAATAACCATAACATCGCACTGTTGCAACTGCCTTTTTTCCACGTAATATTTACATATAAATGTATTTACGTAGTCTTTTTCCGTCGCATTTTTATTAGAAGCTTTTAATCAATCCTCGGAATTACACGCGAAACTTGCCGTTCGGCAAGAAGCGTCCGTAGATCATTCGTTTCACCACTTTTAATCAGCTCCTCGCTTGGTGACGTAACGCAACAAATTACCTCGATATCGACCGTTGTCGAGCCGTGTATTCGATGTGACATGTAAAGGATACCAATTCACGTTTGATTAGGGTATATAAAAAAGAATCGGAAAAGGGACACAGAACTGAGTATAATCACGGTAAGCTGACACGCCTTTCTTTGTCTCTCTTTCCTCCTCCCGTCTACTCATTTTTATTTCATCCACCGTACTGTACATATGTAGGTTTCGCCGGCGAATTCCAAGCACGCGTTATTCTCGTTATCGGATACCGGGGGGGGAGCGGAGGGGGGAGAGGGGAGGGAGGGGGTGTAGAATTTCCGAGGATTGTTTTTGAATTTACCTACGTAACTTTTACCTCGCGGATTTTATTCGGTGCGCCACCGCATTCCGCGACTGAAAGCGGTCGACGATATTTCTGTCGCCGGTCACCATTCATTTTTCTCAACCACAGACATTTTGCGGCCTCTGTAATTCGAATACACTTGGCTGTATAAGAGGTAAGCGCGCGCTAAAATACATTTGCGCGAAATGGTATTTTGAACTTTCCCAAACATTATAATTCGTCGTCGTCATCGCCATCGTAATAGTTTCAATTATTTCTATGTTTACACAGTTAAACGATATCGATATCGTCAATAATATCATAATAGCGTAGAAGAGAAATTAATCTCGTTACGTCTAAATCCGTGCACTGTTAGGATATCAAAAGATGGCAATTCAATTTTTTGAGATAATAAATATTTTGTTATTTTTAACTTCCATGTTTGTTAAAATGTCTATCATTCCACTTCTGTGATTAGTTTCAACGTAAACAACGTTTATGTTAATGTGTGCATTTACATTAGTAAATAATAAACTAACGGATCAATTCTAAGCGGAATCGTAAGACTCGTAATATAATGCTCAAAAAATGAAGTAAAATATCTCCTAAATTATCCATTTTTTTTCAATATCTTAATTTTATTACAATATTATGTAAAAAAAAACTCATATAATTAATTCAATTTAAAATAATTTTGACAATAATCTTCATGTTGACTTTAAAAATTGATTTTTTCGAAAATTGATTTACTATTATTTGTCTTCTTTTAAACTATACAACTTTTGTCTTAACATTCTGAAAAATGTTTTAAACACACAACAGTTGGCAATTTTTATATGTAATAGTTCGAAAATAAGAGAAAATAACACGTGTGCTTAATATTATGCTATAATCGAATGTATATGCTAGAAATACTTTACCAAATTTTGTCGAAGAGAAATGAATCTCGAAGATACTTCACGTTCTAGTCGATCAATTACCAGAAATTGATCGACTCCATGAGAGACATTTAAATTCGTAATGTTAAATTAGACTTACCTATAATTTGAGTTATTTTTAATAGGTCATTACTACCTCTATTTAATATTATTAATTTAACTAAAACAGTAGAGTTGAACAATTGAACTAAAAAAAAATAATTAAATTTGACTCTAGTTTATTATTTATAATACTAAATACATACGTTAATATAAACGTGATTACTTTAAAACCACAGAAATGAATTAATTTACATTTCGACACACATGGAAGTTACATATAACAAATATTATTTAACTCAAATTGGATTATCATTGTTCCTTTGATATCTATCAATGCAAAGTAACATACATTTACCGTTAAAAATCTTTCTAACGACATTTAACGTTTGAATTTTGCTGGAAAAATCGAACGAACTTAATGTCTTATCCAATATAAGCTTTTCGTTCTTTCATCATTTTCACTTCGGTTATCGTAAATCCACCATCTGTAATCGATGACATCGGATAATTTAATCATCCTTACATCCCGGCGATTTTCAACCGTTCGAGTTTCCTCTTCGCCTCGTCGAATCTCGGAGTTCCTTAATCTCTGGAACGGCATTCGGGTCAAAACTTTCGCATCGTCGCAGATTCCGTAACATCTTTTCCTTCCACTCACTATTAATTTCCCGCCACGTCTTCATTCATTCTCGCACGCACCCACACCGCCATTATCCAGCCAGAAACGACTCGGAGCCGGCTGGTCGCCTTCTGTAGAACTATGTGGAAATTCGGCGACATATTTTCGCAATTCATCGCGGATAATTTATGGCTTTACCCTTGGCGAACCGTGACGAAGTACAGGGTGGTGGATCTTGGGAGGACGCGAACCTACGTCGTCGCTGTCATCTTTCACGACTTTGCGCTTCGCGGTACGTCCTTCCGGCTCATCCTTAGCACGCATTCCCTAACTCGTGAGACGCGAAGCAACTACATTTATCTAATAAACACTATGGAAAGTTCTCAAGATGATACACGGCCATGGCAAAATTACTTTAATCCGGCGTAACTGGTAGGAGCGACGTAGCGCGCTAACCCTCTCTAAACCGACCGCTCTTATATAAAATACCGCGTGCCAAGGCGTACGAAAGAAGCTACGCGCGAAGGATCGGCATCGTGGAATGTCTGGTATCTCGTGGCTAACGGCAATTCCGAACACCTAAACATTTCCGCTAATTAAATTTATCGCTTTCATTCCACATCGCGTTTCTTCCAGGAAACTTCTCCGAGAGCGTGGAGATATTCACGATCGAGGTTAAAGACTTCAGTACCATCGTTAGACGTATATACGTACCAAGTTCCTCGCAATATTACAAAAGATGACTTTCTGGAAAAGTTTATAACCCATGTGAACTATAAGAGGTCGAAAGTGAAACGCTTCGATTCCTATTTTTTCACTTTCAACGTTTTGTGCATGAAAATTTTTGTAGAAAGTTTTGATGGAAAAAAATTATACATATTACACTCCCGCAAGAAAACAAGCTCTTAAAATTTTTCAAATTTTAGATTATATACGATTTGTATTCTAAATACATTGACTTTTAATCGCAAAAAACAATCGAGTTAAATTCGAATAACCTAAAGAAAAAAAAATGATACAAACCAAAATGGAAATAACTTTTAGGGGGAAAATGACACTATAATAAACGTTAAAAAAATTACATATTTTATACATCGCATTAAATATTTTTAATGTTACCTTGAAACGATATAGACAAAACTCGATAACTCAATCACTTGCGCACACCAAGTAATCCGAATTGGAATCACTTTAGGATCTCCGCGATTAAAATTCCATATAAGCGTGACGAAGTGTGAAAATAACGCGGGAATATGGCAGCGAGAAGCAGACAAAAGTTGGATGGTGCGTTGCTCCTCAAAGGAACGACAGAGGCGAGGAGTTCTACCCAAGGGAAAAGGAATTATCGCTGCGCGCCACCGCTCCACGAGGCATTAATGAATCGAATAAGTTTCGAGGGCTATTAAAGTTGAAATTTAATTTACGCCCTACCGGCGATTACTGTCGCTGTCTCGTTGACTAGCTGATAAGTAAATCGCGCCGAATTCAGACTCTCTCTCGTTGGGGGATCCCCGCGATTTATCGTGTGAAAAGTCGTCGGTCGTCGTCGTTGACGTCATCGAAATCGATATTACCATTTTCGACGAATAATAACACGGTCGTGACGATACGCTTGTAAATTTCCATCCGACATTTTCCGCGCGTTTGTCGATGTCGATACTGCGCGCGCGGGGCTGCACTGGAGAAGAACGCGGCGGAGATAAACTGAAGCGCTCGAAACTCGAATCTAATCAAGCCCGTAAACGACGACGTTTGGCCACTAACGAAGAACGCCGATCAACGCTGTTTACTTGAAATTGGTTAAACTTGCTACGGCGGATAAGGTTCGCATCCGTGGAAATTACGGCAATCGTTGAAGTAATTATGTAGCGATTACGTCCTATAGAACATTCGAGCAGGAAGACTATAAAGAAACCTTGCTGCAACGAGTTACTGATAAATTAGAACGAGAGATACACCTTCGACCTCGTATTACTTGCGCAGAGAAGAATATTCAAAAATAAATTAACTTCGCTGTAATAAATTGAAATTTTTAATTAAGAGAAATGTATTTTGCTGTTAAATGATACGGACAAGAGAAACCATTGGTTTAAAATGTGTATTATTAAATATTTTTGGAGCATCGTTATATGCAAGGTGCATCTATATGAGATCAAAACAAATATTATTTGTACAATGAGAATTATTACGTATATACTCTGCTTTAAAAAATATTACACACAATTGATCAATCGAAGATACAATACGTTCAGTTATACTTCATCAAACATTATTTAGAGTCAATAACGCGGTAAATCATTCACAGTAATTAAGCATTAGGTATTATGAATGATATACGCTATGATTATAATTTAATCAGATCGCATAGATAAAGGAAATAATTTTGCGTATTTGTAGCGTGAACACATGTTACGTAGGCAATTATGCGAAATACGAACATAGTGAACAAAGTACCGCGATTATATTGATGAAATTCAACGCTTAAATGCAAAATCCATTGTTTACACAGAATATGTATACGCTTCACTTATTACAGAAGCATCGCAAGGAAAAAAGAGGAATAGAGAGGAAAAGGAAGATAGAAATGATGTTTAGGTTGTTTAAAAAGATAAAACCTGCCGATAAAGTATCAACATTATGAAATTTTCGCTACTGCTTAATTAACATTGCATTCCTGGCAGTCGAAAAAGAAACACCGGGAACAATTGAGACACATTTCGATTCGTTCCGACAATGAATGGCAAATATAGATTCCGTCCCAAAACGATGCCCAAACTAACGAGATGCGCTCGTTTCGAAAGTTGTTTGTCCAACAGTCCGCCCTCGCGATTTTTAGCTGCAAACGAGTACGAGGAAAAAGAAAAGGGATGAAGGGTAGTACAAAAAGTGAATAGAGAAAGAGAAAGACAGACGCAGAGGAAAAAAAGGAGCGGATGGAAATCCGACTCGGCTGTTACGACGAGGACAATAAGAGCAGCCACCCGCGCCGTTTCCGCGTGTTTCACCGGAGCTGCTGTCCCTCTACGTCTAATCACTCCCAGACAAGGGGCTTTAAAGAGATACAGAATTCGTGTAAATCGCATTCGCCGGAAGACGTGTCCGTCACGAACGATCTCATCTGTTTGTTCTTTTGTGTGAAGAGAAACGGTCGTCATAATCATAGAGCAGTTCACTCATGCCCGGCCCTTTCGAGCCCCGGGGACTAAACGCTTCCCGATGTCATCGTCGTCATCACCGATGCCGTTGTCGACTTCGTGTCTCTCATCCGGCGAGTGGTAACGAGAGAGTCTCCGAAGATTGCATCGTTGGTCGCGGGCGAATGTGAGATGCGGGCGCTTTTAGTGAAAGTCCTTTATAAGTGTCAGACTTAATTATAGCAAGACGTGCATCGCGCGTCACATCGCAACGATGTCATGATAAATGTCCGGATGGAGGAGCACTACGTACTCTCTTCTACACAATAGTTGTCCTGATTTCTGTCTAATATTACATCGTCTTAAATCATCCGATCCGAGATCGAATTAAATGAAAATCTGCTGTTTTCTTCGCTAAATTGCAGTCTCATTACTTCTGATATCGATACACCTGATATAACCGGAATAATAGGCAGTAATTATAAATTAATTGTAGGTAGTAATTATAAAAATGTCAAAAACTTTCATGCAAATTTTATATAGAGGAAATTTTAAATAATACTAATAATAACTTAATTATATGAAATATCATTATTTGTAAGTTTAAAATTTATTTCCTTTTTAACATGAATTAAACGTTCATAAGGAATGTTAAATTACTATTAAATTAACATTTATTACCTAATCTGAGAAACCACGTTAGTTAGAAATACTATATATCCACGTACCTTCAAACAAGTAACAAGTTACCAACTACTAATTAGGCGAAACCATTCAAGTTCCATTATCAGAGAGATCCATAATTACTGATGTTTCAACATTAAAGAGAGCAACCCCACTAGCCTTCCAAATTTATTTCAATACTCTTGCAAAATGCACGATATCTAGACCAATTCCACGCAACTGAGGAAACTACACGGAGAACATGGAGGAAAAAAATTCCTAATATGCTACCAAATGTTGAGTAAAATTAATTTCAATCAAATGGTTAATATTCCAAAAATAATTTTACTTTTCTAAATATTTAATAATTATTACCAAACGTTTAGTTATATTATTATATTTAATAATACTTACTAAATATTTAATAGAAAAGTAAAATTATATTCTTACAATTAGAAGCGAAAATTTGATAGAAATTACCTCACTCAATATTTGGTAGCTATTACCAAGTTTCATTTTCAATATATTGGGAATTGTGTAACTTATGAGAGCAATCAGGGATCGTATTTTGTAGTGAAAATAAATAAGATTGATCACAAAGGCCAATAAAAACGACATCGAAGGAGTTTCTCGTGGCGTAATATCGAGAGAGGAAACGCGAGCTTATCTCTCCAGGCAGACTGATTTAAAGATCGGACGTATGGAGTCACGTATCGAGGAAGTAGAACTCCCAGGTAGCCGGGTTCAACTTAGTAGGTACCTCGGTAAAAGCGAGCCAACCCGCCGGTACGGCGCGGCGCGGCGTTCCCACTAAACCTCCATCCCCATTGGCGTACCTCGTAAATCTACGTGTCGCGTCGCGTCCTGACGGCGTACGGAAACCGTCTCGTGGCCGTGGGGAAACGATATTTGCCAGAAAACAAATTTACACGGCCATCGCGAACCGTTACGGGCCGGTCGTTTCACGTCTCGCGATGGCGACGACGATGATGACAACGACGTCAACAGCGCGGGATTCATTTCGCGCGAACGAGCTGTGTCTCGTCGTAGCTCCTCACTAGGCGTTATCACATAGCCAGTGATAGCTCGAGGCTGCAGCGATATTCACCTGATATCCAGTGAAAAATCAACAACGCCGGCCATGATATATTAAAACGTTGAATGCCGCACAATTTTCGATTAATTTTCAAAAGTCTAATAATTAAATTGCACGTTCAGATTATTATATTAAATGACTAAAATTTTCGATAAATATAATCATTATTCAATTTGTTAAATACAAGTTACATAATTGGGAATGAATTTACAAATAGGAGAGAGTGGGTGAATTGTACAAACTGAGGGAAAATAATTAAATAAAGCTGACGGTATTTATTAATAAATAGAAATTTTTGTTAAAGACACTCCAGTTATTTTGCTTTGAACTACAATAATTAATATTTATATATTCACTATATAAATAGTATAATTTTAAACAAAAGTAAAGCTCTTGCATTCTGAATTATCCGTCATCACGCGGAGCAAACATCTCAAGATATTACCAAAAATATAAAAATTTCATAGACTTTCTACAATAATATTACATTTGAATATATGTGTAAAATTTAAATAAATAATTCTCTCACTGATTTAAAAGTTTAATTTTTTAGTCTTGATTCTTACATAAAATCGTGTTTTGTAGTAGTTATTTGCAAATTTAGTATGGTCACAGTATTATAAACTCTAAATTAAATTTTATATACGTGTATATATATATATATATATTTTAATAAAACTAATAAATATTCGTACAAAAGAGTTTATTTGGGTCATACTCGTTTAAAATATGAATTTATCTAAAACTGTAGCCAAATATAATCATTTCTGTAGCCATTATAAACCAAATTATTTGTTGTTTTCTTTTTTGCAGTTGATTTCAGGGCATATTTATGACAAAAATTTGTTAATTAGCTAATATTGACTTTTCTAATTGATTATTTGGTCGGTACTTTTAACTAACATTGTACAACCAAAACATCCTTAAAAAAAATTATGAAATTTATATTAATAATATAGTTTATATAAATGTTAATTATTTTAGTTTATGAAATAAAAAAACTGATAAATAATCATTGGCTTCATTTAACCTTTTTCTTAGATATTCGCAAATTCTTCTATACTCTCATTTATTAAAATCATCGAAAACATATAATGGTATTTACCTTCAATATTTACTTTAAATGACGTATTTTTACATGTGTACAGTGTGGCACTAAGCGTATTAAATTATCATTGAATGTAGAAATAAGAGACTATCACTATAGGTACATGATTATATACACACAATATTGTTCGCGCTCATCTCGTATTCGTATAATTCCCCCGTTTCTTCTTATCATACCGAAATATAGTATTAAAATGCTATTTGAATTGCTTAATGTAATTAGCTTCGTATTTCTTGGCCGAGAAACGGAAGAAATAACGCTTCTCTCTTTGATCGCGCATCTCCATGAAGAAAAATGGATTAAGCGATGTCCGACCAATAAGTCAACGTCACGCGTCGTCGCGCTAATGAATTTCGTAAAGTACGTCACTTCTTTTGTTTCCATCACTTGAGATGAAATGTGTAATATCGTAAAATTTATAGAACGAGAAAGAAGATGCGGGTAAATAAAAAATCGCGGTAGCGCACATCTCGCTGCACAAAACTAATTTCGAAAGCGCGAGCTTTGTAACTTCCTTTTCCTGCCAGATCTGGTGTCAGACATGAAACTACGTAATGTTGAACGAGACTGCAGTACATTCTAATTTTGCGTCTACTTTAATCCTACAAAATGATTTTTTATTCCATTCAGTTAATTCGGAGATTTTTGTACGACTATAATATGTCAATAATTTGGTCACTCCATCTCGTTAATCGTAATAATTAAAACAGATTCATAAGCAATTTTAAACGGATTTTACGTTCGTTTTTTAGATTTTAAAACACGAATTCATAATTGTTATACTTACGTGTTTTAAAATCTAAAAAAAAAAGGGAGGAAAGCAACATTTGTTTTACAACAAATCTCACTATCTTATCACGGCTTGCAAGCAACCGAACGACGCAACGTACGGTACGTGCTATGTCAGCACAGTATTCCGTTCTATTTCTTCTCATTATGTTGCTTTCCTTCCTACACCTCGGTTATTATTTCAAGATGAAAGATTATAAACGTGATACAAACCTCTCTCATCGTGTTAGTAGTGTTAATACATACCCGCTGATATACTTTGCCAAGTAAATTTCACATATAATACTTCTCGTATTTCATTTCAGAGAAGTACGCGATATATCTGATTTCTATCAGTGATGGAATATATTCATCCGCTTTGGAGAAGCAATAATTCGCGTGTTAAAATCATATAATTAAAATAAAAGTACATTTTATCAAAATTACATAAATTACGATAAATATACCTCAGGCAAAAGAATACTTTATAAAAATAGAGAATGTAAATGTGTAATCTAATAATACTTAAGAATTTCTTTTATTTCCTTTGCGAAAATAATCCTAATTTCGAAGAAAATATTTACTTCGAGACATCTACAAACATTCAATAATTTCTTTTGATTTATGTAAAATTGTTCTACAATTTAATCATTTTAGATAAGTGATAAGTACAAAAAACATTTATTGGCAACTGAAAATTTTAAAGCAGAATATACCATCTGTACAAGAAATGTAATGAACGGATAATTGCAGGATTCAACATATTATAGAGCGGTGCCCGAACTATTATACTCTTTAGTACGTTTCGCTGCGTGTCACTACTTATATATACCTTGATTTTCGATAAGCTTAGAACGCGCAATAAGTGGAGTCGCTGGCACGATAATAATGTTCCGGCGTTTCCTGTGAGAACGAGGCTTTGAGCCTCGCTAGAGCGGAAACGGATATCGCTCATCAAGGATCATCGGGCTGGAGTACAACGCACGTTTTCCGTTTCCAAACCGTGATAAGACAGGAAAGGAACACAGAAGTGAAGGGGGCGTACGTGAAACGAGAAGGAAGAAATTATTTCGTTTCTCGCTTCGCAGAGCATCGGTAAGAATTCCAGGATCGGTGGTGCGATTAATGGCGGCGAGATCAACTGTCTTCTCTTTTATACGGCAATGCACTTTTCTCTCTGTCCACAGCACACCTCTCTCACTAACGTTGAATACTGTTGATTTTTAAATAATTTCAGCCGATATGTGTGCGCGGCGATACGCCGGGCAAATGCAAATTGAGCTCAAAAATTTCCATTTTTTTGCCCGTTCACGATACGAATATTTTTTTTATTGCCCGGCACATTATGTGCCTGACAAACGATGAACTGCATAAAAGGTCTCGATGCGCCACACGATTTTTCTCCTTCGCTCACTCGCTAGACTCTCTAGCCAGGGGTTACGACAGGTTAATAGAAAGCTATAACTCTTCATCCCAGGGAGATATTCTCTCTTGCTTTCTTTGGAGCTTTCAAGAGCTTTAGTGAATATTCTCATACATGGTAAACATGCCATTTAAATTTTAATAAATGAAAGGCTTTATTAATTATATAACATCACATTATTATTGAATCATTTGGTGTATATTTTTATTTATTATGTATATCTAATAATAATTTATATAGAGCCCTAACTCCGTTTTCAATTAAAGAAACGGTCACGAGATTAATCGCAAGTAGGTTAAACATTCACTAAAATCACGTAGCATGCTGTAAAAAATGTAAAAAGAGTATACGAGATCTAACGATTACTCTAAGATTCATATACTCTCTCAAAACTGCGACGTTTAAATCCGATGAAAAATTCGCTCGTCTGTGATACGTCGGGGACGGGACTGGGTGGACGATCGGACAGATTTAATTAAATTTTAATTCGGGGGTTTCGCTAAATCCGCAAATTCCACAGACAGACCCCGGACGTGCGTACGTCTAGCGACATCCGAAGCGTGTGGACCTGTGGAGCGGTGTAATGGTTGCCCAGACCGGTCTGGGTTCGTCGCCGGGGGTTGAACAGTGATTCGGGTTTGCGCGAGAGGGTTAGCAACGAGAGGTGCGAGGAGAACGAGGTTGGGCTGCGGGATTACCGCTAAAAGCGTACAAATCCTTCCTCGAGAACGTCGAGCAGCGAGACCGCGCTTTCGGACACGGTACAGACACGAGGAGCGAGAAAGAGGAAACGAGCCGCGGCGAGCGGAATGAAGTTGCGAGTTTAGGCCGTCGCGTTGTCGCAAGCCGCGGAAACTTTGCGTTGGCTCTCGCCAACGGGATGAGAAACTCCTGCGGGCTTTCGATCGGATCGCTTTGCACTGAGCACACTTTGTTTCCCCTCGTTTTTATCGTGGATAACAACGGTGAGTTACAACGATCACGCTTTTCGATGAGAGAGGAATAAACGTGAATGAGATGAGAATAAATGAGTGGATAATTCGCAACATTCTGAGACATCGAGGATTATTAGAATAAAAAGGTGAATTCGATAATAAACAGCACTTTTTCCGAAATCTAATTAAAAATCATGTACCATAAGTTTCAGCAATAGAAAGAGTTTATCGAATATATTTAGAAAAATCGATAATTTTAACAGTCTATATTTAAACATTTCAATCTCTGAAGCTATCAACTAACATTAATTCAAAATTGCGTTATATAATAAAATGTGATAAAAATTTTATTTGAATTAAGCAACGGATGTCGCTTGACGGATATGTTATGGATATTTTGGTTATTCTCATTACATAGCATAGTCATATAGTACAATTTCAATCCTATTATTGAGAGAAAGTTCTTGTCCTAGATCTATCAAACTGTTCTATTTTGTTCTCCGATTAATACTGAATTAAGACCAAAATAGTTGGTCTATTTTCGGACGATTAAGCAAATCTTAATCCGTTATATACATTAAACTATTACTAATCTACTGAAAGGAAAATGTTTGATATTTGTGATTATAATGGTAAAATAATTATACATAAGAGCTCCATTTTTATATACTGAGAAAAAGATTCATTAAAATTTATTTCACCAGGACTATATTTAAGAAAAAATTTATTAAAACTTAATAAATTTTTTTTCGGTGTAATTATTACTACTGTAACAATAATTATTATTATATTTCTAGTTCTACCAAAAAAATATAATATTTAATATCAAGAATAATTATAAATTATAATTAAATTGTAATAATAATTGCAATCATTCTTCTCTCAGTCAGTGTAAAATTATTCAAAATTATAAATTCTATTTCAAGGCCAAAACGTCTAATTATTCAAGTTTGTACGTGTAATTATTTAATAAGGATTTTGTATTGCACCGACGCGACGATAGCAAAAAGACTTTTATTAGCCCGTTGTTATTCTTTTATTATTGATCTCTTCAAGAGTTTGTTCTTAACTTTCCAAGTTCTATTTCCTCATTTCTTTATATACAGACAGTTCTTAAGAATGAGAAATATTAAGGATAGTTGCTCTATTCATAGAACTGATTCATAGAACTAAGATATTTGAGCCGAATAAGATCTACCTAATTAATTTTATTTTTTTAAATCCTATTTGTGTGGAGATATTAAAATAAAGTAAATGAGAATAACATTTTTACTTCACTTATTCACGAAAATAAAATATGTCTTTGATATATTGTAAAATATTTGTAAATAAACAAAAAAAATTTCGAATTCCGATATTAGGCCTTATTATTATATATATGAACATAATAAAAAATTGATTTATTTATTATTTTTCTATAGCTATAGTATATAAATTGAATAATATTATAATATATATTATAATAAACTATAGAATAATGTATACTTGATAAACTTTACAGCAAATTGTTATAAAAATAGTTCATACACACATTTTGTTAAATAAAAGTGCCAATTCTAATAATTTAGCCTCTTTTTATGTACTCTTACTGCTTCTTTTAAACATAAATTTTAGAAGTAAAATGTGTTTTTAAGTAATAAATGAAAAAATGGACCTTATTTGGCTTAGATGCCTTATTTTATAGATTAATTATAAAAATAATGTTAAAATGGTTACATATGTATTTAATATAAATAGAGAAATCATTACTAAAATTGTTCTGGAAAAGATAAAATATTTATTTTAATTTTCGCAAAATCATAGAATATTATATCTTCAAAATGTATAAAAGAACGGACGAATATACCTCGGCATGCAATTAATATTGGATATTTATTAAGACGGATCGTAAGACTAAGTAGAAATCAATGGTAAAGCGAAGAAATATCGGTAAACTTTTTGACGTTAATACCGGTTTTAATATCGTCTGTTCGTTTTGAAATATGGTTGACGCGGCGTAGCAGCACTGCCAGTCGGGGTCGATGCAGGGCTACTTCAATAAGATCTCAGCCAATAATAGCAATAGTGAAGCGTCATTGGTCAATATCTCGTACACGTGCCGTCGTAATGTATCGAGCGTCGGTGGTCGGCATCGAAAACTTTCAATATCAGACAGCTGGAACGTCTTCTTCCGTTGCTAAATTGAGTTATCATTGTCCCGATCTTGCTCGCAATAATATCCGAGTTTTGCTAGGCATCCGTCACAATCGCGATGCCATAATGCAACAAATGCAATAATAATGCTAATAACAAAAATGAATTTATTTATTACAGATAATTTATATATAGGATATTGCACAACACGTGTACCTTCAGCAATGAATGGAGGACACCAAAAAAACGAAAAAAGTTACAATATTTATAATCGTATAAATATTTATATGTTCAATTTGATCTTGATTGTTTCAGAGAACAACTTTGTATCTCGTAGGCGTTCACATATGATCTCTAAAATATTTTCTTATCCAATAGATGTTTATTATTGACTACATTTACATTGACTACATTACACATTTATCTTAATTGAGTTTATTAATATTCGTAGTTAGAGTAACTAACTCCTCTAATCACAGTTATACCATTCTTCAGAGGAACAGTTAAGTAGATTCAATAAACAAAATGTGTGAAATCAACAAGGTTGGAAAATATCCTACTTATATATATTATGTACATAACTCACTTTCTGTGTGTAAGTTCCAGCGCAATTTACCAAGATATCCAAAGCCTCGTCGCGCGAGCGGTGGAATTGTAACAATCTAATTCACGTATATCCGACGTAGGTATACAACGAAGTCAAGTACCGACACCCTTTCAAAACATAATGTAAACCACCCACTGGAGTGCCATATTTTCGCCGGTCGGAAGACATCCAATTTATGACACGATAAAAAGAAGTCACGAGCTATGTAAGACTCATTTTGTCCAAACTTCTGAATCATTCCGCACTCCTTTCACCTTGAAGCGGACAGACCGGATTCCCAGTACGGAAGGAGCACTGGCCGGTATCGCACGGCTCTTCCGTGGAAAGCTGTAGATCTTGAGTAGTCGTGGTGTACGTATACACGTACACAGGGCGTTCCACGAGCGCGATTCGAAATAGCGGCACGGCAAGAGCTTTTAAATGTAAAGCAGGTCGACTGGATGGTGACATCTAACTCACGCCGCGACGCAGGCAACGAGAGAAAGAGAGACCTGCATGTACAGATGAACAGGAAGATGACAGGGAGAAAGAGAGACGAAGAATCAGAGAACGGTGGAAGAAGGAGAGACTTCACGCGAGTGGCCTGACGTAGTCATCCCCCGTTCTCCGCGTTCTCCATTTTCCGCGACATTCTCCTGCACTATGCCTGCCGAGACAAGAAAATGGAAAACACAACCGTGTTGTCTGCCGAGATGCTTTATGAAATTTAATAAATACGAAATGAATCTACCCCACGAGAAAGAAGGAGGATGTGTGTGAAAGATGGAACGATAGGGCGAACGAGGGAGCTACGAGAGTACGGCGAGTGTAGGGCGAAAAGAACAGCGCCAAGTTATTCCATGCCATTGAAATAGGCTGTTGGCCCAGTTGGCCATCGTTTCGCTCCTTCATCTTTCACCCTTCTCTTTCTTTCATGGTCGCACAATGTTGTCGAAGCCAGTCCATTACAGCTCAGATGAATGCGAGAAATTATAGATAATCACGATTCTAAGTATAGTTATTACTTATAAATTTATTTATGAGGAATATGAAAGCGGCTTTGAAATATTTAATATTCAATTGGCATAAAATTACAATAAAAATTCAAACGTTTATATATTCGCATATTTCAAAATACTTTTTTCCCAAAGATATAATTTTTATTTTCTTTTCCTTTGATACTTTTTTTTCATAAAAGAATAATATTGAAAAAATTTTTTAATTCAATGTGAAAATTCGATTATTGATTAATACATGGTAGGATCAATAGTTTTAGAGTATTCGATGTTAATGAAAATATATTGGAAATTGAAATTGAATAAGTCTCAATGATTTAATAATAACTGCAAATTTAAAATATTTATTCCTTTGAAATAACAATTTATATTTCATCAAATTGATTGTTGATAAAAATGACACTAGTTTCACTCAGAGAAGAATTAAAAATGTAATAACAGAAACTATATAGAAGCAATTATATTACTTTTATATGTAGAATTAATGTATATAATACTATTTTATAATGATTGCAATTTTTTTTATAGCAAAGTAAAAAAATTACAAAAGATGCGCCTTGAAAACGATTATCCAGCGCTATACAGTACATTTATTTTCATAAATTTAAGACAGAATTAAATGGAAAGAAGGCAAGTCAAGATGGATCTGCAATTATAAGATAGTTTTGTCATAGTACATTTTTATAGCAATATCTGATAAAATATATGTTGTTACAACAATATAAAATAAGTATTTTAAATTTTCGATTAAAACGTTGAAACTGATTATTTCAATCTCCAATTACTTCCAATAGTATATCAAGTATCAAAAATATTAATCCTACCGCACACACAGCCACATACACACATGTATTATATTAATCAATAATAATCCAACTCACTGAAATTGTATATGGAATAACTGATACGATTTTTTATAACCTCTTACGATATTTCTTATAATTCTTACCTTCTAAAAATATGACACGACGTGATGGGAAAAGGCTAATGTATATATATCATATATTTCTAGATAAAATAAAATGTCACTTCTAATTTAATTTTAATACAATATTCATTATACCATTCCCGTCTGTTAAAGACTTCTTTCTCTTGAGACATCTCTTGAGAATCGCCGTAGCATTTTTGAGTATGCATAAAAAATTATTTCATCCGTTTCCCTACCCCTGAATAAATATTTAATGAGGAGCAGAGTGAGTTTTTCTGACCGCCATTACGCGCTCCGAAAAGTTACCAGCAAGTTCTTAAGACGGTCTGTGAAAAATAATGTGCGTTCGACGGTATAAATAAGAACTTATTCGCGAGTTCTGCACAGGTGCCGGAACGTGGCTCCTACTGCAGTGGCAAGAGTTTCCTATGAATTTATCGACCATTTATGCTAAATTTTTTTAATAATTCTACACGAACTTTTCAACACATTTCTGTCATGAAGAAAGTTTTTTTTTTCAGTGACCATACGGTAAATCGGGTAGATTATCAAACCATTTTGTGATAATTCCACACTTTGTTCAGTAATATCACACATTACTGTAACAAGCTAAACAATTTATAATATTAAAATTGAACAATTTAAAAAATTAAATAGTTTATATTATAAATACTTATATATCGAAATTTGGAGAGAAAAATATTTTGAAAAGTATATATTGATCGTATATTCTATGTGATGGATATAATTTGGTTTCATGTGCATATCTTTATCGGATGAAAAATGCAATATGTATATAACATATTTTTATTATAATAATTTCACTCTGATGCATTTATTATAATACAAAAATTGTATGCCATTTTCAGGCTTTTTAATAATTAGTGTAATTTTTTAAAATTATGCCTCTCTTTCTTTCCTTCTCTTATTTAAAACATAATATATCGGATGACGTTAAATCGCAGGTAAATCTTTACGAAACGAGCAAAACCCTTTTTCCAGTGACGAAATACCATTACGCCGAAATAGAGAAGTCTATATATATACACTCTAGACCGTATTTCATTTGTCAGATAGCGAATATTTCAACCCCCCCGGCCCCCTCTTCTCTCTCTTTCAATGTATAAGAGATCTAACGCATTACCATTAGCGACGAGCGAGTGACGTGAGTTCCAAGACGGTGCAGCAGGCAGCACCGCGGGAATCGGAAGTGACGGAGAGGAGATTGTACCAATATTAGTATTCGCCTTGACGCTACTATAAGCGAATTCGCGGAAATGCCGAGATACTATGTTCGGTCATATCGCAGTTAGGAATTATCGTTAAACCTGGCTTTTGAAATCAACCAGACTGCACAGACATCTGATTCTACGGGACGCGCTGAATATGCAAGCCTCTTCCGACACGACGGGCTTCAGATTGTTTTGACGAGCAATTGGCGGCGTTTTGAAGCGGCGCGCGTAAATTTGCAACTCCACTTAACTCGTGATTGCGGTTTCCTCTTTACAATACACTCGATTTACATTCTCCATATATTCCGGGAAACGTTACATTCATTAACAACGAAACGTATGTAGATGATGCGATTCGTGTAAGTAGTTTGAGAGAGTACGCGGTGATAAGAACGAAATTTTGCTGAAATATCTAAAAGTTTAGATAAATACAGATCTGAAATTAATTTGGTCGGACTATCAAAATAATGTGGAGATTCAAACAAGATGAGAAATGTATATTAATTCTACTACGTTTCTACGTAATTATTTTGTTGGTTTAATAAAATTTATTTCCACAGATCTGTAAAAATCTAGAGTTAAATTTCCAGATATATTTCATGAAAACCGTTCTTTCCGCGTATAAACAAGATTTTCCTTAGAGAAGGAAAAGAGAAAAACGCTCTGTAAAAATATTTGTTGTAAAATCCATTAATTTTCCTATAATAGTATTTTTCCCCACATAGTTTCGCACGCGCAACAAAAATAGGATTACGATTTATATCGCGCGAAGAACTAATTACGGTAATTACACGTGAGGGTTCCATTAAAAAATGTACGTCTGATCATTAACCGATTCGTACTACTATTTCGCTCGGCTTATGCAATTGAATCGTCAAGCATCGCGTTTAACTATCGCCGCGGCTCCTGTCCCGTGACTTAACTTTTACTTACGTCATACATCACCTGCCGGTGGTATATTACTCTCTTAGTCGAGCCGCGTAACATCATTAATCACGCCGACCATTAACTCGCACAACGCCTCAATGATTACAACGACGTACAGCCGTTTTTCCTTAATTATACCTGGGCTACATGCACCGTAAAAGGCCGGCAGCGGCATCGTATCTCGACGCTTTGTTACTTTCTTCGAGCGTAGCGCTCGAACTTCCTGTCCGCATCGAGGAACACGATGCAAGCAAGGGAGAGTCAGAGGGCTGGGAGCGAAGGATAGAGAAAACAGCACCACCCCTCGGTAGATGGAGAGAACGTGGTCGCCGCCTTTAACGCTCTGTTGACTTCGCTAGACGCGAAACTTCCTACTTCGCGGTTTACCGCCGATGAACTTAGAATTTCTAATGGCCGGGGACGCCGGTCGCGCTGCAAGCTGCATTCGTTGCTTGGCGTACCTGCTACGGTCGTCGTCGTCTCTCTTCGGAGGCCGCGTGCATTTCGAATTTCGCTCGTGCGCGGGAATGGGCATGCACAGAAAACCGCGGTAGAAACGAAGGTGGGAGTTAACCGCGACTGGCGCGCAATGAAACATTTTCGTGCAGCGTTAGTCATTTACTACGACGTGGCTGGTACCTTTCCCCAGTTGGCACGACGCTTTCCGAACGGTCCTCGTCGTCTTTTATTGCGAGCGACCGCAGCGTAATGGTCTTACTACAGTGTTTTATCATGCCGCGAGAGCCGTATTGTTTTCTATCAATGAACGCTTAAATTAGCCGGGAGTAGAATTACCAAATAGAATAATAATGACTTGAGATGAGATTGTGAAACATTTCTGTCAATTTTAATGCATAATTATTGTAATACACGAAAAGAACGGTTTCACTCGAATGTTTGTTAGAAATTTAACTAGATACACATCCGAAAATAATGTTGTTGGGGGGACTATCAATATAATTCTATAAAATACTCAAATTGATTGCTCTAGAGTCTCAAAATATTTCCCAACATGTTCTCGTTACACTTAAGTGTCCTGCATAATTATTTTAATGATTCAAAGAAATTATCTTTGAATTTGCATCTAATTTTTAAATATTTGGGTTTTGAAACAGAAATTCGCAATTTCACTTTATTTGTTTTATGCCTCCATGTTTTTAAAACACTTTGACAATTTTACCATTCGACATAGCAGAATTTCAGCTTTAAAAATCTATTTTTTTTTATTGCAATATGATGATTTTTAACAGAATTATGAGCAATCAAAGTCAAAATGCTTCTTTCATTTAATCTGTGATAACTCGACAATAAAAAATTTCAGGAATATTTTTAAAAACGATTTTTTAAAGAAAACTTTAAGCTTTCACGTTAGAAAAACGAACATTTTTGTAAGTTTCTTTTGCGGCACATAACAGGTCTATAAATTGAGATAAAAAATTTTCGTGTCGTTCAGCTCGTAATTTTCTATATGTAAAAACTATCAAACACACCGAAACTCAAAAGACATAGAAACCGTTTAAAAATAAAGATTTTAGACTTTCGAACCCTTTTTTTAAATTTAAATCTCGTTTATTTTTAATAAAGTTACAACTATTTAATTTTTGAAGTTTATGTATAGCACTACGAACTTTTGTTCCAACTCAATGCCCCAGAAAAATAATTTTTTCCACGTATAAAAAAAAATTCAGGTTTTATTTCTTATAAAATAATCAAATGTCATGTTGTTCCTATAAAAATATAAGAATAAAAACAAGCACCAAAGATTTAAAATAATTGCACTGAGTTGTACCGTTAAAAAAAATCGAGATATAGGTCACAAAAAAATCCTTGATTATAGAAACATCTATTTCATAGAGAACACGCATAAACCTGATTGCGACATACTGACAGATTGCCTGACAGATTTCGATAGGTGCCGGATTTTTCGTACAAATTTAATCTTTTTAACGGCACGTTCGTCTGTCGTGTCGTTCAGCGGACGAGAGTCCGGCGCGACGACGAGCCGAGTGCGACTAGACAAAAACGGGAGAGACAAACATTCACGCTCGTTTTAGGATTCCGTTAATCCCCCCATTTTCCTGGTCCGTGGAAAAAGCCGAATTCAACAAAACCGTAATCCGTGGACGCGTTAGGACAAAGGGAAAGAAAAACGTTCGGAGTAGAATAGATCGTTCGTGCAAAGGATCGACCGTGGAAAATCAATCTCTGCATAGTATTCCCTCTTCATGTTCTCACCGAAGTGTTGTCTTTCGCATCCCCTCCCCACCCTTCATCTCTTCTCACTTCCTTTCCTTCCTCTCTTTAATAACAATTCAACTCATTTTGCCTTTGGTGCAGAGTTCATTATTTTTGATAAAATGAAAAGTTGAGAACCTTTGACCATTCAGCCAGTTTATTGCTACGAAGGACGATACGGAGCGTCGCCTGGCACAAAACCACTTCGACGCGAAACAGTCTGGTTAGGCACGATAGCTCAGGCCGTTCCTCGACCTCTCTCTCCCGTTTATTACTGGTATACGAAAGCTACGATCGTCGGCCTGTCGTCTACCCTTTTTCCTCAAGTTCATAACTGCCCGACAGAGAGTCCATCTTTTATACCTTCTCGTGTAATATTTGTGACGCGCGAACGTGTTTCTCTTCTCAATAGAAATGTATTACAAACGTAACTTTGTACATTTATCGTAAATCGTTAGAGAGAATTATCGCCACAACGATTAAAAGAAACTGTTTCATTATAGATGTGAATACTTTGGAAATTATTTGCCCTAATAATTAATCTGCATCTTCTCATTTCAAATAATATATCTATATAATTATTAAAAAGAAAAGGAACTGAAAGAAACTGAGGCAATTTTTTTAGGAATAATATTCTGATACACAGATGTTTGAAAAAGAAACTTTTGTTCGTCAATTTAAATATCATTATTATAAGAATTCGCTTGATACATTTTAACCAGTTTTAGAGATTTATTTGTGGCTTATTACTTTGTCGCTTACTCATAATAGTGACGGACACCAAATAACAATGAATTCTGAAAACAATTACGTGAAACTTGCAAGACTGCGGAGTTTGACAATTAGCACAATGGCTCTTTCGTACATTAGTTTCATTCCAAGTTGTTTACAAGCCCATCTTTTCATCGTTGCTTAACAAAGGAGCATCGTAGTGAGACTGTGGAATCCCTTTTTGCAACGCGAGGCGGAAGAATCGATGCCAGTCAAGGACAAAAGTAGAGGAATGAAAAGAGAAACGATGGGGCGAATTCTCGCAAACTGTTAGCCACCGTGCCTTTCAGAAACGTTTGGGATCCGTATCATTGCAATTTCAATTGCACTTACCACAGGTCGCGATCGTAACTGATATCTAATTGCGGAAGTTCATTTCCGCTGGCTGCGGGATATTCATCTCGAGATGAATGGTGCCAATCAACCAGGGAATTATTCTTGGATGAGCGACTGACGGAATGTAAACCCTGAGATCCAAACCTAATACTCAGTACATCCGCGGAATTAGCAATCGCATCGATAATGCGTATGTCATAATTAGAAACTGTTCTAAGATCCTGAATTCTCTTTCAAAGGTTTTATTATCAGATAAATGCGAAAATTCGTACGAAATGCAAAAATACCCGATTTATTATTTAAAATTAAAGCAGCTGCAACTGCATTAAAAATAATGAATGAAATTTGAATTTTAAAAAAGGATTCTAAAACTTAAAATCTCTACTTTCAAAATTTCACTATGTTTTTTGAATTTTTATAATTTTGATAATTTTTACAGAAAAAACTACAAGCTGGACAAGATGAAAAATTTTCTTCTCATATTGATTGCTTGTCACGTGCTTAAAAAAATTTGCGAAAATTTTTGACTTTCTATCATAAAAACTTGAAGCTTTTTCTACATATTTTTTTAAATGTTCCTAAGACTTTTTGCTGCTCAGTTATTACATTATAAATAAAAGTAACATTTTAAATTTGATCAACTCCGTTAAAAGTCGCACGTAATTTAATTCGTAATTAAAAAAAATAGGTTTTTGAAACTGAAGCTTTGCTTTATCGAATGTAATATATTTGCTAATTTTAATCAAATATCCTGAATTTGCATAAAAATTTATTTTTTGGAATTGGACATCTTTTGCATTTATCCAATAAAAATTCATTATAAAAAAATTATTACGTATACCTTGGAATCAAAGTACCAACTGCAATATAAAACGAACATTACGAATAATTTGCTATTAAGGCATAAATATTTCAATTTTAAACGAGTTTCAATAAGTGTGAATTATTTTTTAAATGTCTTGGTGTCAAATATATTTAAATATTCACAACAATAATATATAAAATAACAGCGATGGAGAAAAGTAGTAAATTGATTTTTTTATTTTCGCAGACACCGCACTCTATCATTTTTAATTGAAACGATATCGGGTGGATGGAAATTAGGAATAGCAGAGAGGTAAGCACCTTCTCCCAATGATTACAGGAAGACTTACGGTCGTTTACCCGATTCGACCCATGAAGTCGTCGTAGCGAGAATGCATCAGTAGCGTACCGCGTAGCCCACCGCGCCGGTGGAGTTCCAGAGACCGTGCATCCTGCAATTTCTCGAGTACACACTTGCGAACACTTGAGTAATTTAGCGGTACTTTGGCGTGACGGGTTTTCGCTTCGCGGAGCGGATGATCAATCGACGCGAGTAAACGCGTGTAAATTGTAGCGCTCTCTTATGCATTTCATCTTACGATTAATTTATTTACGCAGACTGACGTTAACAGATTGCAATATATTACCAAAAAATCATAAATCAAATAAAAATGAAAGTACCTTCAATCAAGATAATAATTAAAACGCGTGTTTGATTAACGCATAATACTCCTTTGTTTTTATATATTTATATAAATAATTCTTATTGATCTCGTATTTCTACTAATCTCACAAAAGATTCTGGACTATCTATATATGTATACATACATATGTACAAAATGAAATATTTAATGCTATTTTATGTTATGCTAGAAGTATCGTATCCGTGTTTCTCAACTACTGTTTGTTAACAACAAATTTACGCAAAGG
Source organism: Cyphomyrmex costatus (assembly GCF_001594065.2). Lineage (NCBI taxonomy): Eukaryota > Metazoa > Arthropoda > Insecta > Hymenoptera > Formicidae > Cyphomyrmex > Cyphomyrmex costatus. The sequence goes on along the minus strand of NW_017280375.1, from coordinate 2,009,049 downwards.
CTTAAAGTAAAGATTTAAAGTATCTTGACATGCCTTTGTTAAGATGTACCATGGAACATAAGCCTCTTCCCGGTATTTGTGGAATTATAAGAGAAATCCATAGAGTAATACTACCTTCAATTTACTAAGTCCAGACATTCGCAAACACTCGAGTAATTTAACGCTGTAACCAGCGGAACTTACAGTTACCTGCGAGACGCGAAGTAAATCCGCGTGTAATAACTTCAACATAGATTATAACATATATGTATGTAAAGTATGGCCACCTCGAAAGGTCAAAACGCATTAATTAATACCAAGCTTGTTTGAAATTGAATGTTGATGAAGATTATCAAAAAATAAATTATTTTATATTAATCAAGAAGACTAGATATTATACTGACATATAAAATTTGTTGCTACTGACTCACACAGTGGAAACAAAATTTGGTTACATTAATTGGAAATCTGGTAGATTCAACCAGTATGTTCGTTGAAAAATGATTGAATTCTTATTGGAAATATTAGATAAGCATGATTAATTCTTTCCTATTAAATAAACCAGAATTTCTTGTTAGTTGAATAAATCATTTTTGTTAAATATATCAAAACTTCTTGAATGTCAAAACTTTTTGCAATATCATAATACTTATTACGGTTGAGCATAATTCAACTAATCATTTTAATATTCCAACAAAATTATTATATGTATTTAGATACTTTGACAAAATCACTCTTTTCATGCGACAATACAATGCATGCATTTAGTTAGGCACATCTAACGGACATCCTTTCGTCTTTATATTATATAACTTGGTGAAGTTCTTACTGAAACATTGAATGCGGTTTAAAATTGCTCCTCCTACTTCTCAAAACCAGTCTTCTCTGCGAGTAGTTCCTTGCTCTCTCGATAACTTAAAGTTTTAATCGAGTTACTATGCTTCCAAGAACGACAAAGATACTCATTCCCTTTTCGTATCGCGCAAACGGCGCTAATTTGTAGCTGAGCGTTGCCGGGGCGGAGATGAAGCGCAACGAGCTGCCGGAAGCAAGGAGTAAGGAGAAAGAAACGGGCGTTTGGACAGCTTGAGTGCTGAAATAGAAAAATAGAGGAAGAGAGAGAGAAAAGCGTAGCATTCACGGTGAGACGAAACCATAAAGAATTTATAGCGAAGAAACAGAGCTATATACTGCTATACATCGTAGGCCTGCCCTGTACAGCTCCTTAAGTTGCGCTTACAAGCAACCCAGCTTCGCGGTTATTGCAACTTGCAAAAAAAAAACAAGTATAAAATGATGCGAATGCATCCCCGCTTTACACCACCCGTCTCGTAAAAATAGAACAGTCCACTCTACATGCAAATATTCAGATTTGTTCATAATTCATCAAATCTGATCGAGAATTTATCCCATTGACTTCCAAGATGAGCTTTTGTGATCCTTCACTTCAGTGAAAACTTCGACTTTCTCATGATGGATGGCTTATATATCTCGAAACACGCTTCTGTTTCGCGAATTGTAACATTCTCATGCATCTTCGCTTACGCGCAGCAGATCATTTCACCAAATAAAAAATGAATGTATACAATTTCAAAGTAAATATTGAAAAAATATTGTGTCGCTTCAATTTCCGTCAAAACTCAATTAATTTTAATCACATTGTTTCATCATACATATGGCACGGCTCTAATCCAATTTGTTTTATCGCATCGCTTTATCGCATGTACAATGTACAATAAAACAAATTTCGTTTTAAAAAAAATTCGACTATTTCCGCTAACAAATTATCTACAATGTTTTACTGATCAATTTATAACGCCTATTGACAGGAATTGCAGTGTCGACTTTAAAATGCCGATCCTATCGAATGAGAGAACAACTAAAACTTATCCACGGAATCTTTTCCATCGACAACTCACTGGGCAAGAGTTGCAAGAAAGATTAACGATACCGTTAACTCGGTAGAACTTTGTTGTTGCATAGACGAGCCAAGAGTACTTACTCTTGCGCAGAAAAATTGCGTACGATACAATAATCTTGTCCCATCTGTTCGTGACGTGTTCTCGTGAGCGACGTCGGCAAGCAGTTAGCTAACCCCAGGGATACAAATCGCGGTAAAACCATTGCGCCGACAACGACAGGAGCAACGGTGACAATACGGGCGTGATTAATCTGGAGTAATATCGTAGCGTTCCTCCGCGCATCCCAACCACGCGTCTTGTAAGCGTAAGGCGAAATGAAAGGGGTAGCTTAGGAAGACACCGGCTGGCAGAAACAGAGAACATCATCGAGGGGTGGATACGCGACGTCGTTGGTTGCCGTTTGCCCGAGGGGGTGAATGCGAATCGCGATCCCTTCTGGAGACGCAACTCTCACCAATACAAAGAGCTTTGTTATGCGCGCGACGTCGTGTCATTTTCGTTTCTCCCGTGATGCACGTGGCTGAACAAGCGAACGCGTAATACTAATGTGGATAATGCGAGTTATTTTCAACGTCTGAAGACAAAAATCGCATCACTGGACGTGCTAATCGCAGACATTTGTACATTCACCTACGAATTCTTAAAAACAATGTGCAAAGAGACAATTTAGGAATGAAAATGACGTCCATTTGCGAAATAATCGTAGTCCCTTCCTGGTAAATATAATACCAACTGACAATGTGACTTTACATCGATATTATAATTTGTCATTCAACAATCTCTTGAGGCTTATATCGTTCTTAAAAGTAGACTTTCATCGAAACATTTACATCATATAGGCTTATGACTTATGACTTATTACTTTCAGATCTAATTTAGTCCTTATGTGAATATACCAACAAATTATAGGTCGTTATATTTATTAATATTGTTTGTATCATTTATATATTTTCTGCTTATTTAAAAAAGTATTTATAACAATTTATATTTTTTTTTGGGCGCGATAAATGCAACGCGGTATCCGAAAGCAAAGTTATTTATTAGTATCTACTAGTATTTCTAGTGAGTTTTGTCAAAATGTTTATAAGAGTTGGAACACGTTTCAAAAATATTAAGAAAGGCTACATCTTTTTCTTAAATTTTTTATATGTATTACTTCTGTGATTTTTCTATGATATTCTATGATTTTTCATTCTAAACTTTCTGAAAAAAATATCTTAAAATCTTTAGATTTTATAAGATTTTAAAAGAAATTTTACAATAAAAAATCTTAGAAATCTAAAAATAGATTTCAAAGTTCATATATGAAAAATTCTAGAAAACATGTAATTCCATACAGCACAGTTTTCCAAGAGACATTTCGAAGGACATTCTGAGATCGTTTCAACGTCCTGAGAACGTTCCTAGGAAGATTTCTAGGATGAAGTGTGCTAGATGGAGACTCGGCATTTTAGAAAAGTGTCTATTTGTATTTTTTAAAAATTTGAGAAATTTTCTAAAAAGTTATAAAATTATTCAAAAATTTTTAAAATGTATGAAATATATATAAAAATTCTGAAAAATTATATGAAAAATTCACACAAAAATTTTCACCAAAGATCTTTACGTCGGCTTTAGTCTACCAGCGTTTACATCGTTTATACGACGTGGTTAGGTCGTGCAGTCTAGATGGATCAGGGATCATGTTCTATCCACCTAGACTTATGCGTCGTTTAGCTCTGCTCCCTCGTTCAATTTCGACAGATAGAAGAAAATACGGCCGTTCTCTTAAGAAAATGCCGTTAGAGTTAGACAATTAACATGGAAAATGTACTCTCATAATAGTTTTACTCGCATTACATTCGCTAGCTCTATGCCGACTGATTCATGGACCTGTTATCGTACGTTGTCAAACACCACCTCGAACATGAAAACCGACTGCTTAGCAGATATCACCGGTTATATCTCAACCGCGCAAATTAAAACGCTTTTTAAATTCAAACGAATCATGAAAGAGATGTTACTCAAGCTAGGTTGGACCATTTAACAACTGTTTACAAGTTTACACCATCGCAAGTTTACCCGTCGTGTTTAGGTCAAACATAGAGTGTAGATAGCGAACTAAACGGTATGTATACACTAGACTACTATAACACATGTATATAATAGTCACATTGCTGAACAGGAAATTATAATATTGAAACAATATTAGTTAATATACCATCAGTATTTACTAGATTATTTATTGAAGATTTGTTATATAACTTGTTATATAACTTGAGATTGTTTTCTCTTTTAAACTATTATAATATTATATTTTTTTCACTGTGTGTCTGTTTCTTTTTTTAACGCCATATAATATGTAAAAGAATAAAGCTCCCAAGAAATAAATCACGAATACAAAAGAAAAATCCATGCGAAAAATCCGTCATTAGGTGGTCATGTGTAAAAAGTATATTAATAAAATAAAGACATAGGCCCTTTCGAAGTCACTTGATTTGAATTCTCTTCAGTATAATACTGAAATATAGTACTGAACAAATCAATCAACAAAATAACTATTTCGTTTTACAATAAAACCAATAGAATTATCGAAATAGATAAATTAAATAATAGAACCAGAAAATATCATGAATTTAATGAAAATTATAATAAAATAGAACAGCTTTTTTACATTATAAATATTATTTAGTTTCGATAAAATTACAATTCCTACAAAAAGAATTGTCACAGAACCCAATAAACCACACATTTGAAAATATATCGCCTCGAGCGTGTGCTTTCCTGATGACTAGAGCAGATTACACCGTGATACCGATCGACTGAACAACACAAAATGTTTGCAGTGTTCAGCGAAACAATCGGGTTGTTGTTTCGTTACGAACCAGAATGGCCAGCAGTATTTATTTTTCGTACACAATCCAAATTGAAGAAACAGAAATTATCAGAGACAAATAACGATTTGTTTTTTTACAAATCGCGAGAGGTAATATCTGGAAATTTACAATTCGCGATTTGCCATATGCATTTCATCACAAGTAAAACGATGGCGGGTACGGCGCGAGTTACGTTCCAGAACGCTCACATTTTAAATACGGGACCATTTCGTTTTATTGCCGTTTCGTTAGCCTAACTCGCATGCAAGCACGCACGCACGCATGCATGTACAATGTACATGCATCTCCACTTCACTCAGCTCTCTTTTTCGGAGGCGGCGGAGTCACATTCCTATGTATATTCAGAGCACGCACGAAAAATTTTCAAAAAACCGGCAAATGGTAGAACATGACCAGACCCGTGACTTCCATACGCAGCGTTAGCTGCAAAAGCATGGATCATTCTTAACAAGCTGAGATGAATCAAAGCAATCAGCGTTTTACATGTTCTTTACAACCAAAAAAGTGTAAAATGTATTAATCCTCTATGAACGACATTGTTTTGTTATTAAAAAAATAATTTTTTTTATTTACTTCTTAAAAGTGTCTTGTAAGTATAAATAAAAAAATCTATTAATATATATCGATATCAGCATGTAACTTTTTCTGAGTTGTATTTCAAACCATATAACTACAATAAGCAAAAATCTATAATTCCTATTTAATAACGTTCTTTGGCACGTTATTTTTTTGCATCAACAATTCATTATTTTTTTTTTATAGGTCTGGTACATATTTCATGGTTTTGCTTTTAAATACAATATATGCTATTACTTTTTTATATGGTTAGTCTGGGTTTCAAAATAATATCATGTTGATGTCTATTGATGTATACACCTCTTCTTCTATTTCATTTATCTATGTACTTGCTCATATTTCTTTTTTGCAATTCAATCAAGTTATATTCGAGGTTTTATTAGTATTATTATTACTAATTTACGTGACACGAATTATAGAGTTTTTATTACTGCAGTTATATTTTGGAACGCACTCCTGACATTTCCATCTTTAGTTTTTAAATGTTACTAATTTGCACAAATCCTGAATTGACCCCGAATTTATCTCGAATTTAATTTTAAAATAAATTTTGCAAATATACAACCGGCGTCCTTAGAGAGTTAAAAAATTAAATAATAATATATAAATAATAAAATTAGGATATAAATATATTATATTCTTATGTTTTTTATAGTACACGAGACACGTTTGATTTTCTCCGTGAAGACCAGTAAATTTATGTTTTTAATTTTATTGTAAAGTCTGTCGCACATATATATCAATTTTCTACATATTTTTTTTTAACCAAGCCAGTAATCTTGTGGCATCGCGGAGTTTGACTTTTCTAGTTCGCGAATAATCACATATATCTTAGAAGAAAGATCACATTTTTTAAAATTCCTACATAAATAATCCGTGTCTTTCAATTTTATTCGTTTATAATTTCTTATTTTCTAGCTCATTGAAAACGTTTTATGCTTTTGGTATGCGAATACATATGTATATGTACGTGTGCAATAAGCACATGTTACGAACAGTCATAAGCGGGCTGACGCGCCACGATGTGCCTCCGCACGTGCGCACCGAATCCACTTCTGAAATTTGATGTCCGAATAGAGCCGCGGGCATAGAGATGATTTCACCTGTTTAGCAGATCCGTACATGTCAATGAGTAATTGAGATCATGGAAAGGTAAATACATACATTCAGGAATTCAGCAGTTTTTAATAAAAACCTGACTGATAGCCGTATAAACTTCCGCTATGATCCATGTGCACGTATATACACATTACAAATAATTAGTGATTAGTGATTACCTATGATTGAGCGAAACAACACAAATAATCTTCTATATATAATTGAAAGTTTAAATTCAAAAGCCTAATGGAATTTCATGTAGAAAATCTAAAATATTTTAATAAATAGAGGGACTTGAAATTAATAGAAAACAATTTTCGCAAGAAAACGTTATTTTAATCTAGAAAAGATATAATAAATCTTCCATAAATCTATTTAGGATGAGACGCCATCGTGTCTTCTGATCATGTTGTTCCACTCACTTAATGCTAATCTTATTATAGGTTGCGTGTACTCGTCTAAAAGATTAGCATTACGCCAGTGGGTATCGAAGATAAGTTTAGCTGTTTGAGAGATACAACCATTTTTAGAGAACAATGTTCAGGTCAGGAAAAAATAAATAATATTCAACGTCATGGATATAAACCGTGTGATATTAATTATAAGTACGTTTAGCAAAATACTTTTTAAGTAGCTCATTATCCGAAAAAAATTATTTAAACGTGTTAAAACGCAAAAAAAGAGAAAAAAAGGTTTAGCTTTAAATTAAAATAGAAATACCATAAGTGAAAATTGTATATTCGGTTAAGGCGGCTTTTTATGCCTAATATTTCTTGTGAATTTATACAATTTCCAATTCAAGTAAATTGTACGCCGATTATTTATTCGTTAGTCTTAAAATAAAAGTCCTAAACCGAAACTGGAGTAGTAATATCACAAATTAATAAAAGCTGTTTGTTATTTAATTATGTATTGCTCTCTTCATCTTCATTTTGTAATCCATATATTGTATTTAATAATGAATACACCTTCTTATTTTTTAATATTATAAGAAATAAATGTCTATTATTATTGCTTAATGTTGTAAAATCGATTCACATTATAGCTTTTAATTATTTTACTATAAGATAAATGTATTAGTTATAATATATAATTAGATATATTACCCACACAATTATTGAATGAAAAAAATGACAAAAATTTTAAACATTAATAACTTTTAATTTGTATATGACTTTAAATAAATTCGTTGTTTATAAAAATTTAATAAGAAAAATTTATTGTATTATTTACTAAGAATCATACCTATCATTAAAAACTCAATATTTAAAACTGTTGTCATTTTATCTAATAAATGGATCATGTCCACTAGTATATTTATATTTTAAAAGATTACGAAACTTTCTATTATAGACAATGTTAAAAAGTATATAAAAATTGTTCAAACGTGTGTAGTTTAAAATAAATCGCTTGAAAAAAAATAATTGATAGATATCATAGAAATGAACGTAAATATTCATTTTTGTTTTATATACAAATAATATTTTCACAAACCGTCTATTAAACAGATGGTGAGAATAAAGAACACTGTCCATCCGATGTTCATTTCGGTAAAAACTCAATCGTACGATTGGCAAAAGTCGCACATTTCCGATTTACAAAAATATTATTCAAAGTGCACCTACCATAAAATTCAACCTTTCGCAATGTCACCTCCGAAAAAATAGCCAGGTTTCGATAAAATCGAGTGACGGAAAGGGATAGGAAGAGGAAATCCGTTTGAATGTGATAGATGCTTTTCCGCTCGAATCAACAGTCGATTTCACCGTATGTCCGCCATACATACAAGGTAACGCACTAATGGACAGAACCTCATATTCTGCGAGAGCATTCTTTTCCTGCAACGTACAGATGGACGGATGTAAAGGGATGACGGGAGTGCATTTCACCCTAGTCTAATACAGACGGATAGGATTTAACTTTCAGCTGAGAAGGAAAGAATGCGATACGCACGACATACATTCAGTATAAATTCTGTAAGCGCAATGCCTTCTCTTTCAAATGCTCTCCTTAAATCGTCGATGAATCCTTTTTGATTGGAATATGCTTTTCTATTCAATCAAGATAAACGTAAAAATTGCAAAAATATTTTTGCATACAGATCTACTAACAATAACTCTGATACAACGATATCATATATTCATTAAATACAAGTTATATTGGTGCGTGGTCTACTGATGGTAGCAGCAGTGAATGAAGCCGTAAGAGTAAGAAGTTGACCGATCACAGTTGATTATTCTTCTCACATTCAACTGTGCATTCAATTGATCAATTTCTTACTCTTACAGTTTCATCTACTACTGCTACTGCCACATAGATCACATGTAATATTGGGTTGATGTTTAGAAATAATATTATTGTAACAATAATTTTCCTACTAAAGAAAATCTTTTCTATACTACTTCCATAGCAAATGCTATTTTGCAATAAAATCATATAATTTTGCGAAGCAATTTATCTAATACATTAATCATTCAACTTTGCAACGATAAGGTACAAAGAAAGACAATGTTTCCTCAACTTGGTTACGATACCGACGGCAGTTCTCGTCTGAGGATGGCGCCCATTTTCGTAAGACCAGATTCAACCGTGCATCGCATTCTCTCATGCAATTTTAGCTACATGTGTATGTATATACACATACACACATACATATGTATATATGTATAAAATAGAGAGAGAGAGAGAGAGAGAGAGAGAGAGAGAGAGGAGTGAGCGCGACACATTTCGAAGTCACTTCGATCGAGTCTCTCGATTCGACGACGTTGAATTGGAATTACCGCAGATAGAGAGGAACGAAAGGATTGAAAGGACGCCGAATGGGATTGGGTGGATACGGATACTCCGACAGAGTCGCAAAAAAACTGCTGCAGACCATGTACTTTCATCATGACGCTATGATTCTACTTGATATTTGAATATCCAGGGAAAGTCCAACAAGAAGAATCCCATTGTTCGAGTTCGTAAAAATTTCGGGAATGTTCGAACACTGTAAAAATCTAGCGAAAGCGAACTTCACTTGCTGAGAGTTTTACGAAAAGTTTAAATACTTAAGACGGATCAAGATTACCGTTCGCGGAGTGGAGTTCACGAAGAGTTTAGAATAGACAGCGATAATCTGATCTCATATATATTTCACGACTTGCAACGTTCCAGGCATTTTCACCAATCTTGACATTTTGTACGATGAAATTTGTTAAACTTTCTGCTTGGCGCAAGCGGCTTAATTAATTTTGTGGAAAATTTAGATGGAATTTGTTCATTGCGGTACATTAATTGCAGAATATAAAACAAGCTCAATGATCCTTAAAATGAGTAACTATATTAACTCATGAAGCTGAAACGGTTGCCAAGATAACTGAATTTGCCAACGATATAATAATTATCTTAATAATTCAATTCTAATTTGAGATTTAATTACTAAGAAGAAAATTACAAAACAAGAAGATTCTGATCCGAAATTTAATTACTAGGAGGCATTATTTTACATATACATATATTAGCAAAATAGCATTGAATTTGCAAAAATTTGTAATAAAATCTCTAATGATTTTTTGTAATACATTTCATTTTAAATTCAGTAAAAAATTTATCCTTAAAACTAAAAATCGTAAATTCCGAGACATCGTGAATACATACTGTTAATATAAAAGAATTTAGTGTTTCTATTTCTTGGAACAACCCTATATCTTCACAAACTATGCAACACAGTCGTAGTGTATCACCGAGAACATTCATGCTAAAAATAGAAGTGCACGATCTCAACATTCACGGACACCTCGTCAAGGATAATCTTATCGTCGATCGCTATCACGGGACCGATTGACATGAAGAAATTTTCGCAGTGAGTCGTAGTCTTAACGTATCGCCAAGGAAACGGTACCTGTAGTCGTAAGAAGATTTTTTTCCAACAGAAAGAAAATAGATCGCCTTCGAGATGTTTAGATAAATAAAACAAAAATGTTAATAAATAGGATTGTTTTCGTAATGTTTGGGAGGTATTTAATAATTCAACTTATAAATCGTATAATTATAAACTGACTAGAGTTATTGTATATCTATATTCAATAGATTTATTCACAAAATCATAAATAGAGTTATATTCTGCAGTAATTCCATATAATAGACTATAAATAAAATAAGAAAAAAAATTAAGAAGATTGATACACCTCTTGCACATCTACGAATTTTTTAAATAAATTCACGTATTCTAATAATATAGAAAGAATTCTATTTTCAATCGAAGAGAGAGAAAGTAGCGGATGCTGGTGCTCAACAATATGCAAATTTACAAATACACTTTCCAGTTCTATAAACTGCGCGCCGATTTAATTTGTCAAACTTGAAATGCAATCATAAACTGAAACTGAAAATAATATTATACCGATTGTCAATTAATTTACATTTATAGTATATCCGTATATCGTATTTTTCTATCATTTTCTAACATACAATTTTCAATACTTCTATAACGAACTTTATAATTGTATAAAATTCTATAAAAATTAAATCTATTCAAATCTGAATAAAGTTTTTATATAACGCAACATAAGCCTTATGTTCTTCAGCACAGAGATCTTCATTTAATTACATATCGTACACCTCTTTTATTCATCCTCCTCGCTTCATGCATCTGTTCCAAGTGCAAGAAGGAGGTAAAAAGATAAAATCTACTGACGCACCATGAGTCGACCAATTCATACACGCGCGTACACATTTCATTCGGAGTTTCAATTAATTCTGGCGCACAATTTCGTCTATTTACACGGTGACTGTGGCATTCGCCTCGCCGCGTCGCGCCGTGCCGTTGCGAGATGTTCGCAGCCGATGGTCTCGTCACATCGATGAGTTCGCTGTCGTCGATATTTCGTTAAATTTACAACGTCTATTCTCGAGATGAGATATCTCAACTGCATTGAATTCGAAGGCTACGTACCGGCTCTCTTCGATTTTGAACAGGTAACGCGTGATGAATACCGTTGTAACTTCAATGAGTTTTATTCAACAAATTCAGAATGAGAAATCATAAACTCGATTACTATTATGCCTAAACTAACTTCCCAAGCAAAACGCAATTCATCATGATGTTAAAATATCGCTAAAATGATTACTAAAAGTAATAACTAAATTACTCATTATTTTATACACTTTTTTTACACTCAGTAGAATTGCTTCTTTCATATCTACATGATATGAAAAGAACAATTCTTTTAGTTAAAAATAAAATTTTGTTATTTTTAACTTCCACGTGCGTCAAAATGTAAATCAATACATTTCTATGATTAATTTAGAGTGAGCGACGACTATATTAGTGTGTCCTACGTAATAAATGATAAACTAAAAAAATTTGAGTCAAATTTAATATATTTTCTAAAGTCAAAATATTGTATTTAACTTTATTCTCTCTTTTAATTACATAAATCAACGATATATTAGTAACTTATAAAAATGATTGAAAAAAAATAGCATCAAATCTCTCTCTCAAAATGCAAATTAATTTAGAAGAATTATTATTTTAGTTCGATTTTTTTTATGTTAAAAATTTGAAAATAATCGGCGCGTAGCCATATATCTGGGATAAATTTATTTACAAATATAGCATTATTTCAATATATAACTTTGATCGTAATTGCCACTCCTTATGTTCATTGATGTATTTGTATAAGCGGTCCTGTGTTAATCTTAATTAAAAACAACTCGAATTGTGGACATACCTAATATTTAACTCTTTGGTATTCCAACGAGTTTCCTTTAATTTCATTTGATTGAAAAATCAGACAAAGAAAGAAGGAGAAGGGGGTTATTAACAACGATGGAGTTGATGACAAGACTCAGGGTTGAGTGTTTCCAGACGAGCGACGCGATGCGCGCGAAAATCCCACAGTGGCCGAACGAATACTCGTACGTGCGCGCACACATCTCGACGGAGTTTCAATTAATTCAGGCCGGCAGTTTCGTTTGTTTACACGGCGACCGCGGCTTTCGCGTGACGGCCGTTGCAAAATAGCCCGGGCCGATGATCCCGTCACGATCCACCACCAGCGACGGCGCGGGCGCGATGAGAGTGCGAGTTCGCGGCGCGTCAGCTGCTGCATTCTCGCGTGATTTTCGCGGCAGCAATTACTATGTAAATACCGTAACTCTCCTGCGCGAAAGAAAGTAATTACTGTGATTCGCCATTGGGCGCGAGTGCGCGATACAGATTAAACGTCGCCAAACATTATTTTACTTCTCCTCGGCGAAACATTCCGACTTTTAGCAATGCTCACGCGAGTAACCAAGGTGCATTATTTCCTCTCTTTCTTCAGTTTCTTCGTAAAAGTCGTACGTGTTTCGATTCGCGAAAAGAATCGTTGCTGAATGCCGATAGATATATTACGAAAGAAAAGCTTTTAAAAGAGAAGAAAAGTAGCGAAAATTAAAATATTGTTTACATCGATCAATGCATATCTAAATATATAAAAACTCACATTTTGACCTGAATAACAAGTTCACCGTATAGTATGAATATGCAGTTGAGATTAATTTAATATGATATAAGCTCACAGAAACCGAAGCGATAGTAACCGGCGCGGGCGTTGCGTTATTAACTCTGTTTTAAAAGTCATACAAATGTAAATTATGTTTACGCGCATACATGTGATACTTTTATACACAATGTAATATAAAAATAATACTATGCTGCTATATATTATATTATACATATCGTGTCAATTGAAATAGAAATTTATGTAACGTATACATATACAAAGAATAGTCGTTTTTTTACTGGAAATTAAAAAATTTAGATAGAGAGATACAAATTTGAAAATAATTTGATTGAAACATCAAGATAATTATAATACAAGAAATGCAACCTTTTGTAAGAAAAACGTTTTTGGTATTTATAAATGTAATTATAATTATTATTGCTATAACGTTAATAATAATAATAATTATATATATAGTTTTATCAACAAACGTATACATATATGGTTGGCAATCCAAAATTATTATTATTACTACTATTATAGTAATAATAGTAACTAGTTTGAATGTTCTACAACTACATAATAAATACATTATTTTGTCGAAGAAAATAATTTTTAGGTCTACATCCAGATAAATTTTTAGGTACTTCAGCAAAACCTTTCCTTCCACGTAATAACTCTAATAAATTATTGTATTTATGAATAGAAAAAAATTCTTTTAAAATGGTTGTTTTAGAATAACTATTTTTTTTACTGCATAATACATTTATCTTAATCGCGAAGAAGGAAATACGTAATTTATAATATATGGCAAAAAAGAATAAAAATATTCTCGTTTTTATATTTTATTGGTGATGATTATTAAAATTATTAATTATTTATATATATATATTGTTACGTCAATATACTCCTTAATATATCATTAATCAATAACACTGAGCTGTATGTAGGTCGTTCGCATTATCACATTTCTGTGGACGTCACACTACGATACGATATTTTCCGTAAACAAGAGACTTACCAATAATTATCACGGTTAACGGGGACTAATGACACCGACGGATGTATTATTAGTATACACTTCCAGTGCACGCTCCGACGGTGTTATTTGGGCCAAGAGGTAACCGCGACAACTCGTCTAATTGATTTTTAAATGATGTTGTCGTCTTCGGGCTATCAAATTATTGCACTAAAAATCTGTCACGGCAAATTCTTTTTTAATTGCGTTTTATTTTATCCTTACGAGTTCACTCCTTCGCACAATTTCCTTGCTGTGTCCCATTTTTGTCTGTCAAGACGGAGGAAATGGAGAAGTTTCAACCTCAAGTTTTAAGTTTACTCCATTATCGTGGCTCATTTCCACCTTTTCATAATGTGACACATTTTGAACAGAGAGACAGTTAAAGAATTTGCTACACAGTGATAAATTTTCCTGATTTCAAATTCGACTTGATTTTGTGAATTAGAGAGATTACACACAGAAAGAGTAGAGAAAGCACGTCATATTATAGAATCATAAACATTTTCTTAAAACTTGTTAAAACAAAAAGAAAAATAAAAAAAGAAATTACATGTTTGATTCTTCTCAATATCTTGAGTCAAAATCAAAATGTTAAGAGTAATTGATTTTCTGTTACAAGCTTTTGCTTTCATTCTTCAGTCATAAAAGAAACTAAAATAAGACTAAGCTACTTTAAAAGGTTTAGATATGCTTTCCTTGTGCACAGTATCCTCTTAATTTTTTTCCAAAGAAAAAATTTATAGCAAACGATAATCTTTAAACTGCGGCTCCCTTCCATCTAAACTTCAACCAAGACTCAGGAATACAAACCCATATTGAATATAATATTTTTTTACTCTACTAAAAAACTGATGCTTTATTAATAAATAGTTAAAACTTCAACTGGTTTTTTTTTTAAAAAAAAAAACTTTTTTAAGTCAGTTTATTCAACTAATCGAAAAAGCGACCATAATTTCTACTATTTTCAATCCAAACTAATTCAGTGACGTGTGCATTTTAAGCGGATTTTCGATGTGTTCCATGTGTATTGTTACGATTATTCACTGCTGTATTGATATAACACACACTATTATCATAAAATCTCGAACGATCAGGTGTGGTACCAAAATTATGCAATTTTCCGATCAATTTGATAATTCATATGTTTTAAAGATTAATGGAAAATTGTAATCAAATAGCTCAATTTTCGCAATATAGTTTTATAAATATGGTATACAAAACTATTAGGTGCAAAATAGCTTCAATCTCGATATATTACAAACATTATGAATAAATAAAATGAATGGAATAAATTTTGATCAACATTATTTTTCTCAACAGGTAATGGATGCTTCTTGAAGAGCTTCTATACTGAAAAAGAATATGCTTCTTAAAAAGTTCCAATAAAAAATTTTTTTAATTTTTAGAAGTTTTGCTTTAAACATTGAAATAATAAAATTTATTATCAATATATTTAACGTCCAAAAATTGCACTAATTTACAAGGTTTTTATTTCTCAACTCCTGAATGGTGAGTCTTACGTATTTTATTTCATAAAGTGAAAGGAAAAGTTGTAAATTGTTTAAATTTATAGTTTTTAAAAAAATAATAAAATCTTTGATTTCTCACAAAATCCGTAAGTGATGGAACTTTTTCAACTTTATATTTTTTCAGCAGTTAAAAATACATAAGTTATTATTCAAATATTGAGAAATAAAAATCTTGTAACACAGTGTTATTATAAAATTTCTAAAAACATACGAATCATATTGCTAAATATACTTATCGACAATCCGGTATCAAATAACCTCATCTCGTTTTGTATGAACAAAATAAAATAAATATTTCCCGGACTGTCATATCGCATACATCGTCTTCTTTCAACATATATGTGATTACGCAAAAGTAGCAAACGTTATCGCGCGGGAAACTGAAATATGAGAAATCGCTTCACGCACTCCGCTTTGCGAAACGTCACGTTCGTAAACATCCATCGGTCTTTTTGAATGTAATCGACGGTGAAAATATTTCAGGAGCGCCGACGGAACTTTATCTTCGACCCCGTTTTCAAAGACCCTATATTCCATCGTCAAAGCAGACAGGGAGGCCGAGAAGAGGAGGAAGAAAGTAATGCGCTCAGGATGTTTGTGTATTCGGAAAAGGATCAAACTCATATTGCGGAATCCTCGAGTGTTACGTTGTATAGCGTCCCACTCATATCTGGTATTATTAGAATTTAAGCCCTATCACATGTGGACCTTCGTAGCAACCTCCCTCTATCTATACTGTTAGATCGATTTCAAGCGTCGTCTTCAAGGCCACGCCAAGGTCTTTGAAACACTTGAATAAGTTTCACGCCGGTAAAAGTTATTCAAGTGTTTCGCCGATGAGAATTTAATTGGAAATTAAATTCTCCTAAAATTCATTTATATAGATATGTAATTATGAAATATATATTATACATACACTGGAAACAAATCTGCATAAATTGAAAAGCCGATTCAAGTGTATTTACTAGAAAATATATACAAACATATAAAATATCGAAACAATTATGCTAATAAGAAATCGTATTTCATCTCATCAAAATGTATTCTATCATGTAGGTACATCTTATTGATACAATTAAAATATTTGTTTTAGTATATTATATATGTATTATTAATTATCCCTATGTTATATTTTCTGCAAACAATGTTCTTGAAATATACTAGGTTATCAAAGTTTTTTTGTTTTTTCAACTTCATAAACGACAATTTACTGAAATATATACCAGTCATTCTACTCTCTCATATCTTTGTCCATATCTCTGAAAGTCTTATGATGTCATTTTCCCTAAGTTTCTTTGCTTTAATGGCAAAATACCGCTTGAGATAACTTTATGTCATCATTCAAAGAGCTGAATTATATATATATGAAATAAAAGTTCAAAAAGTATCATAAACATAATATCCTAATCAAACGTCAATTTTAAATAGCCAAAGAGACGATTTTTGGCTGTACGAAAGAAATTGTAAAAATTTTTTACTTTCTAACATGAAAGCTTAAGATCTTTCTATAAAATCGTTTTTTTAATATTCCTAAGATTTTTTGTTACTAAGTTATCGCGGATTAAATAAAATTTAATAATTTGACTTTGAATATTCATAATTCGTTAAAAGTCATCGTACTGCAATAGAATGATACAATTAAATTTTTTTTTGAATATATAGATACGTGCGAGTGATACGCATGAAGTAGCGCTGCGGATTTTGTTTCAACGCAATACTTTTCAATAAATTGTGTCGTTTATGAAGTAAACAGAAAAGAACTTTTGAAATAACCTAATACAATCTCAGGGAGGAATAACGTGTAGATACGCGCCGCTTCGTTCAAGCTGGTGATAGTAAATTAAATCTGGCGGATTATGAAGCGAGTGAAGACGAATATATGCATAAGAACGGTTTACATTTGATTCGCCCGGAATATCTACCTGGCTGTTTGTATCGTTAACCAACTTCTATGCGAGAGTAAACGATTTTATAATGGAAACTCACAGTTGATATTTCAAATAAATCGTGACATCTGCCTCTGAAGTGGATTACATTTCAACAACCAATCATTTCGTGTCACACGTATTTACCGAAAGCTTATTAAAAAATCCATGATTATATACATATATATAATATATATATATATATATATAGAGCTCACTCAAAATATATAATCTAGTGATTATATCCAATAAACTATAAACGGCACGGATACGACTTGGTATATTAATAGCGTAAGATTTAAATATCATTACAAAACAATAATAATAAAAATAATATAAAGCTCTAGGAATCGACGCTGCTTATAAATGTGCGTGTACAATTTATAACCAGCGTTGATTCCTAAGGCCTCATATTATATTTATTATTATTTTTTGTATTAATAAAAGGACTCGGTAATTCATTAAAGTTTTAATTTTATTATCATTATTAAATGTCATTATTAATATATCTATATATTCGGCCTTTTAATACTAAATGTCTGTGTCAAATAGGTTATTTTATTTGAAATAATTTCGATGTACTTGTTTTTTCCGCCGTACGTTCGTATTTTGATGGACCGAAAATTTTTAATAGACATTGTCACGGAATTCCAACTTTTCTTGACTTCTTTCGGAAAGTGTCGTAAAATCCGGTTTCGCGTTACGATCTTATTGCCTATGTAGAAGCCGATTTAGAGCCGAAAGTTGAAGGAGTCGCTACGTATTCAAAACGAAAATTTCGTGGCAGATATCTTCCGCTTAAGTGATCAGCAAGGCGTGTAAAGCCAGCAAATTCTATCTCGCCTATCGCTGCGGAAGCTGGATTCACCTATCTCAACAGTAAAAGTATAGTCAAACCATTGAAAGTTTAATGCGCCGTAAGCACGTAGAACCTTCTTCTATCTACGTAACTGTGTTAGGCACATGCAGCTTTTCCCTCGCGTCCGACCCGAGATTGTATCAGGGATATGTGCGTTATGAGCTAGCAATAAATAAGTAGCTTCAACTTTTACACGTAGCAATGTCAATTCAATTCACGGTGCTCAGGTTTAATCACGTTCCCTCTCTCGATCACTACAAGAAAAGAAACTACTAGTAAATATGTCCGATATGGTATATCTGCTGTGTTAAACTATCTATGAACTTCGTTCAAGCAGAAAATAAAACTACTATATATAATATCGTATAATATTAATAATATACATAAAATTTAATATAATACAGATTATCAAATACATACGTACGATTAAAAAATATAAAATATATTATTTTATGTTTTTATATATATAATAAAATAAGTTAATTGTATTGTAAAAATGTGTATATATGTTACTCATATCTTTAGACATATAAAAGCAATATTTTTTATAAAGTTTTTAAAATATTATGTAAATGTGTGCATTAAAATTTAATTATTTGATAAAATTATATACCTATTACTTATCTAATTGGAAGATATTTTAATAAACTCACTCGTAAATGTCTAATTCTATTATAATCGCACACTTGAAATCAAAATTAAAAATGTGTCATGTTACACTTCTACGCGCACAATTCTTAATATTCCTTTAAAAATCCCACTTTTATTTTGTATATTTATACTGCAAAATGCTTATGAACGCTGCACTTTTCACTCTCTTAATGAAGGAAATAAATATAAGGAACTTTACCGTATCTTGTTATATTATCTGTCATTTTAGAAATCAAGTGTACTCAGCATTCTGTAATGGTAAATCACCATCGCCAAAGAGCATTTTGGAATCAGCAATTAATTTCATATGTCCAATCTAAACGAGACAGCCCGCAGTATAATTGATTCATCAATTAAATCACTGCAGTAATATATCATCTTCGCGATAAGTAAACGACAGAAACATGACCGTTACTGCAAACAATTGATTTGTCCAAACTCGCTACGCTTTGAACTTAATGTATTAACCTCTTTAAGAAACATTACGTCTATTTATGGTACTGTTATAATTAAACTATACAGTTACATCGGCAAAGTTGAATAGTATTCACATATCATTCCCTTGATATTCAAAAATGACCCAACCCCAAAAAATTGAGTTTTCTATAAAAAAGGAAAACTATTTTTCAATTTAATAGAAAATTATTGACTAATCAAGTATTTTTATCAAATACAATACATACTCTTAACGTAACCAAATATTATTTTTATCATTTTCGTTTTACAATCCTTTAAAAAAACCATTTTTTAAAAATTGTTTTTTCTAAACCACTTTTTTCTATTTAATTGTAGATATTAATTGTATTAAAACCATCTGCTTTGTAAGTTGTGACAATTTTAATATTTTTTCATAAACTCATATCAATTTATTTTTAATAATTGATAATGTAATGTTTATTTAACTCACAGTAATAACGTTTTTATAATTAAGTTACTTTTGAACAACACATTATATATATCTCTTAATTCATGTTATAAAAGAAAAGGTTAAATTGTTATATATATATACGCATATATTATGAGTCTAATAAACCTATAACAGTTAAAAGCATATTTTTACATATATATTCAAATACGATAGAAATAATATGAGATATAACAATTTTTATGTTTTAATGCATTTTGTTTTTGAATTACATTTTTCGAAATAACTCCTATTTAATAAATATAAGAAAGAAATATACATATATAATTTCTATAGAGTATTTCATAATTTATCTTCTTTTCAAAATATATGTACCGTTATTTTTCTAAAAAGAGGGTAAAGTAGAGAGAAAAAGAAAAAGAAAGCCTCTCTCACGTTTTCTCAGTTCTGAACGTAGAAATCACAACTGTCAGCAGCCAATTTTGAACTTCAGTTATTAAATCTTAAAATATTTTGTGATTTTGATACGACGTTAAACACGACATTGATTGTATTCGTGAATCAATGTTAAAAAGTTTTGACATTCGTGAACTTTTTTTCTGGTTCGATATTCATTTGAGAATTCAAAGACTCGACATCGGTTTTGGCTAGACACCGAATTTTTGTGCAAATATTTATTATTAAAAAAAAGCAGTTGATAACAAAACTTCAAATTGTTTACAATACCTAATATATGTAGTTATATGCACAACATGCAAATATACACCTATATACAAATAAATAAGCATTATTAAAATATTTTTTTCTCGATAAGACAAATATTTATTTTGATCTTACTTTTCTCAATCTACTTTATAAAAAATATACTATAAGAATCCGATATTTATGTAGCAATTGCACTCGGCACCAATATGTCGTGTTGATTAAGACTTGTCAGACCAATATCCAATTTGAATATATAAATGTACACGCAATAATTCTGAATACAATTGGAAGGCGATACTCCACAGATCGATTGTGCGAAGTCCATTTGCACTTGCCACGAACAAAGTTTTTATCGAAATGAATTTTCACGCCTCTCTAATTGATTTGTCGATTGTAATAATAAAGTTATTAAAAGTTTTCATTCTATATTATATTTCATTATAAAAGAATACTCTGAAATTGTTTAAGAAAAATAAAGATATCTCTCTAAAAAGTAAAAAAATTAATAAAATTAATCATATTAAAATCGCTATTTTAGTTTCGACTATTTATCTGATTTTTAAATAATAACAGCACATTTGTATAAATTAATTAATTAGCAAAAGATAGATTCTTTTTAATGCAGCATTTCCGTTCTAAACGGTGACAACTCAATAATAACTAAAATATTGAAATAATTGGAAGGAAGTGAGAAAATTGCCAGTGACAATAAATTTAAAAGACTTGTAATGGACGGCAGCCAAAATTAACAGTCTGCATCCGGCAAATGAATATAATTGTGTGGCTAGACAGTACCTTGAAAAAAATTTTGATTTTATATCGTAAATAGGAATTCTTTATTACAATTAAACTATGACATCAAAAAGATACCAAACTATATATGTAATATGTAAGGAATTTGATTACAAATCAGAAATTATGCACGCATTGTTAAACAACGAATTATGAGTTTTGCAAAAATTCAAAAAATCTGTTTCACGTATAAGTCAACGTTTAACTTTCGCATTCTACAGTAATTGTTGCAAAAATTCAAAAAATCTGTTTCACGTATAAGTCAACGTTTAACTTTCGCATTCTACAGTAACGACAATTGGTTTATTGACGACAAATATCGAACGATTTTTTACTACCGACAGTACCGACTATTTCAGAGCTTTCGCTCGACTCAGCTTTACGATCTCGTTCGTCCAATAAATGGAGTAAACATCGACTACGATCAAAAGGTACCGTGATCAAGAGTATCTGTCTGTCTGAATTGTCTCTACGATATCTCACAGAGGGTTACGTTGTCAACCATATTCGGTGTATCTCCCATTTTGCCATACTACATTTTCCTCCTGACATTCCTTCTATCATATTTATTTTCTTCATATATATTAACTGAACACACATGTATTGACATACGTTCATTTTTCGACAAAATATTGAAACAACCACATAATTTTCTTTTTTTTTTTCTAATAAAAGTTTTGTAAATATTGTTTCTTCCACTATTGCGTAACATATACTTCAGTTTATCATATCAAAATTACATTTTAAAATTTGTAAAAATTTATCAATCGAAAAGTATCTTAAAAAATGGTTACATGGTGATTTATATATTGTAATACTTTCTGTATGACAATATCTCAACTATTGTACCATTACTAGAAATGTAAATAGAACGGATATCAATTATCGTATTAAAGTAGACAAGGAATGTGACATTTGTATTGAATTAGACAAGAACTGTGCTCCATTTCGAAGTGTAATGCATTAACAGCCGTACCGGGTGTGCACTTGTGAGCGCATTATGCATTTGACAGTCGTCCAGAGACATATAACATCACAGCCAGAGAATAATATCCTTTCTCTTCCGCTCAACTTGGCAGTGTTTAAGCTCACAGAGAACTTTCGTGCGATTTTCATGAAAGACATCGACCGATTTGCGAATGTTGACGCGGCCCGTTAATCATAATCCATTTTAAACAAATTTGGCTGCAGCGTTAATTGCGCATCGCAATTATCTACGCCAAGAGTAATACACGACAAGTGCCATCTTCACCATACACACGCTGCGAATAATTAATTCTTACCAAAGCTTGCTATTACGTTAATGAGTAACAACATTAAATGATCGTAAAACTTTTCTTCAACAATTAGAACATGTTACATCGTATTTCAAATTTATTTTAACAATCAGCTTGAGCGTCCTAGATAATTACTTTAATTTAAAATTATTTACAAGATTATACTTTCTATTTCTAAACATTTCAAAGCGCAAAACCCGTTCTTTCCGTGTACTTTTATATCGCACTATTTTGATTTATACAATTTTCCTTTTTACTTTCTCCCACTCTCCTTTTTCTTTTTTTTCTGTAATATAAAAGTCGTGGTGCATAGTGTCAGAATATATGGGTAAAAACGAATGAGATTCAATTAAGGTGGCAAGATCAGCAAGTTTTCAAATCTTTCGCAGCCGGTGCGATATTCGAGTACGACCTGTCATTGTCACGAAGCGACAACCACCATGCGATTGTCGCCCGTCGTGTGTA
The DNA here is from genome assembly GCF_001594065.2 of Cyphomyrmex costatus. Taxonomy (NCBI): domain Eukaryota; kingdom Metazoa; phylum Arthropoda; class Insecta; order Hymenoptera; family Formicidae; genus Cyphomyrmex; species Cyphomyrmex costatus. The sequence continues at coordinate 1,986,039 of NW_017280375.1, read as the reverse complement.
ATATCATCGCAAAGTGGAATTATTATGGCGGTGAATAATATTTCGCCTGGATTTCGGTGTGAAACGCACGCTCGTGCGGTCGGATCGCGTGACAGGTTACGTCAAAAGGACGAATTACGTGACCAAACGACGTGTATTTTCGAGACAAACGAGGCGTGTCGTTTCGCTCCCTCGCGAAACTGTCGGCCATCCGGTCACTGTGGCAACAACGGCGCGAATAATAGTAATTCCCAGCATAATGGAATCGGCCGGTTAGGTAACGGGGTTATCGAGACTGAAGTTATTCGCACGGTTTCTAACTCCATCCACTCGGCATTGCAATTACGTCGGTGCACCAGTTGCGTTTAAAATATAATGTTACGTAAAATTAATGCATCGCTGAATGATTCGTTAATATTTATGAGATGATATTTAACCAATTATTTTGCTGCAGATTTCTACATACTATATATTCGTCGAATTCAAAGATTAACAAGATATGAATTGCTTCAAAAAAATGTATTTACACGGAAAGAATAACTTTACCAAAATATCTGACAATTTAGCTATATACGGAAAATAATTTTGTTGGACAACATTTTTGTTCGTCAAAATAATTATTTATAACGCACATAAATAGAAGAACACTCCTCAATCAATTCGCTATTTCTATTTTAACTGGTACTTTACTCTTGTAAAAAGACAGTGAGCACATATTTTGGAGGTAGAGTTTACCGATCTCAAAAGGAATGAGCACCAAAATCACATTGTGTATATTTTGAGAGCACATAGAAAAAGAAATATTTTAAACCTATTACAATTAATTTTTTATCCATGTTTTAAATGATATTTTACTTTTGTGTCAATAATATATATATCGAACTTTATTGACCTCTATCTTTTAAATCGCTAAAAATATATTAATTTTGTGCTCTTAAAAGCACATAAAAAGCACTTAATTCTAGTATAGTGCCACTTTGATTTTGAAGGGAGCGTGCTATCTTAATAAAAATAAAATGTTTTAATACTTTAGCAATCAGCTTGTGAGCGTCCGATATAATTATTGTAAATAGCCCAACAAAATTATTTTCTGATGTAGCTAAATTTTTAGGTGTTTTGGCAAAATCGTTCTTTCCATGTAAAAGCCGTGATATGTTCAAACGCGATACGATACAACCGGTGCTGTGAATATATGTTAACGACGTTCTAATTGTAAATGACAATGCAGTAAAACTCGACAAGTAAATGCAGCATATTTGCATTCGTCGCATATTCGATAAATAATTACGTCACCCGGAACCCGTTCAATGCGAATGTCTGCATAAATTATTACAAAGTTTCTAAATTATCGCAACGCAGAATTTTGGTGTTACAAACGTTACATTAAAAAGTAACAGGAAAGAAAGAGTCAACGTATTTGAATTTTACAACTCATCAAGAAAACGACTCCTTCCAAATCTCTAATACACGTAAATGGCGGTTCACATTTAATTTTAAATATATATTACAGTCATAAATTGCAGAACGGTAAAAAGTGAATCACTATATTCTAAGAGAGTCAAATCATCATAAAAACTGTAAAATCGAGTAACGAGATGATAATGCACTGCATCAATGGTAACAAAAGTATATTTATATGTGGCATAATGAAAACTGTCTCCTACTGATTATTGTATCCCTGGAGTTTACTCGATTATTGATTTTTATTAGCTGCGCGATGCCCGCAGGCTGCTCAATCCGCTGAAAAGCCGTTTTCATCGAAACTGCTAATTATAATCCGATCATTATACGATTCTGATAAATTTGTCATAAAATCACTTGCCGCTCTTGCGGTAATTATGCCAATAACATTACGATACCCAAAGAGCTGTTTATATGTTTCGTCATTTTTTGATTAACGCGACCTGTTTAATATTTAACTGGTCCATTACCGAGCACTTAATGTTATTTATGATGGAAAGCTATGAGTGCCAGTCTACTTTTAATTCTTTTTCCTTCGGATTACTTCGTCCTGCCGATCCATTTATGCGATCCTGAGCTTTCTTCTCTCTTTATATTAAATATTTTGAAGAACGACAATATCATCCTCGCGCCTCCTATTCGCGCTGTGCTATTTCATCCAATTATTATAGGAAAGGAAACTGTTACGCGTACATACCTCAGCTAGACGAAAGAAGGGACAAGTCGGAAAAAACGAGGCAGAAATAAGGAGAAAAGGAAAGAAGGATAAAAAAAGAGTATTCGTTGAAGCACAAACGCAAGTAACAAAAGGGAGAAAGTCCATAATGTAAATGAAACCATTTCTCCTCCCCGCGCAGCTTCGCAGATGCACCTGTGAATATTTTTCCATTTGCATCGTGAAATACAGATATTCAAGAAGCATCTGCTCCCCTCCTCATCCCTCGCAACCTAAGACGCGACTCTCCTTATAAAACCGAACTTCGACAGTTCTGCTCTTCCCTGCCATTCTCCCTTTTCCCGGTTGCAGACTTCGGGAAAGTGGTACGTGGGCGAAATTTCGACGTGACGAGCATACAGTGTCCTATACCTCATTCCACTTCAACTGCCTCGTCCTTCGAACCCGCATCGTTCCCTTCCTTTGTAGCCCTATCCCCTCTCATTCCGTCACATAAATGGTCCAAAAAAAATTAAAATGTTATAATAATAATAAAGTTCAAAAGAGGTTTCTAAAAATTGCAAAGATATTATATAATATGTCCAACGATAAAAACAATACGTTCATACAACATAATATCAATAAATATATGTAAAATTACTGAATTTTAAAATATAACTTTTAAACCATATATAGATATTCAAAATTTTTTCTTTACATTTAACCGAAATAGTAATAAAAGGAACAATAATAAAAATCAATGAATATAAAAAAAAAATAAATTACAAACAAGGAGTAAGATTTTCGAAAGTAAGAACTGCGATTTTCAGTTATATCAAAGATCAGTAATTGTTTCGCAACACTTTAAAAGGATATTACACACAAACACACTTCTGTAAAGTGTTTCTTTTTGGTCTCCAATAAAAAGTTACAATCTGTCACAATCAAGGACATTCAGTAACACTGTTTTATGGTAATTAAAAGACTTGTTGAGAGAGAGAGAAGGATGCACCTAGTTGTATATTCTTATCTCTATAATATTTACTAAGAGCTAGTTAATTATTTTAATCTGTAGAATTTTCGGTTTGAAGCGACGGACAGTTGATTTCCTATCCATGAGATGTTTGGCTAATTCAGATGATTTATAATTCTGTTACTATAAGCTTTTGTGTAGGTTGCTATCTCAACTTTAACAATTGGGACATTTAAGGCGTTAGTAAAAATTTCATTCGTAAGAAACCATGTTAACTATTCTGTAGAATTAGTAGTCCATTTTTTTCAAAACTAAATTATAATATTACTAATTAATTGCAACGAGGGGAGTAAAGTTTGAATCTTTCCGTAGATGTTGAAACCAATACTCGATGTATGTATTGTAGCTAATAGAATTCTAATGCATTTATAGAAATTAGAAATTATTAATGTATTTCCAATACATCACCTAGCTATTAAATATTAAATACAAAGATACAAAAATGTGATAATGATAACTTTCATTATACGCAGAAATTGGTTAATAACTTCAGTCCGTTTCGCTCAGAATCAATTTAAGTTATATTTTTTCAATTAATAGAATTCTTGAGAGAATATTCTGATAAAATGCCCAATATATTCGAGGAAATAATTTAAGTCACGGCAACTTGAAAAATTTCCACTTGACCTAAAAGAATCGTCAGATTTCTTTTTGAAATCAGAAACTTTTTGAAACTCTCTTTGTAGAGGAAGTCCATCAATTATGTCGAACCTCCAAAAAGAGTGGAATGTTAACTTCATAGAGATGTTGCATTCATAAAAGCGGAATTAAGCGAAAGTCATCATGATACTCACGTTAATTGAAAAGTATTGATTGGCAATATGCATCAAGTGTTGGTTTCAACATCCACAGAAAGATTTAAACCTTTACTTTCTATTCTTTGTTGCAGTCTGTTGATAGCATTTTAATTTGCACGCGAAAATAATTTTCACTTTGTGTTAAATTAACATAAGTTTTTACTATTATTGTATAGTAAATAATACGCGGATCTTCGTAGCAATATTTTAATTAAGTACCTATACCAATGTAATATTCGTCGTTTATAAAATATGTAATATTTGTCTGACATGTAATGAAAAAATATCATTTAAAATTTTATCAAAAATATACTTTCTACAAAATTTTTAATAAAATAAAAATAAATCAGTAAAACTGAATCTTATATTTGATAGCACTAAAATATAAGTAGGTTCTACAAATATTAACTAATTAATCATCGTACGATTTATTATATTTTTTCCTCAATTTTATCTTCAAAAAGACATCATTTAAACTGGAATTATTTATCTCCATATTAGTTTTTCTGTAAGTTCTTTATTTAAAAAAATTGTCCTGATGTAATTAAATTTGATTACATTTAAAGTCTTGATTCCATAAGTTATCCAGCGAATTAATTGGTTACGGGGGAATTGTTGGAGATTGACCATTGAACTCTCTACATAGCGTAATATACAATGAAATATAATTTATGTTTATTCCACGAAGAGGGCTAGAAGTTAACCGAAACGTACGTTACGCGAAATATAATTGTTAGACATGTAATATAATCATGACATGTGAAATATAATTGTTAGACAAGTAAGGTTTGTTAATTATTTAAGCGCAACAGTTACAGCGCCAATTTCTCTCTACAATGAGAAAACAATTTACTAAAGTTTAATAAATATTTCTTTGAATAGTACTAGCGAAATAATTACTAAATGTAAATACATATTTATTAAATATAAGAACTATTTGATTTAACTATCATTTTTTTATTTATCTAAGTATTTATTTACCGTAAGTAAATATTCTAAGATTATTTAAAGAAATATTTATTAAAATTTATTAGGTCGGTGCAAATTTTTTTTAAAACAATTCCATATTTATGGAATTATTTATTTTTAAATTTGAACTATCTATGTAAGCAAAATTCACTCTAAAAACATTCGTGTTTAATTAAAAATAAGAAAAGAGGAAAAAGATGACCAAAGCAGACAATAAAGAAATGAAGTGTAACAAAACGTTCGATAAACTCCTCCAAACATTTTGCGATGGTCATCGTTTTACATGACCGAATCCCCGAATAGAAACTGAATTGCCGAAGTAGCCGTAGCTAGAAAAGGGCTCTGAATCAAAGATTAATTGCACGATTCATCGGGTGCTGCAACGGCACGGGATTGTCATGGCTATAAGCAGACACGATGAGATACTTTCGCTGCTGCCGCTACAAACGAGCCGAAGAACGCGACAACAGATACACCCCCGGAATTGTGCAATAGAAATAAATGTCGTTTTGCTCTCTTTGTGATCACATCCGAGTGCACAATTTCACGCAAATTTACCCGTCTATACAGACCGCGACAGTTCGGTTACCACCCTTCTCTCCCCCGCCTCACGTAACCTGTTAACAATAAACGTAACTGTGCGAACCTTTCCGTTCGCTATCTCTCGATCAAGCATACATGTATTTCTCGTTTGTGCTGAAAACGGTGTAAACTACAATCTTGGCCATAAGTATAAAATATCCCCAATTTATTGCATTTTCCTGGAAAAGCCGATAATAAGATCCAAAGAGAAAATTAACAAAATACTAAAATTGTTACAAAAATAGATATTATTTTCTAGTAAAACTGTTTTTTAATTTATTTTGCATTGTATAGAACATTTACGTCGTTTTTTTGCGATGCTTCATACTTTTGGTCATGACTGTATGTTCTAAAAATTGTATTAAAGTACTTTTATTCACGCGTTACAGATCCATTGTATTTTGAATTTTCATTTATCTCTCTCTTTCTCTTTCACTCCAACTATGTAAAATGTTCCACAAATTTTATTCAATGGTTAACATGTTAACTCCGAGCGAGCAATATGAATTAAGACGCAGGCAAATGCGAACGCGCGAATATTTCTGTAATTAATCACTTCTCGCACTCGAAGGCATGTACGACTACATCGCGATAACTCTCGAAACGAAAACGAGCGGACGTAAATTATGTCGACGGGGTGCTCGATAAATTTCCACGGTAAGTATCAAAGTTCGTTGGTGCGCAAAAGAAAACGCAACACCTGTTAGCTACGTGCCGCTGCTTATGGCATTAAGGACATGCTTTAAAATGCTATGCATAGAGAAGCCAATTGCCGTGGCGCATTTGCAGCATATTCTGTACCTCCTTGCATTTATGCTGGCTTCTACTTACCTTGACACGATGATTGAAAAATATCATAATTTATGATACATGATAACTAACAGAAAAAAATCCTACATTTGATCGAAACAAATTTTTCGGTGTTTAATGTTCATACACAGAAAAAATAATTATTAAATATTTACAAATTTTAAAAACTAGGTCTGAAATAATTTTATTGAATTATCAAAAAATAATTATGAATCAATATTATACTTAGAACGCTCGAACTGACTGCTGGAATACCCAACTTTTTACTGCATTGCTTGTCATTGAATTTGAGATTCCGTACGTATTAGAATTTAAATGATTTAACAATACCATTTTCAAATCTGTATTTAACTAAATTTTTAGATATTTTAGCAAAATCATTCTTTCCATGTACATAATTTTTTAAATATATTTTTTAATTCTATAAACTATGCCAATTCAATTTATTGCAGTTGAAATACTCAAACTCTATCTATTATAGATATATCACAAATATTAATAGTCAATCCAATAATGATACTAATCTTAAAAATGCTATTTGTAAAAAATTTACAAGTTTAACAAATTTTACAATGGCTATTTATAAAACTAAATTAAATATTAAACCATATAAGTGTACGATTTTGTCTTACATTTCTGCTGCTTATTTATCAATTCATTATCGATTTTTCAATTAATATTGTGAATACAGTTAACACCTCCTCGGTTTTCTACTAGAGACTCTTTTGGACGAATCTTTGATAAACGGCAAAAATCTCCGACTAATCGCTTTAAATTTTGATGATCTTCTTTTAGAAAATGATAACGTATAAGAACGGTGGCATCGATTTTTCTCCGGTGTTGAAAAGAAATCTCCGGAGGTGAGTTAAAAGTTTAATGACCCTTTTTTTAGAGAAACCATAACAAAATTGTCAATAGTAAGAAGGAATTACAATTTTTATTGTCAATTTCCGACAAAATTATAATAGTATTCAAAAATGTCTTATTCAAAAATTTCTAATTAATCAACACTAATTATAATAATCAAATACTATTTATTTTTAATCTATTAAGCAAAAAAAAATTAAATATCACAAGACAATATTGAATAAAATTAAATGAGAAGTATATGGGGATCGTTACTTAAACTTTCAAACGGTGATATTGAAATCTAAGGCCGGTATTCACAGTCGGTTCTTATTTCAAAAATTAAGTAATGTTTTAAAATGCTATAGCATTTTAAAACATTAAAACGCTAATGAGGTTCTCTGATTGGTTCAAAATTGAACTTAAGGCGATCTTGAATATAAGATCTGACTATGAATATCGACCTAAGTCTGGATTTGATCCTAAATATGCGTTGTTTGCACACATAGCCTAATTTCGAAGGTCCGCTTGTAACCGCTAATAAAATTTGTTGTTATTCGTGCTTGTTGGCTATGAGACGTATTGAGAAATCAACGACAAATCACGATCTTATAGTCAGTAAAGTCTCAGGTATAACACGTGAAATAAGGATTTTTGCGACAAATACGAGGATACAGTTAATTTTCAACACGATCTGCCTGCAACAGTTAAGTTAAATGCTAAGAATAATATTCTGAATTTTTATATGGAAAAACCTTCTAGAGATATTTTTATTTCATTTTTCTTATATATTATATAAAAAGGATAAAGTGTTTAAAGAAAAGCCAAACGGAACGAAATTACAGGCACTTTACGAAAGAAAAGATCAATGAGACAAGATCAACGAATATATGGAGAGGATCCATGAACCGGCATGTTTGCAACGACTGTAAACATTGGGATCAATTTAAACTCAGATGTCCGCAATCAAGGGGTCGGCGGATGTACTTTGAGTCGGCCACGCAAGGGTCCGAAAAGGGAATAGAAAAGTTCATCCTGCAGAATGTAGACATACGACGCCAAGTTGGAAGCAAGTAACCGTCCGTTATTGATCTTTCGTCCCTTTTATTACTTTGCGCGCTTAGCGCTCTGTTTTTCGTGACGTTCATCCGATATACGCGCTCTCATGTCAACAACAAGTTAGACAAACATTTTCAGTCACCAATTAGTGCCTGTCACTACTTAAAATTTAGTCTATCACATATCCGACACGAGTGAATATTATTGAGATAACTGATAAAACAAAATTGAGCACTTATGTAAAATTAATTATAAAACAGTATTTTTTTTTCTTATTTTCTATAACATTCTGTATTAAAGTAATCACTTTTATTTTAATATATATGTATCATATTATTCTAATATGTGTGTGTTACATATTTTGTAAAATAAAAATATCCAATTACAGTCCTGTAAATTAATGATTAAAAATTATAAACAAATAAAAAATATAATTTACTCTTTTTAACTTACTATTTTGTACATTTTATCAAGAGGTATTATTTTGAAATTTAATATCGTGATAGAGCACAAACAATTTATACATGCGCACGATTTTTCTATCCATTGTTGCTGAAATTTGCTCTCGCAATTTCCCGGTATTCTTTCTCACAGTGCCAGGTTCAGCGGTAACAACTGTTCAACAGTTGTTACAGTTACCCGTGCATTGATGCAAGTTCGATACTCTTTTTGAACTAGCCGCAAAAAAGAATTGGCACAAAAGCCGTCCGAAGAGGAAGAGTATTCACGCTCGCATGATTGAATCGTCCATGTACCGATACATTTCCAATATCGATCGCGACAAAGGCAAAAATTCCGCGGCATATCGAGTATTATGGATACCCTTGTAATCATAGCCCCTTGTAGCCTTCGCCAACATTCCATGTGATTTCCTACACTCCATTGCGACAGAGCAAAAGAGTTCTTTGAGCGAGTATTATATGAAGCACGGCCATTAAACTTACGGACTTTTCCACTCGCAATTCGATCTTTAATGAATTTTTTAACGATGCGGTGTACAATCCACTTTTGCCGATAAGAGGCAGGCGACGCTCATCATTTTTAATAAATTCCGCAATAAATGAGATTATTTTTCATAACGACGAATATAACATTTAAGATTATCGATGTTTCGCGGCAGGATAACAAAATATGATCAGCTTTAATCAAAATTAAAATCATTTTTAGGACACATTGTATAATATAATTATATGTAAATATCTTGGCATATTTTATAAATACATTTTTATTCAACGCTCCTATAAATGTAAAAATAAACTGCTAAAATATTTCATCAATTTGCTGTCTTGCTAAGGCAATAATATAAAATACATAAGTATCGATATCTCGCGGTAGCGATACTTACGGCTAGCAAAGTGCGGGCAGTATTATAAATATGTCAATGATAAATCTCTCGCCATTTACTGGCCAAGAGAGAGAGAGAGAGAGATAGAATCGATATATCGGAGCATCCACTTTTGGTGCGCAGGATAGACGTCCGATACTGCGAGCGCATTCCGCGACACATAAATAACTATTATACACACGGTCTGCCATTATATTTCCGCACACGTAGACGCATTCACCCTTGTTGAATGTCTACCACGTCGCCACGAATGTACAGTAATCCGAAGGAGTGTGATCGTCGTCGGGCGACGACGTTTAGCGCGCGGAGCAGAATTTCTTATTGTCCGAGCGACGTCGGAGAACGATTTATGTGGCTATATTTCGTCTTTCGATGAAGAAACTGCCCGTCCTACCGAATCACGTTCTTTTGTGATAGATCACAACGACGAATCATACACAACGTGTTACGTGAGTTGATCTCAGTCTATATATATATATATATATATATGTACTTTGTATTTATGTATATTATAAATTTTCGTGCATTAATTCTATCAAAATTTTTTTCCTGAAATATCAGTAAAATATAATTTTAGATGTCATTAAATATTTAATTATTTTTCACAATATTGTCAAAATTGTTAAAAAATTCTCTCTCTCTCTCTCTCTCACTCTCTATTTAATTAACATTATTTTAGATAAAAAATATGAAAAATTATTATGTGTAATACGTATGTATCTCAATTTATAAATTATATTATATATCATATTTTATGAGCTTAAAATTTATTCCAAAATGCAAAATTCCTACATGGAAATAAAGTAAAAAAATGGAAATTTAGTGTTGCTAAAAAAAATATTTTTTATTTTTCAAGACAATGATATTTTTTTCTTAAACAAAGAATGAGACTATTTATTGTGACTCGTTTCGAAAGAAAGCACAACCGCAGAACCAGCGAACAAAACGCAAGATCAGTTACTAGCAGACTCGATCGAACTATAATCTCCTGAATAGATAACAACTGAAGCAAGCGAGGCGATACGATAGCGAGAAAAGGAATACGAAGCCAAGCGAAGAGCACGAGGAGGAGGAAGATCCTCAGAAGGTAAAGAGTACAAAGTTAGCAGGAAAGAATCGAGACTCGGATACAACCTCCCTTCATCCTCGTTCTCTCACCTTACTACCAACACTACCCCCAACTCTCTTCCGGCTCCAGTGTAACCCGCAATCGTTAGCGCACCGCTGATAGCGAAAGAAGAATAAAAAGCTGTCTGTGGAAGTCGGCTGGGAACACCGGCTTTTCTACGAGTATCTAGAGGGTGTATTTTTTACAGCACTATCTAGTGTACCCGCGAACCGTACACACGGAGAGTAAAGCGAGGTGAATTCCTCTTATAGCTGGGGTCATAAGCTTCGAAAGAACCACTGCAATGCAGTGATTAACCCTTAACTACCACAGTAAGGCTCAATCAGACCTCTGATATTTTATATAGTATAATATTTACTTTCAGTTTTACTGCTCTTTTCACCATTCTTAAAACATTGTTTATATAGCTGAATAAACGAAGAAATAAAGGCCTTATTCGCTCAAACCGAACCTTAGTGCCTAATATTACAATATTTTGCGAGAATTTTACAATAACCGGTTCATGCAAATTGTGCATCGATTATTTGTTGATCTTGAAACAATTCTAAATTGAAACCAAAGTACTTAATATCATAAATTAAACTGATATGCGATTTAATAATATTGCTAATGAGCATCTTAAACCACTGTTTTCTATTCATTGTAAGTAAAAAGACCTAACGTTACCTACCTATATTTATTAACATTAACATAACCAGGAATGCGTTCTTTTTAGAACTGTTATCTTTCATATATATATATATATACACACATATATATATACATATAAAAAATATTTTCTTGAGAATAATTATTTTAAAATATATTACAAACTTTAGGAAATCTCATTATTATGTACACGAAACAAAAATTTAATTTTAAAGAATACTATAAAATTTATCGAAGAAGCAATTTTATATAATAAGTAAATCGTTTTAATTTAATAATTTTAATTAAATTAAAATATATTTTGAATAAATTTATACTTAATGAACTAATTAAATATACGGTATACATTAATGAATTAATTTACACTTTAATAAATTTATAGATTTACGGATATATAAACTCTTGAAATACTTGAAATAATCATTTACATATAATGTATTTTCTGTATGTATCTTTTTTCAATCTGAAAGAAAAATGTAAAATAATAGTGCTAGAATTCTAGTAAATAGAATTGGCAGATTCATATAAAAACAGATGCCTACTAATTTACTTTATTACTTTTTTGATAAAAAAGCGATAGTCGTATAGTCATCCTGTAAGGTACTTTCCACATTTCGTAAAGTTGAGAGTTGTTCGCGCTTACAGTGAGAATAGTATGTTATGATTTACTTTAGTGTAAGGTATAATCACCGGAATGAATATACTATAATTATAATGTACCTTTTACCTAAGATATTTTTATCATATTTTCAGGTAAATAAAGTTTGTCATATATAAGTTCGACAAAAATAGACAGAATACTTTTGCTTGTCTAGTAAGATAAAAATTGCTCAACCATTTTTCTTCGTTTCACACACATATAGCTCGTATCATATATTTTATAACATTCCTATTCAATATTTTCTATTTCCCTCTTTTAATCGATCTGTATAATGTACATAATTTCTAGCTTTAATTTTTGAATTTACAGTTAAATTTAATGGAGGCTTTGTAAAACATAAAAGAAATACAAAAATAATACTACCCTAATAAATAATTGTCGCGCTCAATATGAGTAAATCGAAAGAAAAAATCTCGTGGTTGTGTGTGATTTAAGAAGTTCACAATAAATTTGGCATAATCCTATTAACTATTCCGCAGTCGCTCGCAGCTTTTGGTCGATGAAGCGGCTCCCCGTATGTTCACACCGTGTTCCATCCGCGACAGAACATTCATTTCCCATGTGAACCATGGCTCATCTGGTGCATTCCCTGCACCAACTATGTGTGACCTGCTGCACAATGTACGTGTCCCAGTGCATGCGTACGTACATGCTTCTTCGCACTCCCTCTTTTTCTCTCTCTTGTCTTGCCGTTACGATAAATCATAACTCGGCGAGTTTCCTTTTTGCATCGGCCGAAAAGAGTCTCGGCGGACTGGAGGGTTCTTTTGATGAAGCTGATGCGACAAAGAGGGGTTGTATTTTTTCCAAGAAAAATCATTTCGTCTGTCTATTCGTTATGGGGCGAACGCTACAAATGAAAGAATTCACAATGAAACTGCTCAACTATAAATATAAGATTCCAAATATAAATGTGGTGGTTAATTTTAACATCCACAATCGGTACTAGCAATATTAGATGATAATTTGGTGGTTGAAATTATTATATTTTAATCCAATTACATAGAAATTTTATTATCCCTGAGCAATTTTTTTCAGTTTGGCATTTACTTTATTTCTGAATAAGTCCATAAAAAACCAATTTAGCTAAATCTGAAAATAACTGTGTATGGTGTTTTAACACCATTAAAAATAATCGTATAAGATTTTCAAACTAGTCGCTAGGATGTCAAAACTATAATATTTGTAGCATTATCGTTATGCTGATGAAAACCATCTTACTTTAAAGGTCTTAATATAACGAGATTTTGATAAAAGTTTATGTAAAAAACAGGTAACAGAAAAACTGTTTTGAATTTCATGTATTTAACAATAAAAAAAATACACTCGCTCAATAAAAGAAGCTCTGCTAAAATATATAAAAATTTAGCTTATATAAACATAGATTTAGAAAAAAGTTTGTCGCAGCAGTCCAACAAAATTATATATAGGATGCTCAAACTACTGATTGCTAGTATATCAAACCTTTTTGCAGCATCATATTTGAATTTTCTACATAATTATTTTAATGGTCCAACAAAATTAATTTTAGATCTATATCTACCTAATCTTTAGATGCTCAAGCAAAATCGTTCTTTTCGATTTCTTGAATAATTGATCAGTGAGAGAAACGCTTTCAAACTTGCAAAACCAAAAATTATAACATGATAGCATTAAGCACTAAGCAATAATGCAGCATCGAAACCAACGGAGATGGATAATATTCAATTTTCAATTTACATTTCCCCGACGGCTGCATTTTACAACCATAATGATGAACGTGCATATGGGCATGTCCGCTAGACTATATTCTCCTGTACTTACGCATAACATGGTATACTCATGCATGCATACACGTATATGGAAAACCTCCTGTGGGAACAAACATGCGTGCTTCGTACGCTTGCCATGCATATTGGTATATATCGGCAATTGAATTAAGTACAGCGCACGCAGAGGAATGATTCGTACGCGACGATTGTTCCCTTCCTAATTCAATCGAGAGAAAGAACAGCAGTGGCATAAAAATCGGATTGTGAAAAGTATTAAATCGAATTTAGCACGGGCCGGGCTTTTGCAATATTTTTATATCGTCGTTATTACTATCGCGAAAGTTGTCGATAAAATAAAGCTCCCTGGTACTTTGTGCTCTCAAATTGTGCCTCGAGGGCTGATTTACCAAAGAGTACTAATTTCACAATATTGCAGAAGAGAATATCGCAATACAGAAAAGACTAGACTGTCTACAACGAGAAGCGATTAATGAAAATTTTCCATTAACAATTTATATTACTTTTTCACTAAAAGATAATGCCAATGTATTTCTGTTACATCCATTAATGAAGGCGCTGTGCCAACAGGTGGATAGATTTAAAGCGTAAGTTAGATCACAATGAAAAATGTATATAATATCAGAACAAATATAATGATTAGCCATAAAAGTAGGTAAATATGTCAAGTGAAATTCAAATAAATTAATAAATAATGAATTGGTGAATTAAAATGATGGAAATTAATCAGTGATTTTTAAATTCGTCGTGTCATATTATTATATTGCTAATTTGAAGTATAGCTTCCTATGATTTTCTTTTTCCAAAATAGATAATAAAGCGGAAAAAACATAAATTCAGAAATTATAAGACAAAGAAAATTTTAACTGATAGACCGTTTCTCTCATTTTTCAAAGAATGTTTATTAGAGATATTTCTAGAAATTGTACAATCGCTATAAAGAATTATATTACTTTAAATAGAATGTGTTTTAAATAATAAATTTTAATAAATATAAAAGTTATATAAAAAAATTGGATTTTTTTAACAAAGTTCGGACACACTTTTGAGATAAATTGTATATTAATTAAATATCGCAATAACAAATATAAAATAACAAATTCAGAGACTGCAAACAAAATTTCAAACATTTTATTATCGCACGAGAAACACGTAATCGCCGGAAATACGCTTTACGTTCGAGCTTAGAAACGTATTGGGAAACTTGGCGTGAAAGGCAAGAGCAAGCTTTTCATTCTGCAGCCGTTGGCGCTCGTAGGAATCCAATAATTGATCGAACCAGATATACATCAACATTTAGCTACTGGATACACACTCTAAGATATATCTAACGTACATCTCTGCTTCGTCTGTTTCTCGGAAAAACAAGAGACAGCAAAGGAGCACGAGAAATCGCCATAGATTTATAAGAGCTATAGTTTGGTTTGGATGTCTTTCCCTTTAAACCGATGTATCCGAAGTCTTTCGATAACGAGCTAATATTTATTTTGCAGATGACAGAAAACGCTTATCAATTTCATTATAAGTATTTGATTCCTTCAAATAAAATAACACAACATATACGAGTATATGTATAATATTTTATATAAATCATAAAAAGGTTGTAATACGTCACTTCAATTTACAATCAGCACACTGAGAAAAATTTCTAATTAAAATGAACCGGAAGATTCTGATTATATTAATAAGAATTCTGGTTATCTCAATTAGAATTCTCTCTAATAGAATTAACTAAACAATTCTTATTCGTCAATCTTCAGAATTTTTATTAATCCAATCAGATATTTTTCTCAATGAGCGAATGAAACCTGTAAATATACTC
Source organism: Cyphomyrmex costatus (assembly GCF_001594065.2). NCBI lineage: Eukaryota > Metazoa > Arthropoda > Insecta > Hymenoptera > Formicidae > Cyphomyrmex > Cyphomyrmex costatus. The sequence continues at coordinate 1,970,474 of NW_017280375.1, read as the reverse complement.
CAGTAATTGTTACAATACTTTATATTTAGTTTTTTATATAATTATAGAATGTATGTAATAATAAGAAAATATATAAAAGAGACTTATAATTATGTCAGGCAGAAGAACTTTTATACACTATCATGTATCAAAACTTTTCTGCTTGAGAAAATTATAAATTTTCTTTTTATATTCATTATTTTCATGTTTATTATTATCATATACATTATATAAGTATATATAACAACATATTTCTACCTAGGAGAATTATAATTTTCATTTTTTTATATTTATTATATTATCACATATAATTGTATAAGACTTATATAATTAACTTAATAAGCGATAATTTTTTTATCAAGATACACACACATGACTTACAAATATAAATTATAATATATACATATATATATAATATATTTATATACATACATAATACATAGACTCTATAGATATAATTCTCAAAAAGATTATCGACAAAAAGTCTTTTTAGCTAAAACTTCAAAATATATTTTTAATGCATTGTACCATGCTGAAATAATCTTATTAAGTTATAAATAAGAACTCGCAACAAAGAGATAATATATTTCGATCACAGGCGCATCGATTTTGTACGCGCGAAAAGGTTTAAGTCATGTGTGTAAGAGCTGTCGTAAATCTCAGAGTGTCATGAAGCGATGGCTCCTCTAACGAGGAGGTAGTGCACGTAAGCGTTCAAGCTACTACACATACGACCATAGTATAGTTAGGAAGCATGCTGTAAACGTCAAACGTTGCAGATAAAGAAGACATTTCGCAGCGATCACAGTCAGTGAGAAGAATGGCGTCGTTAAAAGAATAACAAATGCGAATTTCAACCCAAGTACTGCTCGTGAAGAGAGATTTTGGGTCGCAAAATATTTCACATGTTAGAAAAGATAGAATTTAACTATGTTGTAATAAACATTTTTAATAATAAACTACTAAACATTGTAACTATAACTACATAAAGATCGTATGTATTAATGTATCTATTTTATGTATCATAGTCTTTAAATATATGTAATATATATTTTATATATCATAGTCTTTAATATAAATCTGAAACAAATACCTTTTTCTTATTTTGTATATTTATTTCTTGATATTTAAATAATTTTAAAGAAAGAGGAGGTACAAGAACTTCTTTCTCTTATTAAATATATTAACTCTATTATTTATTAATTAATTGTTTAATAAATGTATTAATCGAATTTAATATATTTTTATATAGGTATTCCCATATAATCACAGAATTTCACTAAAGATTGACTTGTTTCGATTATTTTGTATTAACCCACAATCAATGCATTTTTAAATTCTTAATAAATATTGTACAATACGAATTGTATACAACAAATAAATATTTATCGCGTAAGAGTTCTTTTAATCTATTATGAAAAAGACAATATAGTTAAACGTTTTCGTCTTAAGAGTCGCGCAAGGTCTCTTGGTCAATCCCACTGATAAGCGTCTTCTCGCCGAACGTCGACAATGAATCTTGGCTCGGTGTGTTACGGCGTAGTTCTATAAGATTAACATTGATTTAAATTACAAATTTAACTACCCCCCCGAGTTCATCCTGGTGCGAAACACGCGGAAGCATTCTGGGTCAACTAGAAAGATCTGGTAGATGAGACGGTTAAAATGGGCGAACTACTTAAAACAGTCTCTCTCTTTCTGTCCCTCACTTTCCTATTGTCTTCTACCTCTTTCTCTTATACCTCACGGAGAGTAGTAAGTCCGTCGTGATGAGATTGTTCGAATAGCTTTCCCGCAGATACGTTGAAACATTAATTCCGATAATAGCATTAACCGCATGCCTCTGCAGATCTTTGACTTTCTCTTGCACCTTCCTTTATCCACTTTCGCGAATTTTCTTATAAAAAAAAGTCGAGCAAGAGCGATGCCTCAATTTATCTCGATCGATTTGACTTTTAAAGAAGTTCGTCGGAATTTTTCTGTTCTTTGCGGCGAGAAGATTTCGTGGTTATCGCCTTGGAAATCATCCTGCGCTTAACTAGCTTGAAAGATGTTAACACGGATATTGATTTAATCGTATTATTCATTGCTCTTCTTATAGACTTATATTGTAAATTATTTATGTATTTTACATAACTTTATAAGATTTCTTTAAAAATGATTTTGTTCACTCACTTTGAAGTATTGAACGTTACTTATAGATATTAAACTATAAGTTATTTTTGCAAAAATATCCTTAAAAATAATGAAAAAATGTATATATTTTTTAAAATAAGTAATGTTAAAAAATTTGTGTCTAATATAACACAGTTCACAAGTCCCAAATAGTTCACTCAAATTTTTGTATTCGATCATTTAACACACATTAGAATTTTAATTAAAAAAAATTTTTTGTATTCATCAACAGACTTAGAAATTTGATTTTTCTTTTTTTCATTAAAAATACTTTTCATTAAAAATAGAACGAACATCGAACATAATCATAATATGTGCAGATTTGGAAGTATAGTCAAACTTCGTTCTGCTAATCGTACGAATTACTCAATAATAATCGATGAAACTCATAATCGTACCCATAGCGACGAGAGAAGCAGAGAAAGAGAAACCGTTGAATGGTAGATACGCTGTTCGGTTATTATCTCGGAATTTGCTGACATATGACCACATACGTCCATATATGCATATGCAGACGCGCGCAGCATATACACACGCGTACACGCATACACATTTATCATTGTCAAAACGTACATACATCTAGCCTATGATCACGTCTGGTGGCTTTACTGATATTATCGATCGTTTTCTCCATTAGATTCGTAATAACCTCTAAATAATTCAGCCTTTTACGCTATACTCGCTGCTAAATCAGGAAACAGCAAAAGTATTTGTATAATATAGGTTTCAAATCACAATAGAGTATATTTTTATCCAAATGACCGAGTAAAGTAAGACTTCTGGAATAAATTAATATCTATATGTATAATAAAAAATTATTAATTTAAATTTTTTAGTGTCCATGAAGCAATCATTTATTATCAATCTTCTGATGTCCACGTAATGCTAAGATAATATATCACTCTTTTACTTCAAACACGACTTAAAAAATATGACCTTTAAGTCATTACTGAAAAGGTTAGTAAGTAAATCCTATCACCGCGCATCAATTTAGTGAACCAACTTAAAAAATCGTCACAATTCAAATAGGATGACTTTTTAAAAGGTGAAACAAAAATGACAGAAATGGCATTTGTTAAGAATATATTAGTTTTGTCAACATTATTTAACTGGTCAATCATTTTCTGTCATATTGAAAGGACGGGTTTTCTCTTGGTCTGAAAAACTCGACTTTTTTTAGTTGGGTTACATTTGAAAGAATGATTCCAAGCACAATAGGTCATGATAGCGTCAAAATAATAATAAAAAGTTTGAATAAATCGTTACTGATTAAAAAGTGACTTTTAATAATTATTTTCGGGCCCTTTCAATGTTATTTTGATGACTTGCGTTCTGCTTGAAATACGCTATACATGAACTATGAAGTATGCAAAGCTAGCAAGATACTAAACAGGAGAGCTTATCCTCTCGCATTTTATTCGGCACTAAGTCGCAATCCAGACGAGAGAGCGTAGTCGTGCGGTGGTTAATTAAGAAAAAGAGGCGAGTGTTGTCGAGCGTTACCGCCGCCAACGACGGCGGCCGCGCGTCGGGGATTTAATTAAATCAACGCGCGATAAATTCGAAAGACGAATTCTCGGTGGCGACGAGAACGTATATACCTCCGTTAAGTCCTCCCTTCCGTAATGTGGGCTTCCTTTGTGAAACCCATCGGCGCACGGCAGATTAGAAGCGAGATTAGGGAGATCCGCCGTTGGGGGTGGCGCGAAACCGACGATAAATCCTACTTCGATCTTATCGATGCTTTCTTTCCGTAAGGTCGAAATCGGCTGGCGTAAACGACGTTAAAAGGCGACTTGCGACGAAGTAATTACAGCTGAATCGCGATCGCCGTAAGATGGATGTGTTAATTACTTTTGATTTTAAGATCCAGCGTGGATTGTGTATTGATATTATTTTTGATACCGTATTTCAATATACAAGTATTTGAAATGTGCCCAGCCCTGTAATCTTATTACATGTAGTGTAATCTTATATGTCAGATACATGCACAAATTTCGTTATTAAATTTAGTTCAATTATATCATTTGAAAGCTACATTCAAGATCGCAACTGAACTAAAGTTAAAAAGTTAACTATATCAATCAACTCTATTAATCTCTGGTTATATGAATCTCCCACCATCGCAAATATCCTTTTCAAACTACGTAAAGAGTGCACACCTATCAAAACTGTACACTACAGAAATGTAATTTTTACAACAATACACAATAAACACTATAGATAATATCTGATAACCATATGATATAATGTCTAAGCAGATTACGAAGAAATAATTTTAATGATCGCTTCCAGAGTGCAACTAGGTATATCTATAACAAGATATCAAGATACAAGGTAGTATTTCTCACCAATTCCATAACCGCCTCCTTTACCGCGTTTACCAAGATTTAAATTGATTAGTCAACATCTTTCGTAGAACAACAAATAGCAGAGATCTGATTAATAATTGCAGAATAACGTAAGTGTATGTGCATGCAATTGTCTATGTTAACTTTACCTCTGCAGGCAAAATTCCAAGTTGGAAATTGGTCGTTTGATTCGCATGCACCCCCCTCCTCACTCTAGTCAAAATGGCTCGATCAAAAGGATTTATGAACCAAGCGGAGTAGCATGTTGAACCACAGAACCTGTTTTACAGTGAGACATTTACGAGAATATCGAACGAGCAGAAAGAGAGAGAGAGAGAGAGAGAAAGAGAGAGAGGATATCGAATCGTTGCGATTTCCCACGAGCGAAATGTGAAAATAGACGACACAAAAAAGTATCCCGAGAAATCTGGTGCTACTAACGAAACAGATCGATTTTACGGACGAATTATATATTTCGAAACTCTCACGACAAACCGAATTAATTTACCTTTCGTCGTAGAGATTATTGAGTTTTAAGTAAATTTCACTACCAACTTTCTTCAATATAATTTTAATGGACAAAGAGTACAATTGTGATTAATGTAAGATTTCAGACATTTCGAATAACATATTTAATATATCTCGTATCGCATAACAATTTTCAAAGCATGGTGTATATACATATATATACTTAACATATGTGTGTAAATTTCTTTAGATTATTAATGCACAACCTACGAGACATCGTTCATAACTAAAAATACAAAAAACGTCAATAAAGTGTAATGTCTAAGAGCCAGCACAAGATATTTAAGTGTATATTAATTTTATTTTACTTAATTCATAAACGTATTGCGATCTCCTAAGTATACAAATTATAATTTTGACACTAATAAGTAAACCAATCGCAATAAACTAATTAATTTAAAATTATGCTTGGTTAATCTTATATTCACGTGACAAAATAATCTCATGTTAAATTTGTCATACTTTATTAAAATAAATAATTGTTAAATTTTATCCGATAATATTTCCGAGAAGTAACACTTCAGAATATAACAGAAAGATATCATTTTACAATTAAAGAACAAAATATCGTAAACAAAATTCAAATGCCGATTTAAAAAGCTTTACCTTTTCTGTTTAAAATGCATTTTTATAAAATCCACATACAATTTTTTCATCAAGATCTTCTACATTTCTACAATATAATGCAAAAATATCGCAAGCATTTTTAAACTTATTATAGTTACATAGTATATTAAATCCTTTTTTAATATAAAAATAAACATTTTTATAGAAATAGATTTTACTTATTTCCGAAAATGGTCTTCATTATAAATGTAAAAAACATGAGCAACACTATTTTCGTATCGTGAATTTCTTTATCAATTCATTTCTTTCCTTTCTATCTCTGCTCCAGCTCGTGCAGTGCAACATCACAGAATTGAGGATATCATAATTTTTTCTTGAAAGCATACCGAATTAAGTTAATACCGGCAACATGTGGAGACACTCAACGGCGAAATGAAACGCCGTATCATGGAAAAAAAAAAGAAGCGTCCTCGTTTACATTCAGAGCGCATTCTCCGAGATCGAAACAACTCGCCGGAGAGGGTTTACGCGCGCCCGCCGCAACCAACTGCCTAAAAATAAACATAATCCGCTTTGTACGAATACGTGCGGGCGATATCGAGCGTCGGGATCGTCGATTCGCCTGCGATTTCCCACGAGGAGGTGCCAGGACTCTGCACAACGCAGAGTAAAACGGTGGGGAAAAAGAGGGGGGGGGGGGTGTAGCGAAGAAAAGATCGATCGCCCCGCAGATTTAGCGAATCCATCGCCAGGGATATGCAAAGCAGCCGCGAGACATGCCGTCGACCCCTCGTTTCATCGGCCTCTCTCTATCTCCGCCTCTCTTTTCTCTCCCTGCCTCCTCGAAAATTCTTCCTTGCTCTCCCGCGACATTTCGTTACTGCGAGGGCGGGCAGCAGGTAGGTGCACTCCTGGCGGCGATTTTTGCGCGGCGGAAACCGCTATTTCAGCCCAGGCTAAGTTGAATTGCCGCTCCCGCGGGGGTGAACGAATGGCGGCGTGGGGACCGTCGCGTCGGCGACAGAGTTGCGAGATGGGGGAGGACGGCAAGAAACGCCGTGAAAACGTATTGCCCCATGGCGGAGATTCCGCCGCGTCCGCGCGCACCGCTGCCGGGTGCAATGAGTGCCGTACCGCGCCGGAGGTAACCTTGAACTTTGCCCGGAGCCGTCTCGTCGATCTTGTACGAATTTTAAATCATTTGATGGATAATGGTCCTATCGATCACTGTAGTCGCGCGTTTGCCACCATGTATCGGCATAGATACATATATTGCTGCATTACATAGTCGTGATCATTAGTTGAGGGTGGAAAGCAAGAAACGGGAACGGGGAGAAGAAACATAACAGACGTGTCATGGAGAATTTGCATGTGACGTCGCTGTAACCGATTGCGACTCAAACTTGATGTAACGCAAATCACATGAACTCGAGCTACGGCGAGAGCAACTCAATAACGATTAAAGGACGATGGTAAACCTCGAATAACGCACTTGGATAACAATTATTTAGATAAAGATGTAAACTAATTATACGTCAACATATCTTAGATAAGGCAAAGATGATTTCATTTTATACTACATAAATTTATTTAAATCAGATATAAAATTATAAATCGATCGTTTCTCTTAGAGACTTAAACAATGGAGACGCGTTTATTAAATAAATAGAATATCAATTATCGAACAATGATTCGTATAATAAATGATATATGATATTACTTATTTTTTCATACTAACAGAATATGACTGAATAAAACGCAAAATACGTTGATCTGTTCACTGCTGCGCTATTTAATTTTTATGCATATACGAATTGTCAAATGAAAATTGGAAATATCACTCTCTATTTTACGGAAAGAGGATTAAACTTTGATAATATATACACGGTATTCTTTCTTTCTGCGCTTTCAAAGCGCACAACCGATGTGATTAATTTAAATATTGAATCAATCAACCGACGATATGAAATGCGCGTTTCGTTCCGTAGCTTGATTAATAAAAATAGCCAAAGGAATCGATTTAATTTCATGACGAGAATATCCGAAGCGCCAAAAGCAATAGAGTATTTTTTCAAGGAAATGTATTAGTCACGCAATTCTGAACTTTACGGTCAAACACGCTGCGTTTGGCATCGCAGTTATATATATACCAATGTGATAAGCCACTTTTTGTATTTCCAATCACAATTGTGATGATATTACTACACTTACAATATTAATTCAAGACGATAACTTTATATGATCCTGTATCCGAAATAGTTTACAAAGGAAAGCTCAGAAGTGGCTCATTATTTCAATAAAATTTGATTATAAAATATACTTTCCTAAATATAATACCTCTGTGTTTGAAGGCAGATGAGATCTATTTACATATTTTATATACATTTTCATATTTTTAACATTTTGTATCAAGTACGTAGTGTAATACTTTATACCAAACGATAGTATATAAAATTTATTGTGAAAAAGTTTATTATGTTGAACACATGCATTAAAATTATAAAAATTTATAAAAGAACCGTTGACCATCTTCCTCCAAAAATAACGCGGTATAATAATATTTAAAGGAATATATTCTATATAAGCTTATCAAGTTTCATTGAAATCGGTGAGAGCCACTTTTGAACCTTTCTTTACTCGACTCAAAGATACAAGATACTAAAACTCAAGAAAAAATTTCTATTCTTCGAAAAATTTCAACAACCACTTGAGTTATTTTGATAAAGTTTTCTGCATATTTCCAGGACATAAAAGCTCATCTTTTAGAACCATACATTAATTAATTTTTTTTTATTCGACCAAGATAAGCAGACATTTATGAAAGCCGGTTATATAGTCTTATATAACATTTTTGTTTTAAATTAAGGCCAACACACGAAATGAATTTCGCTGCATAAACATAGCAGAAGACCATTGGACTAATGAATATCTTATAACAGCATGACATCTTTAAGTTATGCTCATTAATCCAAAAGCTTTATACTATGTTTATTCAGCTTATGTCATTTTGCGTGTTTGTGATGATCTCGATGTGAAAAATTATCTCTTAAAATCCTTTAAAATACTTAAGGACCATCCTGCATATATAGGATACCATCTGTACACTCATTTTAGAATGAAGAAAAGTGGTTTTTTGTGAAAAATAATCCTTAAAAAAATTTCAATAAATAAACCGGGCACGTTCTATTAAATGACGATATTTTCAACTTCCGATCAAAAAATGCAGTATTCAAACAGATTATTGAAATTTTCTAATGTAACGTGATACTTTTTATTGCGGATTTGGATTACATGTAAAAAAAATAAATCATTTTTTCTTACATTTATTTTTAGGAAATATAGTTAAAACTTATTTTTTTCATCATAAGAAAGTGTATTTTTCATTTACTATCAAGATTATTTTAAGATCAATGGAAGTATTTTTCAGAAAAAAAAGTTTAAAATAGATAAATATTTCTTTTTCCTTCTAATAAAAATATTACGTTTAAAAAATTCAACATCCGATCTGGATATTCCATTCAAACGGAATCAAAAGTTGAAAATATTAAACATTCAATAGAGAGTTCTCGATTTACTTATCAAAACTTTTGGAATTCTCATAGAAATCACTTTCTTTTATTTTCAAAGAAATGTACTCAGACATTCTGTTACATTAAAAAATAATAATATAGTGTTATATAATATATATGTATACCATATATATACTATATACATATATACAGTAATGATATAGCTATATATAAATAATAATATAAAAATAATAATATATTTATACGTACACACTGTGTATAGAAACGATGGTAAAAAAATTTGCAAATTATTATATTAGATAAAAAATGTCTAGTTTGATAATTAACTTGAAAAAAAATACTTGTGTAAAAAAACGGCGCAAAATTGTCATATCTGATGCAATAGCCTGCTGATCGAACAAAATAGGAACAGAGTAAACAGCCCAATCAGAGAATCTCGAGTCGAAACTCAGTCGCGCGAGAGAGCACGTCGGTCGCGATAAAGAATTAGCTACGCCAATTCGAGTTTTACGGCCGAACGCCCGACGATATATCCATACGAAAAGCAGAGTGCTAAGAGCGCTGCAGTTACAACTATATGCATCGATATCCGATATATGTCCAAAATGTCGGATCACAGGTCAGTTACCGAAGAGCACCGATCAATCCTTCCACCAGTAATCTCATACACGATAGAATTTTCAAACACGCTGCTCGATTCGTTCGTATTAACTTATACTACATACATTTATATATTCAGGCTTAATAAATTTTTATTAATATATCTACAGATTTAAATTATTGTGATAACATTATCGTGAGGTTGTAATCTGCATTCGTATCGGAGATTACTAGAAAATGAGATTGAGATTGAACTTGATTAAGTTACTAAACTTGATATCGGGTTTCCTTCTTCTGATTAGGTAATTTTTATCTCAATCTCTACCTCTAGTCTGATACGGACATTATGAGTATATAGGTATTCACGTTACGAGATAGTCATTATTCGTCATAATTCATTCTGATATTTCAACACTTAGTACTATTTAACTTAAAATCTTAATATTAAGATATTTATAAATATCAACTGACAGAAACTACATTAATTATAGTATCATAGAAATGTTACTATTGTTTTTATGATTTTATTTGATTCCAAGTCACACACCATTAAATGGCCATTATCAGAGTTTACCTTTTTCTTCGGCACAGAAAAGAAGCATTTCTTATCGTAGCATCTAAAGGTGAAAAAGCGAAAGTATATAAAAGCGATTATAAGCAAGGGAAGCAAGGTGGCGATGGTGGATTGGAGGTCTACTATCGCAAAGAAGGCAGATGAGATGGAGAATAGTAGTCGGTTATACGTGACAACGGTAAGCGTGGTATGTTCATGAAAGGTATACCACATCTAGAGAGAGAGAGAGAGAGAGAGAGAGAG